>NC_143576.1:161835554-162435554 GCF_048544385.1 Mastigoproctus giganteus
ATTAGCAAAGGCGCATGATGCAAGAAAGCAAGCTTATATAGCATCAGCCAAAAAAAAAAAAAAAAAAAAAACACACACACCCTTCTCATTACATCCTTCCGCTCGCTCCAATGTTTGTCTACTTCTGCCTTGAATCTATTTAAGCTATCAACTTTTATAACGACAGATGGAAGTTGGTTCCAGCAATCAACCACCCACTGGCTAAAGCCAAACTTCAGTACATCTATCCTACAACTGTTTTTTCTCAATTTGAATTTATGCCCACTTAGGCGATTATTCTGAGCAAGAGGAAGAATCCCATCAGCATTGAGTATGCTCAAACCATTAAAGGCTTTATACACCTCAGTCAGATCACTCCTTAAAATGAGGCCTCCAGACCTGTATACAGTACTCAAGGTGTGGCCTGACCATTGCCTTATACAAGGTGATAATCACCTGCTTATCCCTGCTAGAAATAATCCTGTATATCATTGACAAGACACCATGAGCTACTCTTTCAGACCGTCTGCACTGCTCAGAAAACTTCATATCTGCCTACATAATTACTCCCCAGGTCCTTTTCGCTGTCTACCACTCTCAGTAGTACCACACAGTTGATACGTTACTCTTGGGTTACTGCTTCTGATATGCAGTAATTTATTTTACATTATTACGACATGCAGTAATTAAACGTTACACTTCAGTTGCCACTTCTGAGCCCACCCGCTCAACTTTTCTAGATCCTGTTGCAGCAGTGTACTGTCATTAGTGTCATTAACAACCCTACCAACCTTCGTATCGTTTGAAAACTTGGACATTAAGCCTGATATACCATCATCAATATCATTAACAAATACAGAAAACAACAATGGACCCAACACTGAACCTTGAGGGACTCCACTAATAACATTAGTCTACGAAGAGCAGTGTTCATTGATTACCACTCTCTGTCTTCTCCCACTCAACCATCCCTTTATTCATAACAGCAATTTGCCTCCAAGGCCACACTGCTCCAATTTGTGCAGCAGTCTTCCATGTGCAACAGTATCAAAGGTTTTTCTAAGATCCAAATATATGATATCAAAATTACTCCCTGCATCCAGTTCCTTCGTGACCACCTCATAGTATTCAAACAAATTGGTAAGACAAGACTTTCCCTTAATAAATCCATGCTGTGTATGAGCTATAACTGAAGTCTTGTCTAAATGATCCTGCAATGCTTCTTTAACCAGTGCCTCTATTAATTTCCTTGGAACACAAGTTAAACTACCAGGTCTGTAATTACCTGTGTCTCCCTTTGATTCTCCTTTGTGCATTGAGGTCATGGAGAGATTCCCTTGAGTCCAAGGAAGCTCTAAAAATTATGGCTAAGGGTTTGCTCACTTCCTTTGCTGCCTCCTTTAAAAATACAGGATAGATTTCATCCACCCCCAAGTGCCTTTCTTATGTTAATCTTCAAAAATTTCTTCTCCACTTTACTCTTAGTTATTACAAGATTATCTTGCTCACTGCCTGAGTTTAATACACCTCTGGTATTCCCCTTCCTGAATAACTCATGTGTGAATGTAGATGCAAAATACTCATTCAGTTTGTCAGCAGTCTGAACAGGATCATCAACAGTTGAACCATCGATATCAAGTGGACCAATCTGATTCATCCCCTTCCTTCTAGAGTTTACATAAGTAAAGAACTCTTTGCTGTTTTTCGTTGCATCCTTTACCAAAGATTTCTCGCAATCTGCCTTTGCCTGCCTAACATCTTTTGTGACTTGGTTACCGATCAGCTTATATCAATCATAGGCTTCTGTGTCACCTGTTAATTTATATGTATTCCATGCATTTTTCTTCTCTGCCACATGTCTGATTAGTTCATCTGACATTCATTTAGGCTGAAATCCTGAACAATATTTCTTAGTCGGCATGAAAAGCCTAGTAGCATCCAAGATTAATTCTTTGAATGCTTCCCATTTTGAATTTGCTGTTGCTAATATCATCAGTTTGTCCCACCATTTAGAATTTAATTGTGTCTCAGACCACCGTAGTCACCTTTACGAAAGCAAAAAAACCCTCCCTTTAACCCTGATGGAAGTTATCTCTTTGAATAAATCCCACTTCGGCTCATTGTGATCACTGCCACCTAGTGGTTCCATTATCTGCAGATTCTTAATGCATGAAGAATCACTACTGAAAATCAGATCAAGAGTATTACTCCCTCTAGTTGCTGCTGTAGAAAACAATCATCCAATATATCTACAAAAACCTTGCTAGTGTGTGAGTGACCAACCCACAAATTCCAGTCAATATGTGTAAATTAAAATACCCTATTATAAGACACTCTGATTTACTGGCCCACTCTAATTCTCTGTATAGTTGTTTATTATACTCATCAGAGTCATTTGCCCACTCATACTCTCAATTTTGCTTTCCCAGTGTTTATGTCACACCAAACTGACTCGACACTGCACTGTCTAGCCATGTCGACTGGCTGTACTTCCGTGGAATTTGTGTTTCTAAACCAATAGCATAACCCCTCCTCCCTTCCTATCCTTTCTATACACATTGTACTTCCCAAATTCCAGTTCTGCATTCCTTATATCTGTGTGACACCACGTCTCTGTTTACCCAACAATATCTGCCTTTGAAGTTTTGACCAGCACTTCAAATTCATCAAAATTTATTTGCCAAACCCCTAGTATTGGTGCATACACCAGTACACATGCGCCTATTTCTATTCTTAGCTACCTAAACACAACCCATGTATTTACTTGTTCCGCAATGACTCCCAGCAGCCTCTGGAACCCCCTGCACCTTGTTTTCCAGGCTGCTGCTCATTTCAATAGAAGCAGTGCAAGAATCATTTAGCATTAGCCAGGGCACATGATGCAAGAAGCAAGCTTATATAGCATCAGCCAAAAAAAAAAAACCCTTCTCATTTCAACCATCCACTCGCTCAAAATGTTTGTGTGGTTCTGCCTTGAATCTGTTTAAGCTATCAACTTCTACAACGACGGATGGAAGTTTGTTCCAGCAGTCAACCACCCTCTGGCTAAAGGCAAACTTCCGCACATCTATCCTACAACTGTCTTTCCCCAATTTGAGTTTATGCCCTCTCAGGCGATTATTCTAAGCAAGAGGAAGAATGCCATCAGCATTGAGCTTACTCAAACCATTCAAGGCCTTATACACCTCAATCAGATCATCTCACAAGTGCCTAGTCCCCAGACACTGTAATTTGCAAAATTTAAGTCTTTCCAGCAGCTCTACATTCTTCTTAAAATGAGGCCTCCAGACCTGTATACAGTACTCAAGGTGTGGCCTGACCATTGCCTTATACAAGGGGATAATCACCTGCTTACCCCTGCTCCCTGCTATCAAAATTCCTGTATGTCACTGACAAGACACCACGAGCTGCTCATGCAGACCGCCTGCACTGCTCAGAAAACTTCATATCTGCCTGCAGAATTACCCCCAGGTCCTTTTCACTCTCTGCCACTGTCAGTGTAGTACCGCACATTTGATACGTTACTATGGGGTTACTGCTTCCCATATGTAGTATTTTACATTTGTCAATGTTAAACTTCAGTTGCCATCTCTCAGCCCATCTGCTCAACTTTTCTAAATCCTGTTGCACTTTCACCTCTGGCAGTGGCTACTATTAATCTATTATTCCGTGTATCCCCTCAAGCTAGCAGGTTTCCGACCCACCTAACACTGCTTCGATAGCGTCAGCAAATATTCTTGCACCCTTTCTATTTAAGTGTATCCCATCCCTGTAGAAGCAGTCTCTCCTATTATCAAGCACAGACCAGCTGAGAAATCCTTAACAACCCTACCAACCTTTGTATCATTTGCAAACTTGGACATTAAACCTGATATTTAAGGATTACTCTAGGAGTTCTTCAATAGTGGATGGAAAAGGGTTGAGTTTCAAATAGAGTTACATTAAAGGAACTTACAAGTGCTCTTTTCACACCGTAGTTGAGTTTGTCGGTTTCGGACAATGATTGCATAGTTTCCCTTTATCGAATTCGAGTTTTTCAGTCAGGAAACAGACAACCAACCACACAACATACGCAATTTACAGAGACAACACACCGACGCCTCGTGGTCTTAGTTTTTACTTGGTTCAAAATAGCGACGACAACAATGTACATTTCATAGATTCAAATGCGAATATCAACTGCTGTCAATAGCTGGGAAAATCTTCAACGCATACCAAATTTCTCTTGCCGTTTTGAAGAATGTTTCAATAGATGAATATTTTGTAGTATTCAACGAACATATGAAAATTTTGGGAAAAATAAAATGTTTAATCAAATTAAAATAAAAAAATATAGTACGTTTAGGCCAATAAATTGCTAATTTCATTTCACGAAAGATTATTTGGCAGTTTATTGCAGCTTTCGTTCCCCCACCGCATAGAAAAACAGACTGTTTTTCTTCGGATGGGACGATATAATAGTGTTGATATGTGTGATTAACAGTAACTGAAAATTAAGACTCGAATTTAGCTCTAATATTAACCAGACGTTATATAGTATACATGAATAGTTAATTTCACAAAAAAAAAAACATGAATGGTTAATTTACTCAGACTCTTTGGGAGGGCGATTGCATCATCCGGGATCCGCCCTTGGACCAACTAATTATGTACGAGAATGTTATTAAAATATGACTTGATTATTATTAAGTATAATCATGTATAGTTAGTATTCGGAGATTTCGGTGTCCCAACAGTACAGCAGGTGATGAACGTCGTGTTGTGTAAGACGTTTTTATAAATCTTGATATATATAAAATTCATTTTGACAGTTGTCTTATCCTTATTCACAACAAATGTTAAGTGACAAGATAATTTATAGGACTGGAAGACGCTTCAATAAACAGCTGATATTTACAAATTTCATTAGAAACCGGATGTTCGTTGACAGCACAAAAGGTTTAAGCAGTGAGAACGTGTTTAGTACGTCGTTTTACTTTAAAGGCTATTGAACAACCCTCTGTGAAAGTATAATGTTTATATTCCACTTCCTATACTTAAGCTTAATGCACGGCAGGCAGACAGGGATTTACTGATATGGCATCATCGTAACTTGTATCAGTAAGTCAGCAGCTTGGAATGAAAACATTTATGGCTAGGACAGAGCTTGTTTTGGAAGCCTGGAGTATGAAAACAGACGAACCGAAATGAGTAATGGTGACAAATATAGGCAGTCAATGAATGCTTACCGACAGACTAATATTATGCAAGAGCAAGGGAATTCGTAGAAATCTGATTCTGGTGAGATGGAGGATGATTAATAAAATATTGTCCAAAAATTTGGAAGAATGTATATATATATATATATATATGTGTGTATTTTTTTTTTTTTTTTTTTTTAAATACGGTTGCTAACTCTTTCACAGACTTGGGCCGGAGATTTACGGTGGGGTGGGATTGGCTTTTGAAATTTGATACTAGTAAAAATGTCTATAGTAAATTCAAGTTAAAGATGAAGTGGAAGATGGAAGTAAACACGCGCCCGCCGACCAATAGGAAGTTTGTTCACGTATGGTTCGCGCAAAAAAAGTAGTTTGGTACGAGGGGTTTCCGAAAAGTAAGGTAACCCATTTTTTTCCCTCGATGATGTTTAATAATACGAAGTTGAAATTACACATCAAGAAATAAGTGAACATGCACTACTTCTCCACAAAATCTCCAGTTTTATTGATGCACTTTCACTTGTCCCAACGATGGATCAGTTTATCAATACCAGTACAGTAAAACCCCCGTATCCGCGGGGGATACGTTCCAAGACCTACCGTGGAAACCGCGTATATAAGCAAACACCTGCTGACGCCATATATAACGTGATTTTCTTGTACATACGTACGTATAATAAAGTTTAATTGATAAATTAAACACACAGTAAGACATTACCGACATTAAATACGGTAATAATAAAGTACAGCAGACTCTCGATTTACTGGGATTGGATTATCCGGGACACTTCAAGACTCCAAATTTAAAAAAAAAAAAAAAAAAAAAAAATCAACCAGAAATCATAAAATTCAAGTAATAACTAGAATAGGTATAAACAGATATTTTGCAAGTCGTAAATAAGCGACAAGAACCTGCGTTATAAGTCGTCTTGGGAGATTAGTGTACCTATTACCTTGCAGCCCCCGCTGTCTTCACACCTACCGCTCAAAACAAAAAGAGAACAAATGTTAGGTTGATTTTATGGGTCGCGTCGATTGTTGTATTCCGTCGCACCGCAAAAGGACAAATTTTGTTTCGTTATGTCAGGGATGTCGGAATTTTTTTTTTTTTTTTTTCTGTTTAGAAATCCTAAAATTGATGGGCAAACGCAAGAGTTATGCTTTCAAATTAAACAAAAACTTGAAATTATTCAAGTTTGAAAACAGTGCATCGCCAAAATCTCTAATGAACCATTATAATGTTGATGACCAAACCATACGCGACATTGTAAAAAATAAAGGAAAGCTATTCGATTTAAAATGGACATAAATAATAAAGGGAAGCATCGTATTGGACACGCGAGTAGTACGTGTTAAGTTTTTTCGGTTTTTTTCCCGTGGTTAACCGCGGGTAACTGAATCAGCAGGTACGGGGGTACAACTGTACTGAAGGTCCGTGCCCACACACAGTAACCAACATCGCACTGCCTGATGAACCTGTTCATCCGTGGTGAAATGCTTTCCCGAAAGGTGTTTTTCAGAGAGCCAAACAAATGGAAGTCTGAAAGCACTAAGTCTGGGCTGTAAGGGGGATGTGACAGAGTTTCCCAACGATTACGGCGCAACCACTCACGAGTGGTGTGGGCAGTGTGTGGAGTTGCGTTGTCTGCCCCTTGCACAACATATTACACAACACACGATCCACACACCTCTGGCCTTGACAGCGTACTGTCCTCAATACAAAGAACATATGCGGAGGTGGGGTAAATCCCTGGTGCCGTTAGACCCGAAAATACTCTGTACCAAAAACACATCTGCTTCTTTGTCATCACCTTTTTGCCATACACAGCAACCAGTTCACGGTGAATGTCACTTGGCGAAGGCACTTTTGCTTGCAAAAAAGCGAATAACTTCACGAAAACCTATCTCGGACCACACTCGCACGGAAGCCGCCATTTTGCAACTGGAATCTGCTGTGAAGGATCTTTTTGAATGTTATTAACGGGTATATCCACTGAATTTCATCTCATTCCCTTTCACCATTAAGAGAAGAAAAAAAATGTGTTACCTTACTTTTCGGAAACTCCTGGTAGTATTCGTGGGAAGAAAGTTTTATAGTAGGCCGCAAATTTAACTATTTTTATACTTGATACTTGGCCCTTTGTTGGGCCGGCTGGAGAACTTGAAACTTGAGTCGGAGCACGGATAAATTATAGGAAAGCCGGAGTCTCCGGCCCAAAAGTACACAGTTGGCAACCATATTTTAAATCACATTCGCTATTGTTGCTGTTTTGGATTTCATTTGAGAGAAATACTGCAAGCGTAGTGGTGCTGATCAAGGCCGAAGTACCGTGGCGAGATTGCTCCAGGACCCAAAGTCGTGTGGGGGAATAACTGAAACAATGTAATTACTATTGGTTCAGCACCCACCTTATTTTTAGGGCCTCTAAATAATATGTGTGCCAGGGCCTAGACTGCCTAAATCCGTCATTGGTGCTCATAATAAAGTTCCAAATAAAAGAGAAAGTAGCTTGAAAAGACTAGTTCGAAAGCATTTAATTTATTGTTAGGTATAAGGCAAACAGGAATATTTATGGATTGGTTTACTCAGTATATATGTTCTGCTTTCTCAATACACGGAAATCAATAATCAAATTTCAAAAAGTGATAAAACACAAACTCTACGTGTATTTTGAAACTAACAGTTTATCGATTGTTAACCAGAGGTGGAAAAGAGTACTTCCTACACAAAGGCACGTTCAATTAAGGAAATAAAATTGCAATTCATGTCAAAAGTTTATATCCGCTCTGGGATACTTTTCTCAAGACAGTTGCTATATTTCCACCTCTTGGTTCAGGTAATTATCTTCGTGTATTTTTTTTTTTTTTTTTTTTTTGTACGTTCAAAGATAGATTTCGCTACATTAGATTTAAAATGAATTCCGGATGGTTTATCGAGTTGAGAACAGAATTTAGTACTATCGCTCACATTTTTAGTTCTTATAACCTTGGCAGAAAGATGACAGTTGTAATTCATCACAATGTCAGTTACAGCTGTAATCATTATTATTATTTTTATCTCGCATTTCATGTTACAGAAATGACAGTTGGAGCAGACAAAAATCAGTATACTGGTTAAATTAATTTTTTATTTTTTTTATCATTGTGTTATGCTTCTGTATTATCTGTAAACAGGCAGGATCGAAATAAAGAATTTTTACGAAACGGAACGTTTGTTAGGGTAATAGAAATATGACTCGGGATGTACCGGAACTCTACCAGTTGGTCGCATGCAGTGGCGGATTCAGGGTAGAGGCACCAGGATACTACCCCCTGTTGTTTTTCGGAAAATATACACCAATCGTTTAAATTCCCTTTAGCTACAATTTTTTTTTTTTTTTTTCATTTTTAACATAGGATTTTATCTATTTTTGCATTGTGGCTCAGCTATTTTCAACTGACTACAGTTGGCAACACTGATGCTAATGTGATCGCCATTCTAGTGCACAAAATGGTGGCCCCTCCTCCGTCACAAATGGTGCCCCTCCTGACATTTTTTTTTCTAGATCCGGCACTGGTTGCATGCATGGGTTATGCATGTCACGTTAAAACAAAATAAAACAGATTATTTTTAATCTACCCTACTAACAAGCGTCCCATTTCATAAAATTTTCCATTTCGATCCCAGAACAGAACTGAAGTTAGTTAACGCGAGAGTTGGTATTAGATAGTTAAATTTATTATCTATTATAACTACTTAGATTTTACAAACATTACGTTTTAAATGAACATATATAACCGCTTAGATTTTACAAACATAACTTTATAACAAAGAGTGTGTGCTACTGCACCTCCACTCCTGACCACTCACTCGGCTATGTAGGCCTTATATAACTTAATACATATAACTTAAATTTGATAAGAGACACGAAATTCATATAACGTTACCTCGGTAGAAGGTAAAACTCAATACTGAAATATATATATACTGTTATTACTGCATTGAGATATAAATTTATTGTAATATTTTTAATTGTATTGAAATTGAATCGAAATCATGCCTCAGATCAGAATAGCAAAGCAAAAGTCTCAAGGTAGTGGGAGTGCTGTGGCTCGGAGGAGAATTGAGGGGAAGGGGTTGTCCTCTGATTCACAGCCTTTAGAAATGTACTGCTTGTTTGATGTGGGGCTATGAGGAATGGGATGTGATATTTCCAAGGGGGTGTCTTTGTGTGTGTTCGACATAAGGAGTGTGAAGAGGTTAGGCGCCAACTAAGCGTTGTTATGGGCCTTTATGAGAGCTTGAAGAACAGGGTAGATGCCCTCGAAGGACTTAAATTGGGGGACACATCAAGCTCTCAGCTGCCCACATCAATGTCAGAGCTTGCACTTGAACAGCAGGCAGCAGTGGCAATCCCCAAGGCAGAATGCACTGGTCCCACAGGAACTAGTCAGTGACTCTATCGTCAGGGAAATGTGGAATGTATTGTGCAAAAAGCATAGGTGGAACAGGACCAGAATAAGTCTGCCAGTGGCAAAAGTTGATAATGCTGTAGAGCAGATATCTTTTAAGGGCACAAAAGGTGATGAACACATTGGAACTAATGACATTAACAGTAGGGAATGGTGGAATTACTTAACAAGTACAGATCAATGTCGAAAAAAGTTGAGTTAGGGTTGAATTTGAAAGTGTCTGCATTTCTGCCCAGACACAATAGGAGAGAGTATATGATGAGAGCCTTGTCAATCAATTCAGCCCTGGAGGGTTGTGCAAGGCTTGTGGGATAGAATTTTTCCCAGTGTAGTCTGTGCTTTTTAACAGACTACTTAAAGACTAGTTACTTTCTTTTTTTAAAGAAAGTGCTTTTACAGGTATAGGATAACTTATAGATACTGCTAGCTTGGTCGGTAGGTCGGAAAACTGCTAGCTTGGGGGTGATACACGGACCGATGGTTTAATAATAGCCACTGGCAGAGGTGAAAGTGATTTTTGCAGTGTTTCTATTGGAATGAGCAGCAGCAGCCAGGAAAACAAGTTGCTGGGGATTTCAGACACTGCTGGGAGTCATCGCAGAACAAGTAAATACACGGGCTGTTAGATTAGCTAGGAATAAGAACAGGTACACGTATACTTCATATACCTCTTCATGTGCCTTGAACAGGTACATGCCAGGAGTTTAGTAAATAAATTTGATGGATTTGAGGTGCTGGTCAAAATATTGAAGGCAGAAATTGTTGGGACATTGGAGATGTGGTGTCAGAATTAAAATTTGGGGAGTACAATGTCTACAAGGATAGACAGGGAGGGTTATGCTGTTAATCAAGAAACAATCTAGGGAAGTGCATCCAGTTGACATGGGTGACAGTGCAATGTTGAGTCAGCTTGGTGTCACATGAGCATTGGGAAAGCAAAATTGAGGGTAGGAGTGTTATAGGCCTAATGGCTACAATGGGTATAATAAACAAATGTACAGAGAAATAGAATGGGCCAGTAAATCAGATTGTCTTATAATGGGGGAATTTAACTTCCCAAATATTTGGTCACTCACAAGGCTTTTTTTTGGAATTATTGGATGATTATTTTCTACAATAGCATGTTCGAGAGGCAACCAGAGGGAGTTGGTTGGTTGGTTGGTTGTTGGATTTTATTGGCACATTAGCAACTAAGGGTATAATGCACCAAAAGCCAGAGGGAGTAATACCCTTGATCTGATTATCAGTAGTGATTCTGCTACATGCATTAAGAATCTACAGATAAAGGAACCACTAAGTGGCAGTTTTCACAGTGTGCTGATGTGGGATTTACTCAAAGATGTAACTACTGTCAGGGGTAAAGGGAAAGCTTTTTGCTTTCTTAAAGGTGACTACAATGGTCTGAGACAAACTTTAAAGTCTATAGAGTGGGACCAACTGTTGATGTAACCAACAGCAAATTCTAAATGGGAAGCATTCAAGGAATTAATCTTGGAAGCTACAGGGCTTTTTGTCCCAACTAAGAAATACTGTTCAAGGTTTAGGCCTAAATAGATGCCAGATGAACTAATGAGACTCTTGGCAGAGAAGAAAAATGCATGGGAAGCATATAATCATCACGTGACACAGAAGCCTGTGGTAGATATAAGCTGGTGTGTAATCAAGTCACAAAGTAGGTTAGGCGAGTGATGGCAGATTACGAGAAATCTTTGGCAAAAGATGTAAAGAAAAACAGCAAAGAGTTCTTTACTTATGTAAACTCTAGAAGGGGATGAATCACATTGGTCCACTTGACATCGATGGATCAATTGTTGATGAACATGCTGAGCCAGCTGACAAACAATGAATATTTTGCATCTACATTCACACATGAAGAGTTCAGGAAGGGAATTACCATTAGTTTATCTATCGAACTCTGGTAGGCAGCTAAATGATTTTGTAATTACTGAGAGCAAAGTGGAGGAGAAATTGTTGAAGATAAACACAAGAAAGGCACCTGGGGTGGATGGAATCTATCCAGGTATATTAAAGGAGACAGCAAAGGAAGTAATCAAACCTTTACCCATAATTATGAGCACTTCCCCAGACTCAGGGGAGGGCACCATGGACTGGAGATGGGCAAATGGACCCCAATTTACAAAGGGAGATCAAAGGATGACAAGTAATTACACCTGTTAGTTTAACTTCTGTTCCAGTAAAATGAATGGAAGCATTGATTAAAGCACTACAGGATTATCTAGACAAGACTGCTGTTATAGTTCATACACAGCATTGGTTTGTTAAGAGGAAGTCTTGTCTGATCAATTTGATTGGATACTACAGTGAGGTCACAAAGGAACTGTATGCAAAAAATAATTTTGATATGATATACAGAGATTTCAGGAAAACTTTTGATAGTGTTGCACATCACATGCCTCTACTAATTGCTATGGATAAAGGGATGGTCGAGTGGGAATCAATGGACACTGCTCTTTGTGGACTAATGTTATTAGTGGTGTCCCCAGGGGTCTATATTGGGCCCATTGTTGTTTACTCTATTTATCAATGATACTGATGAAGGTATATCAGGTTTAATGTTGAAATCTGCACAACAGACAAAGGTTAACAGGGTTGTTAATGACACTAACAGTATGCTACTGCAACAGGATCTACAAAACTTGTGCAGATGTGCTGAGAGGTGGCAACTGAAGTTTAACATTGACAAGGGCAAAGTACTGCATATGGGTAGCAGTAACCCCAGAGTAACGTATCAATTGTGTGATATTACAATCTGAGTGGTAGAGAATGAAAAAGACCTGGGGTAATTGTGAAGTCAGATATGTTTTTTGAGCAGTGCAGGGTCTACAAGAATAGTTCATGGTCCAATGATATACAGAAATTTTTCTAGCAGGGATAAGGAGGCAATTATCCCCTTGTATAAGGCAATGATTAGGCCACATCTTGAGTACTGTATACAGGTCTGGAGGCATCATTTCAGGAAGGATGTAGAGCTGTTCGAATGAGTACAGAGAAGGGCAACAAGATGCGAATAGAGCAAAGGGTTGCTCTTACAAAGAAAGACTTAAGTTCTGCAAATTGCAGTGTCTGGAGACTAGGCATCTGCAAGGCAATCTGATTGCGGTGTATAAAGTCTTGAATGGTTTGAGTAAGCTCAATGCTGATGGGATTCTTCCTCTTGCCCAGATTAGTCACCTGATTCGTCACACAAATTCAAATTGAGGAAAGACAGTTATAGAATAGATGTGCAGAAATTTGCCTTTAGCCAATGGGTGGTTGATTGTTGGAACACACTTCTATCCATTGTAGAAGATGACAGCTTAAATAAATTCAAAGCAGAACTAGATAAACATTTGGAGTTAACGGCTGGGTGAAATGGGAAGGTTGTGTTTTCGGCTGATGCTATATAAGCTTGCATCATATGCCTCTACTAATGCTAGCGGCTATATGTGACATTATCGATGCCTATGACCAGAGGGGCATCAAATCTTTTTTTTTTTTTTGTCAGATGGGAAAAAAAAAAAAAAAAAAGATAAACTGCTGAAGGTCGTGGGCTGCATGGGTTCTTGCAGGCAATCGGCCACAAGAAAAGTTCCACACCACTAAATGCGCATTTTTCAAAACAGAATAATTTAAACGTTTATTATATTTATTATTTTTTTTAATTTAATAATTAATGTTAAGACAATATTAATATTGTTAACATTTTTAAATACTGATGAAGATACATAAAATATAAGAAAGCAATACAGAAAAATCTAATATTACTAAAAATGGTTATTTTAAAGTCAGTGTATGTACGAGATTTTTCTAATTTGATGTTAGAATACAAATTTATCTTCAGCATGATTTCACTTAGGATATTTATTTCTGCACAGTGGCAGAGAACTTTGAGGTCTCACCCAAAACATTAATTCAACTATGCCTTGTTTCTATGTGCACATACAGAACTCTGTAAAAAGGCCAGGCACGTAAATAGTGTTTAATTATGCATATTGTGCTGGCCACTTGGCTACTCAGAAGTGTCAATCACCTGTATACTTCCTTAACCATGGGAAGGTGGGCCCATACCATCTACACAGTGATCCCAATAGAAACGAAATCCTACATTCATGAGAGAGTGTAATATATTTAGTCCCTTTAATTTATCAGTTTTATGAAATTTTATTTTAAATAGTTATATTAGCTAGTGGTTTAATATTAAGAAGGAATTTTGTGTTATGCAATTCTTTGGTGACTTCTAGTGGTATTGGTATTCAAGAAACTGATACAGTGGCTGATTACATGTATTACAGAAGAGTAATTTTCAACACAGACTTGCTGACAATCACTATGCTGTTACAGTGTTTATATAACTGGGAAAAACAAAGTCAAGAACCAAAAAAAGTTTTAGATGTTGCTTGAATAGAATGGTGCATAGGTAATGTAATTACTTGCTGAAAGAGGAATAATGCACTTTAACTTACATTAGCATACCTGTTTATTTCTAGTTTGAAATTATACAGACAGCAATCAGAATTCATGGTATATTTCTTACCATTGCATTAGGGATAGGGACAGCAAATAACAGGTTAAAGAATATAGAATACTATAATAATATAATTTAAGATTATCAGTTAAGGTTACTTTTTTTATAAAAATAAAGCTTCATTAAATTTTACTAATTATACTAAGAATAAGAATTAAATGTGGAAAAAACACTCACTTGCTGTCATCCCTACCTCACTTTTACATAGATCAGAAAGGACAGAGGTTTGAACTAACACATTATTTGGAAATGTCACTGCATGCTAAAATGATTTGGAGGTATACAGAGATCCTCCAAATCATTTTAACATGGCATCATTACTACATCTCATATTCAACCTTCACGAGTGCCTAAACATGCACTTTCAAATATGCAACGCTTTACAAATAGAGAAGACAACTGTTGTACTTATGATTCATAAGGATGCATCTATTATTCAATTCCAGTAAACTCTCTAAATTCGAGCACCCTCAGGAATTGGGGTAATTGAATTTTAAAATTTTCTGAATTTTAGACAGGTGTACCTAGTGGTTGAGTATTTTTAGAGAAGCATATTTCAATAACTAGTAAGCACTAACAAATGAACTTATTTACACATGTAAACATTTATTGTGAAATCTTGTCCTTCCACCTAGGACTAATAGATTAGCCTAATAGCTGTCCATCCAACAAGGACTAATAGATTAACAGTAGCCACAGGCAGAGGTGAATGATTGTTGCACTACTTCTATTTAAATTAACAGCAGCCTGGAAAACAAGATGCAGAGTATTTCAGAGACTACTGGGAGTCATTGTGGTACAAGTAAACACATGGGTTGTGTTAGGTTAGCTAAGAATAGGAACAGATGCATGAATACTTGTGTGTACACCAATGCTAGGAGTTTGGTAAATAAATTTGATGAATTTGAGGTATTGCTCAAAACATCAAAGGAAGATATTGTTGGGATACCAGAAACGTGGTGTCACACAGATATAAAGAATACAGAACTGGAATTTGGGGAGTATAATGTATATAGAAAGGATAGGAAGAGAGGATGGGTTATGCTATTAGTTAAGAAACAAATAAAATCCAAGGAAGTGAAGCCAGTCGAATCGCTGGACAGTGCAGTGTCGAGTCAGTTTGGTGTGACATGAGCATTGGGATATCAAAATTGAGAGTAGAGTGTATAACTCTGATGAGTATAATAAGAAACTGTACAGGGAAATAGAGTGGGCCAGTACATCAGAGAGTCTTATAATGGTGATTTTAATTTCCCAGTTATTGAATGGAATTTGTGGGTTGGTCACTCAGAAACTAGCAAGGCTTTTGTGGATTTATTGGATGATTGTTTTCTTCATCAGCATGTTCGGGAGGCAACTAGAGGGAGTAATACTCTTGATCTGATTATCAATAGTGATTCTTCATGCATTAAGAATCTGCAGATAAAGGAACCACTAGGTGGCAGTGATCACAGTGTGCTGAAGTGGAAATTACTCAAAGAGGTAACTACCATCAGGGGTAAAGGGAAAGGATTTTTGTTTCCGTAAAGGCGACTACGATGGTCTGAGACAGTATTTAAATTCTATACAGTGGGACCAACTGATGATGTTACCAACAGCAAATTCAAAATGGGAAGCATTCAAAGAACTTATCTTGGAAGCTACTAGGCTTTCCATATCAACTAAGAAATACTGTTGAAGGTTTAGGTCTAAATGGATGTCAGATGAACTAATGAGGCATATGGCAGAGAAGAAAAATGCATGGGATACATATAAATTAATGGGTGACATGGAAGTCTATGATATATATAAGCTGGTCTGTAACCAAGTCACAAAGGAGATTAGGCAAGCAAAGGCAGATTATGAGAAATCCTTGGCAAAAGATGCAAAGAAAAACAGAAAAGAGTTCTTTACCTATGTAAACTCTAGAAGGAAAGGGATGAATCAGATTGGTCCACTGGATATTGATGGTTCAACAGTTGAGGATCCTGCTCATGTGGCTAACAAACTAAACAAGTATTTTGCATCTACATTCACACATGAGGAGTTATTCAGGAAGGGGAATGCCAAAGGTGAAGTAAACTGTGGCAGTGAGCTAGATGATTTTGTAATAACTGAGAGGAAAGTGGAGGAGAAATTGATAAGGATAAACATAAAAAAAAGGCACCCAGGGTGGATGAGATCTATCCAGTTATATTAAAGGAGGCAGCAAAGGAAGCAAACCCTTAGCCATAATTATGAGAGCTTCTTTGGACTCAGGGAAGGTACCCATAGACTGGAGATGTGCAATTGTGTCCCCAATTCACAAAGGAGGATCAAAGGCTGACACAAGTAATTATAGACTCATGAGTTTAACTTCTGTTCCAGGAAAATTAATGGAGGCACTGGTTAAAGAAGCACTGCAGGATCATCTAGACAAGACTTCAGTTATAGCTTGGACACAGCATGGTTTTGTTAAGGGGAAGTCTTGCCTGACCAATTTAATTGGGTACTATGATGTGGTCACAAAGGAACTGAATGCCAAAAATAATTTTGATATCGTATATTTAGTCTTCATGTGCAAGCAGTCTTGCACATGGAAGACTGCTGCACAAATTGGAACAGTGTGGCATTGGAGGCAAATTGCTGCTAGGGATAAAGGGATGGTTGAGGGGAAGAAGACAGAGTGGTATCCAATGGACACTGCTCATCGTAGACTAATTTTATTAGTGGAGTCCTTCAGGGTTGGGTTCATTGTTTTCTGTATTTATAAATGATATTGATGATGGTATATCAAGCTTAATGTCAAAGTTTTCAGACGATACAAAGGTTGGCAGGGTTGTTAAGGACACTACTGATGCTATGCTACTGCAATAGGATCTGGAAAGGTTGAGCAGATGGGCTGAGAGGTGGCAAATGAAGTTTAACATTGAAAAATGTAAAGTACTATATATGGGAAACAGTAACCCCAGAGCAACGTATAAACTCTGTGGTACTAACACTGACAGTTGTAGAGAATGAAAAGGACCTGTGGGTAATTGTGCAGGCAAATATGAAGTTTTCTGAGCTTGTTGTTTATTTGGTTTTTAGGAACATTAGCAACTAAGACCATATTGTTTCGGGGATATGCGGTGGTCATTCCCTGACTTTTCGCATCCTCCATATTTGGTGGATGCGAAACCCCAGTCTAATCAAGAAGCGTGTGCTATGCACTGCTGCTTCTGCCCACGGAGGTGCCAGTTTTCTGAACAGTGCAGACGGGCTGCAAGAGTAGCTCATGGTGTCTTATCAATGATATACAGGAATTTTTCTAGCAGGAATAAGGTGATTATTCCCTTGTATAAGGCAATGGTCAGGCCACACCTTGAGTACTATATACAGGTCTGGAGACCTCATTTCAAGGATGTAGAGCTGCTGGAACGAGTACAGAGAAGGGCAACAAGATTAGTGATTACAAAGAAAGGCTTAAATTTTGCAAATTACAGTGTCTGGAGACTAGGCACCAGCAAGGTGATGTGATAGGAGGTGATTATTCCCTCCTATCAGATAGGAGGGAATATGATTATAGAGGTGTATAAAGCCTTGAATGATTTTAGTATGGTCAATGCTGATGGGATTCTTCCTCAGAATAATCATCTGAGAGGGTATAAATTCAAATTGAGGAAAGAGATGTAGGATAGATGTGCAGCAATTTGCCTTTAGCCAGTGGGTAGTTGGTTGGTGGAACAGACTTCCATCCCTTGTTGTGGAAGTTGATAGCCTAAATAAATGTAAGGCTTAGCTGGACAGGTATTTCGAATGAATGGAGGGGTGAAATGGGTGCGTTTTTTTTGGCTGATGCTGCATAAGCTTGCTTTCTTGCATCATATGCCTCTACTAATCTTCATAGCAGAACAAACTTGCCTTTGTAAAGAGTTGCCCTGGTATTATATGCTACTTCCGATAGTTTTATCTATATTACCTTTCAAAACTAATTTTGTATACTGCACAGTAGCTCATATCCAACTTTTGTCTGTATGTTGTCACTAGAGGCCACCTACGATCTAACAAGAGAGAGAGAGACCACTAAGTGTTGAAATGGGCTATCACAGCAGTCAAATCTCTTAAACAAATGGCCAATTAACCTTTAGAACAGTGGTTTTCAACCTTTTTTTTAATAACGGCACCCCTAAGTAATTTATTTTATTTTGCAGCACCCCTACTCAATTTTCTGCCTGTTTGATCTGATTCTCTCTCTCTGTATATATCCGTGTGTGTGTGTGTGTGTGTATATATATATATATATATAATACTGTAAGTAGAACGCGTGAAGGAGATTTTATTGGTTTAAGTCTAATGAAAATACGGTATACACTGGGAGCGATATATGGAATGAAAAAGAGGAAGAAATGGACTGGAAATTAAAATAAAGATAAGTGAAAAAGCAACCAAATTGAAATAACTTTGCGGTGTCCTTCACAATTTCAGTGTCATCATCAGAGGTCATCCACCAAAATTATGAAAAAGACAGCAATGTTCTTGCTTCCTGTATGCTATGAATTTTGCATTATTAAGTTTATGGGGGATGTGCCAATAAAAGTGGTTATAATATGTAGTGCATACAGATCATGGATGACCTTACAGAAGCAAGTGAAAAGAATTGAAAAGACTGGATAAACTATAGTAAGGAATATCAGTATAGGCCGGAAGAAAGGGACTTACCGTTACTTTGTAAAACTGACCAAAAAGAACAAGATGGCAGGGTGCCGGTATATTTACGTGGGGGAACGCTAGTGACTCCTAGCGTTAGGTGTGAAAAAAAAAAAAAAAAAAAAATGTTATGGTGTCTGTATAGATAGATAGAAATGTTTATTTATCTATACAGACTCCATAACAAATTTTTTTTTTTTTTCACAAAAAAAAAAAAAAAAGCCACCTTTTTTGCATGGTTTCTCAAAGACAAATGTCATCATTGTCATAAGTGCTGGATTGGTTTCTCAATATTTTCTGAATTTTACGGAGCTTAACATACTTCCTTTAGTCAATCTTTAAAATAAAATTTATTTTCCAGTTATTCTTGTCTGCATTTATTTTCAATTCATCTTACTTTCACATTTAATTTTAAATTTAATTTCAAAATATAATTTTATTTTATATTCTCGCATATTTCCTTTTTTTTCATTCTTTCATAAGTATAACAACAACCTGAAGTACATTCTTGCTTATCATTATTAACACATACCATGTTAATAGTAGTCTAAAAGATCCAGCCAACCAAAAAATATAATGTACCTTAATATTCACTTTCAGATACTTTAAAATTCTTATACATTAGTCCCTCTACTATTATTATGAGTTCTGTTAATGTCTACTGACTGTTCTGGTGGACCACTTTTTTTTTTTTCCATGGTGTGTTCAATCTGCATCATCTGGAATATTCTTCTGGCATACAAATTTATCTCCAGTTGCTAATTCTACTGGCTAAGAGCTGAACACCTGAGCTCAACGAGGATATTTCAATACATTTATACCCTGATCCATAATAAACAGGTCGCAGTTCACCAAAGCAATTCAACATCTCGATTCTGACTAAACTGTTTCTGGGCATTTTAATCCTTAGATGTTTTTCCACTGTTCCTCACTGTACCACATCAATTTTTTGATTCGCTAACTATTAAAACTATTTCCATCTCTTATTTTAACTGAAGCAAGGCTGGGCAGACCTACCCTAACCACAATATGCATACTTTAAAACTACATCTTCAAAGTCTAACTGCAAACTCCACTCCACACACACCAATTTCTGTGGGAAAATTTCCATATTTCTCTTATATCATCATTAGTATTAGTAACGGCCGCATGGTGCAAGAAAGCCTATGGCTTATGCTGCACCAGCCAAAAAAAAAGAGAAAAAAAAAAAAAAAAAAGAAAAAAAAAAGAAGAAAAAAAAAAAAAGAAAAAAAAAAAAAAAGAAAAAAAAAAAAAGAAAAAAAAAAGAAAAAAAAAAAGAAAGAAAATCATTCTTTACCCATTAGAAATTTACCAATGAGATGTCACTTTTGAGAGGCTGCCTTTTTTTGGCCCACTGATTTTTCCCTGTCAAGCCACCCTACCATATCTAAGGGATGTTCCATGCTTTGCTAATTACTATTTCAGGTGATTATAAAAAGTTATTTTGTTCTCTATTTAATCATATGCTTACATTCTTTGTTTGTGTGTTTATTTTTACTTAAAATAATTTTTCCTGTATAATTCCAAGTAAAGGTATATGTAATAATGATATATCTGGTTTCTCTCTTAGATAAAAAAATGTAACACTTGTAGAAGTCTTACAGTATGACAAAGAAATGTCACTTTCCTTAGGTCCACACTTGCTCTTAATTTTGAAGTTTAAGTGTCATGCAGATTTAAATGTAAAATGCACAATTTTTATATATATTTTTGTTTAGAATAAAAAAATGTTTCCCATCAAGTAAAGGCATAAATGACTGTAGTTTCAAATGTTTCAAAAATTTAAGTTTGTATGAAGAAGTGACCTGAAGTGACTAAAGCACTGAAAAATAATTCTTAACTGTAACGTGAAATACAAGTAATTAAACCCAAATTGTTATAAAGTTGAATTTTCTTGGGTACAAAGAATTATAATAAGTAATAAATTCTCCATACAACAGAACCAATTCATGATGTTTTTGGATTCCATTTTAAATCCTGTTATTAGGCTTAATCAGAAAAGAAAAAAAATAGGGAGACTTAAAAGAGGTCAGGCAAGCGAAGGCAGATTACAGGAAATCTTTGGCAAAGGATGCAAAGAAAAACAGCAAAGACTTCTTTACTTATATAAACTCCAGAAGGAAGGGGATGAATCAGATTCATCCAACTTGATATCAATGGTTCGACTGTTGAGGATCCTGTTCAGATAGCTGATTAACTGAATGAGTATTTTGCATCTACATTCACATGAGGAATTCTATATGGAAGTGGAGAACAGAAGCTTATTAAACTCTAACAGGTGGCTTAATGATTTTGTAATAACTGACAGTAAAGTGGAGGAGAAATCATTGAAGTTAAACATAAGAAAGGCACCTGGAGTGGATGGGAGCTATCCAGTTAAATTAAAGGAGGCAGCAAATAGCATTAGTAGAGGCATACGATGCAAGAAAGCAGGCTAATGCAGCATCAGACAAAAAAAAAAAAAAAAACACCCCTCCTCTTTGTTCCAAATGCCTGTTCAGCTCAGCTTTAAATTTATTTAGGCTATTAGCTTCCACAACAAAAGATGGAAGCCTGTTCCACCAATCAACTACCTGCTGGCTAAAGGCAAATTTCCACAACTCTTCTATAACTATCTTTCCTCAATTTCAAACTGTGCTCCCTCACATTCTTAGTCTGAGCAAGACGGAGCTCGATTCCTGGGCCTTATACATCTCGATTGAGATGTATAAGGCTTTGAATGGGCATTATACATCTCAATCAGATCATCTTGCAGGTGCCTACTCTCCAGGCCCTACAATTTGCAGAACTTAAGCCATTCTTGGTAAGAGCACCCCTTTGTTCCCCTTCTTTGTACTCTTTCTAGCAACTCTACATCCTTCCTAAAATGAGGCCTCCAGACCTGTACACCTGACCATTGCCTTGTATAACAGGATAATCACCTCCCTGTCCCTACTAGCAAAATTCCTATACATCATTGACAAGACTCCATGACCTGCCCTGGCAGCTCGTCTGCACTGCTCAGTGAACTTCATATTTGAATGCATAATTACCCCCAGGTCCCTTTCACTTTCCACTTCCCTGAGTGTAGTACCATATAGTTGGTATGTTTCCCTTCAGTTATTGCTACCCATATGCAGTACTTTACATTTGTCAATGTTAAACTTCAGTTGCCACTTCTCAGCCCATTTTCCCAACTTATCTAGATCCAGTTGGAGTAGCATACTGTCTTTACTGTCGTTAACAACACTGCCAACCTTTGTATCATCTGCAAACTAGGACATTAAACCCAATATACGTTTGTCAATATCATTGAGAAATATACAAAACAACAACGGGCTCAACACTGAACCCTGGGGAACTCCACAATTAACATTTGTACACGAAGAGCAGTGTCCACTGATTACCACTCTGTCGTCTCCCACTCAACCATCCCTTTATCCATTGTAGTAACTTACCCTTAATGCCATACCTCTCCAATTTATACAGCAGTCTTTCATGTGCAACAGTATCAAAAGCTTTCCTGGAATCCAAGTATACAATATCAAAATTATTTTTGGTATTCAGTTCCTTTGTGACCACATCGTAGTACCCAATCAAATTGGTCAGAAAAAACCTCCCTTTAACAAACCCATGCTGTGTCTTAACTATTACTGCAGTCTTGTCTAGATGATCTTTCAGTGCTTCTTTAACCAGTGATTCCATTATTTTCCCTGGACCACAAATTAAACCTAACAGGCCTGTAGTTACTGGTGTCACGTTTTGAACCCCCTTTGTGAATTGGTGATACATTTGCACACCTCCAGTCCACAGGGACCTCCCCTAAGTCCAAGGAAGCTCTCATAATTATGGCTAAGGGTTTGCTTACTTCCTTTGCTACCTCCTTTGGATGGGATCTATCCCATCCAAAGGAGGCACCTGGGGTGGACAGGATAGATCCCGTCCATCCCAGCTGCCTTCCTTTATGTTTAACTTCAGCAATTTGTTCTCCACTTTGCTCTCAGTTATTACAAAATCACTTAGCTCTCTATTAGAGTTTGATAAACTTCTGGCACTCCCCTCATTGAATAACTCCTCATGTAGATGCAAAATACTCATTCAGTTTATCAGCTACCTGAGCATGATCATGAATAGTCAACCCATCTATGTTAAGTGGTCCAATCTGATTCATCCCTTTCCTTCTAGAGTTTACATAAGTCAAGAACTGTTTGCTGTTTTTCTTTGCATCCTTTACCAAAGATTTCTCGTAATCTGCCTTCACCTGCCTAACCTTCTTTGGGACTTGATTACAGACTAGTTTATACCTGCCACAGGCTTCTGTGTCACCTGATAATTTTTATGCATCGCATACATTTTTCTTCTGTACCACGAGCCTCATTAATTCATTGACATCCATTTAGGCCTGAACCTTGAACAGTATTTCTTAGTTGGAATGAAAAGCCTAGTAGCCTCCAAAATTAATTCCCTGAAGGCTTCCCATTTAGAATTCAATGCTGGTAACATCATCAGTTGATCCCACTGTACAGAATTTAAAAACTGTCTGAGACCCCTGTAGTCACCTTTACGAAAGCAAAAGCCCTTCCCTTTAGCCTTGATGGTAGTTTATCTTTAAATAATTCCCACATCAGTACACTGTGACCACTGTCACCCAGTGGTTCTTTTATCTGCATATTCTTAATGCATGAATAATCACTGCTGATAATCAGATCAAGTGTATTACTCCCTCTGGTTGCCTCTTGAGCATGTTGCTGTAGAAAACAGTCATCCACAAAATAAATCCACAAAAGTCTCACTAGTGTGCGAGTGATCAACCCACAAGTTCCAGTCAATATCTGGAAAGTTAAAATCCACTATTATAAGACATTCTGATTTACTGGCCCACTATTCCACTATTTCTCTGCAAAATTGCTCATTATACTCATCAGATTCATTAGGCTTATAACACACAGCTACTCTCATTTTTCATTTCTGAGTGCTTATGTCACACCAAATTGACTCAACATTTCACTGTCCATATATGTCAAATGGATGCACTTCCTTAGATTTTGTGTTTCTTAACTAATAGCATAACCCTTCCTCCCTTCCTGTCCTGTGTATCCTTACTGTACATATTGTACTCCCAAATTCCAATTCTGCACTGCTTATATCTGTGTGACACCATGTCTCTGATATCCCAACAATATCTGCCTTTGATGCCTTGACTGGCACTTCATGCTCATCAAGTTTAACTATACTCCTAGCATTGGTGTACATGCAATTATACATGCACCTGTTCCTATTCTTGATTACCTTAACACAGCTGATGTATTTAATTGTTCCACTATGATTCCCAACAGGCCTGGAAATCTCAATTACCTTGCTTTCCAGGCTGCAGCTCATTCTAATTGAAGTAGTGCAAGAATCACCTCTGCCTGCGGCCACTGTTAACCAAGATAGCAGTTTTCTGACCCGCTTAACGCTGCCTCGATAGCATCAGCAAATATTCTTGCACCCTTTCTATTGAAGTGTACCCCATCCCTGTAGAAGCAGTCTCTTCTGTCAACAGGCACAGACCAGGCTGAAAAAAATTCTACCCCTTGAGCCCTGCACAATTTCTTCAGGACTCTATTCATATACTCCCTCCTATCATGTCTAGGCAGAATTGCAGACACTTTTACATTCAACTCTAACTTGTGACTTTTTTCAATGAGTAAATCTGCAGATTTCTTACTCTTAATGTTATTAGTTCCAACGTGCACAACATCACCTTTTGTGATCTTAAAAGATTTTATCTGCTCTACATCATCAACTTTTGCCCCTGGCAGACATACTCTGGTCCTGTTCCACCTATCCTTCTTGCATAGTATATTCATCATCACCCTGAGAATAGTCACCAACAATAACTAGTTCCTTTGGGACCAGCGCATTCTGCCTTGGAGATTGTCTCTTTTTTGCCTGATGCACAGAAGTGAGCTCTGTCATTGAGCTGGGCAGCTGAGAGATTGATGGGCCCCTCTTATTAATTTCTTCGAGGGCATTTACCCTAACACCTCAAGCTCTCAAAGACAATGTGATGAAGTAAGCAAACCCTCAGCCATAATTATGAAAGCATCCTTGGACTCAGGAGAGCTCCAAAAAAAAAAAATTTGCACATCTCCAATCCATCCCAATGGATTGGAGATGTGCAAATGTATCCCCAATTCACAAAGGGTGATATGAATAATTACAGACCTGTTAATTTAACTTCTATTCTAGTGAAAATAATGGAGTCACTGGTTAAAGAAGCATTGCAGGATCATCTAGACAAGACTGCAGTAATATTTCACATACAACATGGGTTTGTTAAGTGAAAGTTTTATCTCTCAAATTTTATTGGATACTATGAAAGGAACTGGATGCAATAAATAATTCTGATATCATATATGAGTACAAAGAAGGGCAACAAGACTGGTGAAGGGAACAAAGGGGTGCTCTTATGAAGATAGGCATAAGTTCTGCAAATTGCAGCTTCTGGAGACTAGTCACCTGCGAGGAGATCTGATTGAGGTGTATAAGGCCTTGAATGGATTGAGAAGCTCAATGCTGATAGGATTCTTCCTCTTGGTCATATTACAAACCTGATTTTTTGCTCAGATTACAAACCTCAGTTTGAATCTATGCCTCCTGAGGAGGTATAGATTCAAACTGAGGAAAGACAGTTGTAGAATAGATGTGCAGAAGTTTGCCATTAGCCAGCTGGTTAGTTGAATGCTGGAACAAACTTCCATCTGTTGTTGGAACCTCAGAAGGAAGGCTGAGGTTTTAAACTATTTTGGAGGTCATGGTCACTCAGCCTTCATTAGTTTGTGATTTAACACATTTGATTTTTGAAAACAGTTGTTGACATTTAGAGGTACTCCCAAGAGGTAGAGATTAGAGAAATGATAAAAATAAAATAAACACACACAAGATACTATGTTAGTTATAAAGGATTAAAATTTTATCATGAAATAAAAGATAGACTTAAGCATATTGGCCAGGCAAAAAAAAAAAAAAAAAAAGCATTTGTAGGCTATCCCTCCTTGTTATAATCGAGTAGGCCTCTTCAAAACTGATTCTGCATTTAATCATATTCACAAAGGAATGATATGCCCCAACAAAGCAGTAAAGGCCATGAGGCATCAGTATATTATCTGTAAACTGTGTGCAATTCCATTGTTGATTTGCCTGTTGTGATCGATGAAAACAAGTTTCTGGAGGAGTGAACTGTGCAACCCTCATGAGAGACTAACTTGGCCATAGTGAAAAAAGCCCATAAAAATTCCTTCTCTCTTCACAGAATTCAAACCCAGGTTTTTTCACAAAATATGAAAGGACAGCAATTGTAACCACTGTGCTATCTACAAGGGTAAAGGGATGATATATAAAATATATCACTGTATTACTGAATTTATATAAACTGAAAGATGTTATGTTTGTGATGATGTTATTTTGAAGGATCAATAGTCAATAAATATAAAAATTACATATGAATAATAAATAACACAAGGGAGGGAAAAAAAAAAAACTTTATGCATTTTTTGAATATAAAACTATCTGTACAGAGAATGAAACAGAATTATTATACATGATGAAAGAGAACACATTTTGAAAAATAAGCTAAGTTTAATTTTTTTCATCTTTTCAGTGTAGTGCATCACACCATAACCACAGTTCAATAATTTATGAATCAAATGGCATGTTTATACCCATCATAAGTTCTTGGTCCAAGTTTATGAATACTCAGAACTTTAATCTTCACTCAATAAATCTTCATCTAAACTTATTTCCTGAAAAAAAGAACAAAGTATATTTTTTAATATGAATTTTATTTCTTACTTAAATGCTATAATAATGATGGTACTCAAGTTTATTGTCATAATTATCACATTTATATTGGTTGTGTAAAAATATTTAGTCTGATCATGTAGCCACTTCTGAATACTATAACTGATTTCTTCATCTGTTTGTAATTTTTGCCGTCCCAGATGTTCTTTCACTGTGACGGTGGTGGGGGAGAGTCCAACTGTAAGGAGAATGTGTAAGGTTTTTCATCCCGAACTGTCAGCGTTGTTGATCAGCTTTAATGGTTTCCTGGACTTTCTCTTGCAAACTGCCTAGTGCATATTACTACATATTACTCTGTATTAAACACTGAACCTCAAGCATGCATACAATCAATATGAATTACTCCAACATTCCCAAAACTAGCCATATGACCACATTGGCTGATAACAGCCTTGAATTTATTTGGAAGTTTTTGTGGCACCATTCCATGCTCGTCTCCTTTGAATCAGGGGCAAAGTGATGCACCCATCAGATTAAAGGTCAGAAATCTCTTTGCAGGAATGAGTCTTCCTTCTATCGCAGGCTTATTACCTCTGGATCTGTATCTTATGTACAAAGGCTTTGCCTATTATATTCGTAAAGGATATCCTCTAACTCTTTCTGATTTGACCTGTGATCCTACTGTCGATCCAAAGAATGAAAAGGTGAAATGTTGGACTGAGCTTCATAAAAGATGGAAAGTGAGCTGGAATTCTTTGATCAAAGGAGCAGTGACCAAATGTTTTATACCTCATATTAAATTCACTACTGTACCTCAAAAAGTAATCAGCTTTGGTTTTACCAAGCCTTGTTACATCATACATTCTAACTGGCCATGGTTCTTTGAATGCTTGTCTTCTTCGATTCAATCTAGCTAGGTCAGGTACCTGTTTCTGCAGCACCTCTGAAGACTGGAGTCATGTCTTATTCTTTTGCCAGGTTTACCAAGATTTAAGACAAACATTACCTAGTACAGTACATAATTTCTCTCCTGGAAATGAAAGATATCTTACTGCAAATCAAAATGCCTTCTGAGCTCTACAGGAATTTGCCACACAGATTTGTAACAGACTACGCAGATTACTCAAACTGACTCCTGTACTCAACAAAACTACTTTTAGGGCCCCTCTTGCATTGAAGTTCAGCTTTATTTACTTGGGCTTCATTATTTCCTTAGAACAGTGTTAACTTTTATCTCTCTCTCACTCTCTCTCTCTTTTTTCCCCTTAAAATATTATTTTGTTCATTTAAATATTTTCATTCTAAAATTGTTAATTTTGCCAGTCCCTTTAGAGATATTGTTTTTTATTATATATATGCTAGCCCCTTTGGAGGCAGGATTTGCTGTTCTCCAGTTTAGAGACTGGATTTTCACCTGCTTGTGCCCAGATTTGAGCTTTCTGGGTACAGGAACTGCTGGCATCCACTGGTATTACACTTTTGCCAATGGATGTGGGATTCTTTGTGGTCTTCACCACTATACGTGATTATAGGAGACTGCTGCACCCATACGACTTGCACTTCTTCCTATGGGTGCTGGTAATATTACATTTAGTTCAGTATGTGTATAGTTGGGCCTACCTCCTCATGGCATGGCATGGATGGGTACTGGAAATCAGCCTTCCTGGTGATTGCTGCTTCCAGGTAAGTGACCAGAAACAACTAAACAACATACACACTATGCAAACATAGCACTACACTCATTTCTGGCCATTGTACAGAGTTTTGTATATCATCACAGAGGACCATGGAGATGAACTAATGTTTAGGGACCATCTTACATAAGACAACACATATGTTTACTTATGTTGCCCTACCCAGAGTAGTGGCATCCATCTGCTTTGCCACACCTGGTAGAGGATTTGAAGTATTTGCTTCTTTTCTTGTTTTATATTGTTACTTAGGTTGATTGTCATGTTCAGGATTGTTGCAGGTAACTGTTTCCTTATGTGATAGGATAATCCTGTATAAATAACTTCTAAATCCAGTGGGAGTTACCCATGATGACCTGCAGAGCACAAGTTGAAGTGGTTCTTGAACGCTCATGTGATGGTGAGGAGAGTCAACTTTTGCAGTGAGTCAAATTTTTTCTTGATTAGTGTTTTGTCTACTCTGTGGTATCATATACCAGCACCATATACCATGGGGGAAAAGATGCTTTTATAAAGAGTTGCTAAAGCCTTACCTCTCAGCCCCAATCTCAGCATATCACCCTCCTAATAAGGCCAACAAACTTTGTACCTTGTCCTTAATATATAGAATATGGTGCACAAATTACCCACAATGAGCTCAAGGTATTTCCAGTGAGTTTCATGGTTGACTTACTTTGCATGTGTTATAGATTTGTTTTCAAATTTTATGGTTGGGGATCTGTTGTCAATTTACCTTTCACAAATATGGCCTTTATCTTTCTAGGTGATATGTTTTGCTTACGCATCTTAGCCCACTGTGCAAGTTAATTCGGGACCACATTTGTTTTAATTCCAATTGCCATTGAGAATTTTACCTACCAGGAGCACAAGGTCATCTGCAAAGCTGACTATCTATATGAGATGTAGCTCTTTTCCCAAGAATTCATCAAATACAGCACTTCAACAGGAAAAGCTCAACACAGAGCCCTGTGGGCAGACCCTCTACATTTCTTTGTTTTAACTACTGTGTCTAACTGTAACTTTGGTTCTAACCGTAACTTTTCTATTATGGAAGTAGCTCTTGAGGAGTCTGAACAGGTTTGCTGTAAATTTCATATATGTGAATTCCCAACATAATGTGTCAAAAATCCCCCCCCCCAAAGTCAACTAGATAAGCTGAAATGTTAAATTTAGCAACATCATCATTATTATTATTATTAGCCATATGGTGCAAGAAAGCCCAAGGCTTATGCTGCACCAGCCAAAAAAAAATATGAGCTACCCTGAGAGAGAGAGAGAGAGAGAGAGAGAGAGACAAAAGTAGAAGGGAATCACCAAGAAAGAGAAGAATGATATCCAGCTCAGGACCCTGGGTGCAACATAAGCACACTAAAATCTCATTAAAATCATCACTGTGCTACATTGAATCAATAGCTATACTGGCTCATTCATAAAAGTTGGATAATGATTTTCTTCTGTAGTTTCCAACTAATTCTAGAAAGGCAAATGTTTTTCCACTGATCTTCCACTGATCCAATTTAATCAACAAACTTAGCCTTCTGGGACAACAACATCAAGTAACAAGTTGTCCATTTACATCTGCATGACAAAGCAGACACTTTAATGGATTTTTGCCTCTGAATTGAACTACTGTTCTATTCTTGTAACTTAAAATTAGCTGGAAATACAGTCAAAGCTCTTTATGGTGACCCTCTTTTTAACATCCTAACACGTTATAATGTCCCATATGGTTGGTCCCAGCCAATTTCTCATTAAGCTAATGCTATTTTATATTCAATGTAACGACCTTGAAAATAAAAGAATTTTACACCATAAATTTCCACCTCTTAATCTGAATTTTTACTTTTTTATTACAATATTCAAATTTAAAAATGACAGAACACTATAAATATATTGAAGTAATTGCAGCCTGACTGTGAGAAATCATTTGTTAAGATTTCACATGCTCTTTTCTCACAGTATGATAATGAAATGAACATTGGCTAGAAGTTCATTACATAGAGTGCATGTTTATCGACATGGCTCCAAGAAAGAGGATATAGCTTTTTCAATCGAGATAAAATTAAGATTTTGCAAGCTGTAGATAATGGTGTGCATTCTAAGACTGACATTGCCAAACAGTTTGGCATTCCTAAGAGTACTTACTCTGAAAGAAAGATCGGAAAAAGACAGTTTAGAGAAATATACTGCACCAGGTAGGATTTGAGCACGAAACGAAGTATCTGGATCTTGAAAAGGTACTTTTGAAATGGTTAATTATGATGCGTGCAGAAAACATTCCCATAAATGGTAATCTTTTAAAAGCTAAGGCTGAATCATTTGCGCATCAAATGGATATTTTTTATTTATTTATTTATTGTACTAGGTGGTCCCCAGCCAGCTTTCCTGGCATTCCTGCCTTGAAGAATTTAAAAGTTCAGATGGATGGTTCCAGAAATTTAAGGAAATCATTGAAATCATTTAAGAAAAACTACTGAAGAATGCTATTAAAAAAAAATTTGCTGTCTTGAAAGCAAAAATAAATGCGAAATTGACATCCTACAGGCAACATATTTATGTTTCAGCATGGAATGAAGTTGATAAAAAAGTGATTACCAATTGCTTCAAACATGCTGGATTTACCGTTTTGAATAATGTGATGTGTGAAGTTTTGAATGCTTCTTTCTCTGTTAATTGAGAAGTACAGTCCAATAATAGGGAAGAAATATTTGAGCATGTGCATCTTCACCTAAACTTACAGGAAAACTTAAGCTTCAAAGATTATGCAGAAATAATGGAATCTTCTGAAAGTTGTAGTGATGAAGACGAAGAACCTACTGTGGTTGAACAAGAAGTTGCAGTGAAAGATACTCATCAAGGATTAGAACTTGTACATTGATTTTTTCAATGTGCAGCTAACTGCACAAGTGAAATAACTGCTATCGCACATCTTCATAATTCTCTTTTAAAACATGCTCTTCCATTGAAACGGTGTGTTCTGACAGATTTTAAAATATGAAACAATTCTCTTGTTAGGTCTTGATAGATATGTAGCCTATGTAGTGAAATTCACAATTTAATTGTAACATTACTGCGCCCTACAATCAATTTCCTTGTTTAATACTATAGTAACATATTATAAATAATATTATATAACATTGTATTAGTAGCATTACATTAAATTTTCAAGCTTTTACTTGTTTTGTTGCTGATTTTATGAACATTCAATATAACGTCCTTATGATATAACAACTGTTTTTCTCATTCCGCTATGGGTTCGTTATACAGAGCTTTGACTGTATATCAATAACCTCAACTATCCATCATAAAAATGCTTCTAAATGTTTGAAGCATTTTTATGATGGATTTAAATAACTTGAATTCTTTATAATGATGAGAATTTCAAGACAATTCACAAAATATTTTAGATACAACTGAATGCAAACTTGGCCATCATCCAGGCATGGTAATGTGGGAGAAAAAGAAGTAGCCATTGATTTATTTTTTAAGGAATAATTTGTTTACCAAAATTTCTACCTTGTCATGTAAATGGCATAACCATTTATTTTGGTTTACTGACTGTTCTGTGCAGAGTTTTCTCTGCAATATGTTTATGCTTTCAGGTAGAAGTTCTCCCACCACACTATTAACATTACTGTAAAATTTATTCATGTATTTTCTAGTTTGTTGTGAGTTTAGTGTCTAACTAGAAATCATGAACAAAGAATGATAAAAATAAAGTTTTTGGGATTGGCTTTGAAATTTGTCCAAGGACATATCAACTCCAGAGCTTTTTTGACAAATTTAGGTAAAACGCTGTATACTACAAACAACTTTATAGAGTAAAAATGAAGAAAATTTGAAACTCTGTCAAAGAGAAATAAATCAAGATCTATTGTTTCCTAAGAGGCAAGGATTAAAAGTGACAAAATTGTGTGAGGAGCACAGTAAAGTGTTAAGCAAACAGAGTCAAAAAATGAGAATTGCAAAACTCTTTAGTGCTGTTCAGGAGAGTGTTTGAAAATTCAAGCTAAACTAATAATGAAAGTCTCACCAATGCTAGTTATTTGCTGTGATATTTTTCAAAGGTGGACTAAAAAAAATGTTGAAATTAAGCCTTATTTACATAAAAATCCATGAAGGTGCATTTTTAATTCACATGTATTTATTATATACATTTTTTGAGTACCAATCAATATTTTTATTCTGTTTAACTGCAATTATTTAAGAAATATATATCCACTCTTTATCTTACAATATATACATTTTTTTTTTATCGCTATGCTTTCTTGATAAAATAACTTGTGTGACACCTTTATCCACACTACCACTGTTGGTCAGGACGGCACTATAACTCCCAGTTTATATACAGCACATGCAAATCTAATGTTCCACATTAAAGAACTATAAACAAGTAGTGTATTTTTGGCTTGCCTGAAGATTTTTTGTAAAGCAATATTTATTGTCTAAGGATATGTTTTAAACACTTATTTAACTAGTGTTAAGTAGCAATGCACTCACTCACCACAGCATCAATATTTTCATCCAAAACAAGGTTATTAATGTCCAATTCTAGCTCTTGTTCAATCTGGGCAGCATCAATTTTTAAGTCAATACTCCCCATCCCCCTACTGTCAGTCCACGTACTTTGACTTTCCATAGAAACTATCGGAGAGGGTGTAACTGGTTCTGAAGGAATACTGATAGGATCTCCACCTATCTAAATAAAAATAAAATAAAAAAATCCTCATAATTGCATGACATTTACACACTAATTTATTCCTTCTTTTTAGCTACCTGAAACTGAAGTTGTCCTAAAAAAAAATAAGTGACATAAAATTACATCAGCTGAAAATTAATATGGTCAGCACTGTTATACAAAGTGCTCAGAAAAATATTTAGTTTTCATTGCTTATAATCACTGAATCATTATTTACAAAATTTAAGTGATGTGAAGTAGGAGACCATGAAAGTAACTTAGTTCTTCAGATGAGCGATCAGCAGTCTTATACAAGAAAACGGGCTACAAATGGTATCTCTGAAAACAGATCTGAGAAAGCAAAGTATCGAGTGAAATATCAAACTATAAACATATTTTATATGTAGACCTCACAACGAAAATTTGTTTATACAGTGGACCCTCACTTTATGATATTAATCCATTCCAGAGACACCATCATATATTGGTAAAATATAACATGAACTCAATAATGCAATGTGTTTTGGTAATTTGTTCCAAGACCTTGGAAATTGAAATTTTCTTCTTACTGTGCTCTTTAGGGAATATATCAGTTTACACAATGTTGTACGTGCACGAATTCAATACAGTAAATTTATGTCAAATCAGCACAACACACACAAAAAAAAAAAAATCACTTCAACTAAAGGATGCAAAAACAAAACGTGTCCAACACGTTCACAAACGCTGCAACTGTCCGAGAGGAAAGATCCTGTGGTCTGCTCAGAGACAATCATAAGCCCATCGTCAAGTGATATAAGTAGGCACTAGTCAGTAGAATCAACAGCTTCATAGAATCAAATTTCAAAAACCAATTTGAATCATTAAAATGCACTACCTTTCATCATTACATGTTCGGTTATAAGAATCAATTTTGAATGCCTTTGTGATTTTTTTTTTTTTTTTTTTTTTTAAGCACATTTCTGGAGGTACTACCATAAAACAATAAAAACAATTTGCAGTTTCTGGTTTAATGGGCTTCTCTGTTAGTTTAGTGCAATCTATTATAAACGGTCAGATTGAATTTGCAATAATACCGACAGCTGGAATTGTTTGGGTTTTTACGTTATTATGGTGAAATGTGTTTCCCCCTCCACAAAATCTTCAATTATATATAAAAAACAAATTTTCAGAATCTCTTTTTCATTCCTACTTTTTAAGCTTCATAAACTTGTGACTCGGTTTCTCACTTGCGCTTATCGTGTTAGTTGCAATTTGTACGTGCTGTGTTCTTTGTTCTTCATTACTTATCTTTTTTACCAAAAAAAAGTCAGTGCATACCAATTAGTCAGTATGTACACATTACAGTACATATTAAGTTATGTATGTAAGTGTAAATTTATTTTTATTTTGCTAATCCTTGGAAAATATTCTTCCAATTTTCAGGTATCATTTAATTTTGTTAATTGGTAAGGTAATGAAGTGTAAATTTGTGCTTAATATGTGGATAACATTCCTCTTACTTTTGCTTATTAGAATTGCCGTTTAATAGAATTAAAATTAATTTCACAAACCTGATCACAACCGGCACTTACTACATATTGTATGGTGAACGGTTGTTCATCATAAAGTGATTTGATTGTACAGTGAACCAATCATAAAGCAGGGATCCACTGTGTTTGAAACAGCAGGTCTTATTCTGATGCATGCAACCATAATATTTATGACTTTTGACAAAAGTATGGAAAGTACTGAGGGGACATAATTATGCATAATAAAATCTTTGTATTACAATATGGAAAAAAGGTTTATTTAAAGAAAAAAGGAGATATTCTGAGAAATCGATAACATTTTTTTAACCTTTTCATCATCAAATATTATCTGTAGAGAATTCTGTATATAGTATATAGAAAATGTAAAAGTAAAATTTAACAAAAATGTAACGATTTTTCAGTATCTTCAATTTCTAGAGTGAAACAATCTAGAACGAATGCTATTAAAAATATGTAAAAATGCCAGGATGGTGCAAATATCTGTAATGCATAGAACATCAGTGAGATATCTTCCACAGTATCTAACTCGAGGAAGAAAAGGTGTTAAATGCAATTGTTAAATATTGGGAGGGTAAATCTTCAACATTAGACTGCTCAGATCAAACCCATGGGTAAACCGAAAATCTGTTTATAAACTTTATTTTGAAAAGTAATTTAATTAGTCTCTATTAAGTCTGATTAACTTAAATTACCTTAATTGGGAGTTGAGTACATTTATTGGGAAGGAGTTATTACTCAACATGTCCCAAATAATATCTAAAGTATAATATACATTCCCGTTGGTGTATAACAACGAGGTGACATTGAGTGAAAATAACCTATCGTTACCAAGTTTTTAATATATTAAGTTTTTGAATAATACCTCAGTTTTTTATATCAAATTTTATGGCTTGTCTAAATGGTTTTATGATATTAGCAGAAGCATATGGTGCAAGAAAGCAAGCTTATATAGCATTAAGCAAAAAAAAAAAAAGAAACCCACCACATTTACCATTTCACCCGTCCAAATGGACGAGGAAGAACTGGACAAACTTTTGGAGCAAATGCTCCAAAAGTTTGTCCAGCTCTTCCTCGAACTTATCAACTTCCACAACATGGAAGTCAGTTTCCGTAATCACTTACCCATTGGCTAAAGGCAAACTTCTGCACATCTCTTCCACAACTGTCTTTCTGCAATTTCAGCTTATGCCCCCTCAGCAATCTAAGCAACAAGAAGAATCCCATCAGCATTGAGCCTGCTCAAACAGTTCAAGGCCTTATACACCTCAATCAGATCACCTTGCAGGTGTCTAGTCTCCAGAAGCTGCAATTTGCAGAACAGCCTTTCTTGGTAAGAGCATTCCTTTGTTCCCCTCACCAGTCTCGTTGCCCTTTTCTGTACTCCACATCCTTCTTAAAATGAGGCCTCCAGACCTGTAAGCAGTACTCAAGGTGTGGCCTGATCATTACCTTATACAAAGGAATAATCACTTCTTTATCCCTGCTCGCAAAATACCATATACAGTAGACTCTCAATTTACTGGGAAGCGGATTAACCGGGACACTTCAAGATGCCAAAAAAAAAAAAAAAAAAAACAACCAGAAATCATAAAATTCAAGTAATAACTAGAATAGGTATAAACAGATATTTTGCAAATAGTAAATAAGCGGCGTTATAAGTCGTCATTAGGAGATTAGTGTACCTATATTATATTGCAATCCCCGTTTTCTTAACACCCTCTGCTCAAAAAAAAAAAAAAAAAAACTTCAACCAAATGCTTAGTTTGTTTTAGTGTGTCGTGTCAATTGTTGTGTTCCGTTGTGTTGCTTTCAATTAAACATAAACAAAAACTTGAAAATACAGTAACTCCCCGACTTATGCAGATTCGGACTTATATGACTGAAGATTTCAGTGAAGGGGACACACATTTCACCATAATAACGCAAAAGCCCATAGAATTCCGGCTATCGGTACTATAGCAAATCCAATAAGATCGAGTTTACTACCCATTTATAATTGGTTAGACTACAGAAAAGCCCAATAACCCAGAAAGTGCAAATTGTTTTTGTTTTTTGGCAGTGACCTCCAGAAATGTGCTTTAGTAAAATGTGTGCTCACGTGGGGTGATAACCTTGTAAAGTTCTTTTCAGAAAATTTAATTTTGATTGTTATCATGGTGCCGACTAAGAGAATTAGTGACAGCGGTACTAGTAAATTTATCAAGAAAAGGAGAGTGATCAAGTTGGATCAGAAAATTAAAATAATAACAATGTATGAAAATGGCCAAACATTAACAAGTATCGCACGGAATTCAGATTTGTAAGTGGCAACGGTGAACACAATAAAGGAGAAAAAGAGAATACGAGAAGCAGTGAAGCGATCGGCACCAATGAAGGTCAACTATAATAACTAAGGCTACGAAATACATATCAGTTTTTACAGTACAATAACACGCGTTTTTTCTTCCTTTTATGTTTTCCTTTCTTATGTGCCACTGGCTACTTTATTGCTGTCCCCAGATCAAGTTTTAATTGAACTAATTAAAAATATATAACTATTATTCTTCATTCTTCTGAGGACATTGTAATTTTTGTAATTTTGGCATATTAGGGATATAGCAGCAATATTTTATTAGTCATTCCAGAGTTATGTAAAATTCGACTTATATAAGAAATCCTGAAACGTATCTCTTACGTATGTCGGGGACTTACTGTATTTTTGGATTAACCAGGAATTTCTTTTTATCATCCATCCCAGAAAAACGAGAGTCTACTGTATCTTTAACAAGATATCAAAGACCACAAAACATGACCTGCTCTGGCAGCCTGTGTGCACTGCTCAGAAAACTTCATATCTGACTGCACAATTACCCCCAAGTCTTTTTCATTCTCCACTAACTGAGTGTAGTGCTACGTGGTTGGTACATTTTTCTGGGCTTACTGCTACCCATATGCAGTATTTTACATTTGTCAAACGAATGCAAAAATGATATAAATAATATTTCACTTTCCTGAAGCTGAGGAAAGTAAAAAATTTTTATATCATTTTTGCAATGAAATCTACATCTGCTGTTAGATCACTGTTTCTTCAGGCATAGAGAATTCATTTAAGTTAGTTTTTATATTCATTTGAATAACGGAGAGTGCTAGCCTCAAAGCATTCTACAAGTCAGTATTGAGGCAATTCCTCTCATTCTTTTGAACTGATGAGACTTGTGGCTGAGAAGAAAAGTGCTTGGATGCATATAAATTATCTGGTAATACAAAAGCCTATGTAAGATATTAACTAGTCTGTAATCAAGTCACATAAGAGGTTAGACAAACTAGGGAGACTATGAGAAGTCTCTGGCAAAAAATGCAAGAAATGTAGCAAAGACTTCATTACTTATATTAACAATAGAAGATGTCTGTGGGGGGAATTGAATCACATTGATCCATTTGATGATGACAGTATAAGTGTTGATGGTCCTGCACAGGTTGCTGACAAACTAAATAGGCATTTTGCATCTACATTCACACGAGTTCTTTAGTGAGGGGAATTCCAGAAGGTCACCAGAATCGAATAGGGAGCTAAACGATTTTGTGATAACTGAGAGGAAAGTGGAAGAGGAATTGTTGAAGTTTAACATAAAGTGCCTGGGCTAGTATGCTACTGCAACAGGATCTAGAAAAATTATGCATTTGGGGTGAGAAATGGTAATTGAAGTTTAACCTTGACGACCATGTGGTACTACACTCAGGGTAGTGGAAAACGAAAACGACCTGGTGAAAATTGTGCAGTCAGTTATGAAGTTCTCTGAATAGTGCAGACAGTCAGCCAGGACAGCTCATAGAGTTTTGTCAATTATATACAGGATGTTTGCTAGCAGGAATAAGGAGGTGATTACGAATACTGCATACAGGAGGTGGTATATTAAAGGAGATGGCAAAGCAACTAAGCAAACCCTTAGCCATAAATTATGAGAGCATCCTTGGACTCAGGGGAGGTCCCCACGGACTGGAGATGTGTAAATGTATCCCCAATTCACAAAGGGGGATCGAAGGGTGACACAAGTAATTACAGACCAGTTAGTTTAACTTCTGTTCCGGGTAAAATAATGGAGTCACTGATTAAAGATGCATTGCAGGATCATCTAGACAAGACTGCAGCAATAATTCAGACACAGCATGGGTTTGTTAAGGGAAAGTCTTGTCTGACAAATCTGATAGGATATTATGATGTGGTTACAAAGGAACTGGATGCAAAAAATAATTTTGATATCATATATTTAGATTTCAGGAAAGCTTTTGACACTGTTGCATATGGACGACTACTGTACAAATTGGAGCAGAATGGTATTAAGGGTAAGTTGCTACAATGGATAAAAGGATGGTTGAGTGGGAGAAGACATAGGGTGGTAATTAATGGGTGCTGCTCTTCTTGGACTAATGTTATTAGTGGAGTCCCACAGGGTTCGGTGTTGGGTCCTCTGTCATCAATGATATTGATGAAGGTATATCAGGCTAAGTGTCGAAGTTTGCAGATGATACAAAGGTTGGCAGGGTTGTTAATGACAGTAATGGCAGTGTGTTACTGCAACAGGATCTAGATAATTTGGGCAGATGGGCTAAGAAGTGGCAACTGAAGTTTAACCTTGACAAATGCAAAGTACTGCATATGGGTAGAAGTAACCCCAGAGAAACGTACCAACTGTGTGGTACTACACTTAAGGTGGTAGAAAATGAAAAAGACCTGGGAGTTGTGCAGTCAGATATGAAGTTTTCTGAGTAATGCAGACAGGCTGCCAGGGCAAGTCATGGGGTTTTGTCAATGATATATAGGAATTTTGCTAGCAAGGAAAAGGAGGTGATTGTCCCTCTGTATAAGGCAATGGTCAGGCCACGCCTTGAGTACTGCGTACAGGTCTGGAGGCCTCATTTTAGGAAGGATTCAGATTTGCTTGAGCGTGTACAGAGAAGGGCAACAAGATTGGTGAGGGGAATGAAGGGATCCTCTTATCAAGAGGCTTAAGTTCTGCAAATTGCAGTGGCTGGAGACTAGGCACCTGAACTGTGATCTGATTGAGGTGTATAAGGCCTTGAATGGATTGAGCACGATGAATTCTGATGGGATCCTTCCACTTGTTCAGATTACGAACCTAAGGGGGCATAAATTCAAATTAAGAAAAAACAGATGTAGAATAGATGTGCGGAAATTTGCTTTTAGCCAGCGATTGGTTAATTGCTGGAACAAACTTCCATCTGTCGTTGTGGAAGTTGATAGGTTAAATAAATTTAAGGAGGAACTGGACAGGATTTGGAGGGAATGGTGTGATTTTTTTTTCCTTTTGGCTGATGCTGCATAAGCTCCTACACTTGCTTTCTTGCATCACATGCCACTACTACTATTACAGGACTGCAGGCCTCAGTTTAGGAAGGATGCAGAGCTTTCAGAATGGGTACAGAGAGGGAAACATGATTCAAAATGGTGCTCTTACCACAAAAGGCTTCAGTTCTGCAAATTGCAGCATCCATAGACTAGGCACCTGCAAGGTAACCTGATTGAGGTGTTTAAGGATTTGAATGGATTCAACAAGCTCAGTTCTGATGGGATGCTTCCTCTTGTTCAGATTACAAGCCTGAAGAGGCAGAAACTCAAACTGAGGAAAGACAGTTGTACAACAGATGTGCAGAAATTTACCTTTAGCCTGTGGGTAGTTGATTGCTGGAATGAACTTCCATCTGTCATTTTGGAAGTTGGTAGCTTAAATAAATTCAAGGAAGAACTGGACAAACTTTTGGAGTGAATGGAAGTGTTTTTTTTTTTTGGCTGATGCTGTACAAGCTTGCTTTCTTGCATCACACACAGTGCGCCAATTAAATAATGGGACTGATGCTACTACAAAAGAAGAATAACACTAAAAACCACTGGAACTTCTCTTCTGGTACCACTTTCAGGTGGTTAGTCACTGCAGCCTGAATGTCCTCCATTGTCCCATATCGCGTTCCTTTCATGGCTATTTTCATTTTGCGGAAGAAAAAGTAATCTGTGGGGACCAAATCTGAAAAATATGGGGGGGGGGATGTGTTCGATGATTGGAATCGATTTTTTCACAAAAATTGCGTGATGTTGACAGCAGAATGTGCGGACGCATTGTTACACAACAACCAATTTTTGGGGTTGAACATTTCGCATCTCACCCGACGAATTCGATCCCACAACCTTTTCAACACCTCCTTCATAGAACTTTTTCATGACTGTTGTCCCTTGAGGCACAAATCCTTTGATATTGAAGAAGACGATCAACATGGTTTTCACTAGTGATTTTTCTAACCAAACTTTTTTCTGACTGGGAAAGGATGGCAAACAGCATTCTGAACTCTGACGTTTTGTATCAGGATCGTACTGAAATACCCAACTCTCATCACCGGTAACGATTCTACTCAAAAACCTTGGATCATTGTCAACACATGCCATCAAATCAATGCAACACTCTAGTCTCTTTTCTCATTGCTCGAAAGTCAACGAATGCAGTACAAAACAGGAACAAATTTTTCTCTTACCCAGATCATTCAGAATTTCTCGTACAGATTCCTTACTGCTACCGATCATCTCAGCAAGGAACCTCGTTGAAATCGATCTGCCTTCAGTCACTTTTCTAACCTTGTGAAAATCTTTGGTGTTCGAACACAGATCGGCCAGCCAGGCCGGGGATCATCCTCTAACAACTCACATCCTTTATGAAAAGGAGAAAACCATTCAAACACTCTTGGTCGAGACAAACATCCATCAGCATAAACTTTTTTCAAATCGTCAAAAGTTTCCATAGCACTTTTTCCCAATTTACAATAAAATTTGATAACTGCTCTTTGCTCCATTTTCAATTTTCTGATGACATGCACAAAACTACCATTACCCCTTATGTCATAAATCACGAACTACTGACCGGATAAGTTTCTACTTGGACTTGGTGGAAAGACCACACTCTAGCACAGTGTTTCCCAAACTTTTTTTAGTCACGGAACACTTTTCATCTCACAATATATTTACGGAACACTTATATATTTACAAAACACAAGTTTAGTGGGAGCCAAAGAAATGTTTGCTAATATTTTATTACATACGACGCACTGTGCATCAGGATCATCTTTATTTCCAACGCATGTTATTGTTATTTGGTTTTTAGGAGCATTAGCAACTAAGGCCATATTGCTCCAGGAATATGTGGTGGTCATTCCCTGACCTTTCCGCATCCTCTGTATTTGGTAGTGATGGGCTCGAACCCTGGTCTAATCAAGAAGCGTGTGCTACACACTGCTGCTCCTTCCCACCTGGCTACGGAAGCGCCCTCCAACACATGTAAAGCCGAAATTCAAGTAACTGTTATCATACTTTCATTTTAGTCTTTTATTAGTTGATTCCTGTTTTTTCACTTTCAATTTTTGGGGATCAAAAGGCTGTGATTGTTCATCCTCATTTTGAAGTGTGACGATATTGTGTTCGTTTTCATCAATCACAGTTGCACTACTACAAGTACTTGCTTCTCATTTTAAAGTTCCTTTTTTTTCAACCACAAATCCACGGTAATTTATTTTAATAATAATATTTTAAAATACTGATAATCAACAAAAAAAAATTTATACAGGGTAGCAAGTTTAGTCGTGATATCAGTTCGTTTCACCCCTCTCCCTCAACCTGTGTACTCTGGACTAAATCGCATAAGAATGGCATATTAGATCACTACATTGTTACTTTTCGTTGATGTCATTATCTCTATGCAAAAGCATGCAAAAATAAAGTGTTCCACGGTCTATGCCAGTATATTAATAACCAAAAAAAAAAATGTTAAAAATTATAATGATACAAAAGTGGTGTATGCTATAAATATGCAAAATTTATTTATTTTATTTTTTTATTTATTAATTACGATTTTTCACGGAACACAGTTTGGGAAATGCTGCTTTAGCGGATCTAATCATGCACTATTTCAGTCTCTTATGTTAATACTAGACGCAGAGCGCATACAGTCTCGTTATTTAATTGGTGCACTGTGTATACCTCTACTAATGCTAAGGGGTGTGAATGGAGATGCCATTGTATGCGATTAAAATTTGTCAGCAACCTAATCAGCGTCACCAACAGTTAACCCATCGACATTAAGTAGCAGCCTAATGTGCTACTTAATCCCATCCTTCTACTGTTAATATATGCATAGAAGTCTTTGCTATTCTTGGCATTCTTTCCAGACTTCTTGTAATCTGCCTTAGCTTGCCTAACTTCTTTGTGATTTGATTACAAGCAAATTTATATCTACCATAGGCTTCTGTAACACCTGATAATTAATGCATCCCATGCACTTTTCTTCTCTGCCACGTGTCTCAATATTTCATCTGACATCCATTTAGGTTTAAGTCTTGGAAGACTATTTCTTTATCAGTATGTTTGTTTGTTATTTGGTTTTTAGGAGCATTAGCAACTAAGGCCATATTGCTCCGGGATATGTGGTGGACATTCTCGAACCCCGGTCTAATCAAGAAGCATGTGCTACGAACTGCTGCTCCTTCCCACCTGGCTACAGAGGCACCTTAATCAGTATGAAAAACCTAGTAGCTTCTTTGATTACTTCAAGTGCTTCCCATTTAGAATTTGCTGTTGGTAACATCACCAATTAGTCCCATTGCATTTGTTGTTGTTGTTTATTAGTTGTTGGCGCATCAGTTTCTGTGGCCATAATGCACTCCCATTGCATAGAATTTAAAAACTGTCCGAGACTGCTGTAGTCACCCTTACGAAAGCAAAAGCTTTTCCTTTTACCCTTGACAGTAGTTATGTCTTTAATTAAATTCCACATTAGTACACTGTGATGGCTGCCACAGTGGGTCTTTTTTACCTGCAGATCCTTAATGCATGTAGAATCACTGCTGATAACCAAATCAAAAGTATTGCTTCCTCTTGTTGTCTCTCTGACATTCTACTGTAGAAAACAGTCATCCAAGAAATCTACAAAATTATTGCTAGTTTGTGGATGACCAATTCGCAAATTCCAGTCAACTGGACATTTAAGATCCCACATTAGAAGAGATCCTGATTTAATGGACCACTATTTCTCTGTATAGCCATTTGGTATACTCATCCCAGTCAGTAGGCCTATAACACACTCCTACTGTCAATTTTGTTTTCCCAGTGCTTATATCACACCAGACTTATTCAACATTGCACTGGTCACCATTTTGACTGGATGCACTGCCTTAGATTCAATATGCTTCTTAGCTAAGAGCATAACCCATCCATCCCTCCTGTCTGTCCTTCTTGTATACATTGTACTTCCCATATTCAAATTCAGCATCACTCATGTCTGAATGACACCATGTCTCTGCTATCCCTACAATGTCTGCAGTTAAAGTACTTCAAATTTATTTACAATGCTCCTAGCATGACAGTACATGCTTTTAAGCTTAGTTACCCTTTCACAGCCCATGTATTCACTTGTTCCATGATGACCCGTAGTGGGGCCTCAATTCCCAGACGCCTTGTTTTCCCAGTTGCTGCATTTTCTAATAGAAGGCAGTGCGAGAATCACCTTCACCTCTGCCTGTGGCTCTAGTTAATCTATTAGTGTATCACTCCAAACTAGCAGTTTTCTGACCCACCTATCACTGTCTCTATATCATCAGCAAATACTGTTGTATCCCTTCTATTTAAGTGTATCCCATCCCTGCGCCGTAAAAACAGTCTCTCCTGTTAACAAGCACAGACCATGCTGAGAAAAATTTAACCCCATAAGCCTTGCACATTCTCTTCAGGATCGAATTGATTGACAAGGCTCTCAACATGTACTCCCTCCTATGGGCAGAATTGCAAATACTTTCAAATTCAATCCTAACTCATGACTTTTCCCCAATGCTGCCCCATACTTGTTAAGTCCTCAGATCTCCTACTCTTAATATCATTAGTGCCAACATGTCGCACTGTAAGCGATCTTGTGTAGAAATCTACGTTGCTGAAGATGAGCATGGCAGTAGCAGATTATTTTTTGTGAGAATTATTATAGAACTTACTTAAAAGGACCAAATTAAGTTTAAATTTTCACCTCTTCAATAAAACTGAGATCAGCATTGATGGATATTTGTGAAGAAACAGGCGTTTGTGCTGAGAAGAGCTTGTGAAACAGGAAAGTGGGATTGTATGTACTTATCATCAGCAGAACTATGCATGGGATTTCCAGTCAATGGGATAAAGTCATTAATATACAGGAAGAGAGAAAGTCAGCAAAAGAACAGAACAACTTTGGAGAAAAGAGCAGTCAAAAAAGAGAAGTTAAAAGAAGAGAAGCTAAAAAAACTGAAAACTTTTCAATGTTATGTACCAAAATATTAGTAAATAACATTGAAGAAGTATGAAAAATAACTCGGAAATGGGGGGGGGGGTGTCCTGATTATAGAAATATTTTGGGCTAGTCCACCCCCACAGAAAGTGTATAAAAAGGAGTATAACTGTATTATAGCAATATTATCATTATAACATACTTCAGAAAGAGAATATGAGCTTCCTGTTGCTCCATCAGTTGGAATATATACATAAGTTCCCAATGCTTCAGCTTCCTTCATTTCAGCTGAACAATTTCTCTCATGGTTAGGCTATAGAAAAGAGATTATATGCATATAAATAAACAATCCTGCTGACAGTAACGACAATTAAAAAAATTTATTCTGGCTCTATACCATTACATTATCATCAGCAGTTAAACATTAAAGACATTCCATTAAGAAATTATGTAAACAATATTACATAATTAAATAAAATTACATTTATGACCAAGTTCAGATATGTACAGTCAGTCGTCGTATAACACTGTAGTTGTGTTCCTAGAAAGCTTCGTGTAATGCAAAATTGTGCAATATAAATAACAGGTCCTATGGAAAAAATAGGGTTAGGTGCCGACCACCCAAGGTCGAACACACATTTGTAACTAAAACATTACCAAACACAATAAATAATTGTAATAAAATATTGCTAATGCTTTTGCTTCTATCGTAAGAAAACTTTCTTCGTTTGATCTTCTTTCTAAACAAATGACAAAGGTTCCATCTCTTTGAATTCTTTGTGTCGTGATCCAATGGCTTTTGTTACACTGAGTTGTTCCTGCTATGAAAATTGCTTTCATTTTCTGTGCATTCTTTCTAATTGCTCTCAGCGTTGCCTCATTTAAGCCTGTAGCATGCATAATAGCACGTTTTTTCATTTTGCTGAAAGTTTCACAATTTCATATTTTTCCTCATCAATATTGCTTTTCTTTTTCGTTCTGAATCTGTACTATCTTCACCAAGACGCTTCCTCTCACACTTTTTTTCAAGATTTTACTCATTTTTAGGAGATAAAGCACAATTACAGTATAAAAAGAACAAAAGTGAGGCACGCTTGATACCCATAAACAAAGCAGAGTGTGTGTAGCAACTGAATAAACAATGCAGTAAAGGCAGAAACACACTAGCTCACATTTTACTTAAGCACATTTCTGGAGGTCACTACCATAAAACAAAAACAATTTGCACTTTCCAGTTTATTGGGCATTCCTGCTAGTGGAATCTGTTAAAAACGGGTAGTAAACTCTATTTACTTGTGATATAATACCTATAGCTGGAATTCTGCGGTTTTTTTATGTTATTGTGGTGAAATGTGTTTCCCCTTCACTGAAATCTTCACTCATATATAAGAAACAAATTTTCAGAATCTTCTCTTGATTCCTGTTCTGTTGCATTCAGCTGGGAGTGATTCCAGAGTTTGACTGCAATTTCTTGTATATGCAAAGGCAAATCATGCATAAGCAAATTTGGTTGTGTTATTTACGACATCGTTCCCCTATTTATAATTCTGTAGGGTAAACACGTGTTATACGAGGACTGACTATATATCATTATCTCACTTTTAAGCATGACAAAAAAAGGAAACACTATTCAAGAGACAAGTTCTGACAATTTTTTTATTTTCTCCATTTTAATGTGATATGAATAACACAAATTAAGCACAACCCTAAACAACCCTATATCCTCCCGTGTGCAAGGGATAAAAATACTAGGCCTAGCATGTTGGAGGTGACTACTCAAACGTGAACTGACTTTGGCAGGGACCAAGGTGTGGCATTTACACCAGACAGGGATGCTGACCCTCTGACACCAAGCAATATTATTTTCATCATCCATTTTGCTTAATGAAAGCTTGAAGTGGCAAAAGCAGTATTTGGTCTCCAAAGCAAAGCCCTGCCTGTCTCTTCTGTCATTCAGCATGAATTTTGTCTTTTGAGGTTATGACAGGCATCATGGTGAAATTCAATATTCTTTACATTTCAAGGGTGCAGCTTTAAATTGTTTTTTCCAAATCATTTAGTGCACCACTTGATGTCTCTACTCTGCCAGCTGAGCATCGCCAATAAAATGTCAAGGAACCGAGTGTATCTTTCATAAAATTATGCACATTAATATTCCCCCTACTTTTCCCTCATCTATTTTTTAATGCATCACAAATGGTCAAAATAATGGAATGAACTTATCTGCAAAAAAAAACACCTTCTCAAAAACTTCCAATTTCATTTCACAAATTCCTTAGCAAATTTGAATAGAAATGGAATGATTTCCATTTAAAAATGTGCCAAACTCAACTTACTTTTTCTGAGAGATCTCAATTATTGGTTGCCTCAACTATCACTCATCTCATTTGTTCTAATTATTCACTCTGATTCGTTTTATTTCAAAGTTGGCATTTGTGTATGTCTGCACAAGGGCCACCAGATTAGAAAATCTCTTATTCAATGTGTAATGAGTTCAACCAAAGTGATATCATATAAGAATGGATGGAGGGGGGAGGGAGAGTACATTTGACAAAGTGTAGTTTTTTGTTATAAGCTTTTCAGAACCTCCTAGTTATAGTCATTAAATTTATTATGCATTCAAAGATTAAGTAGAAATTTTTTTCAGTGAAAATATTTTATTTTCAAAAACTTAAGTGATGTCTGTAACAAATTAATGTGAAATAACGCTAATTAAACCATATCAATTGTTGTTATCAAGTGAATTTTAATGTGTGCAAAATTTTACGATAAGTAACTCCCACACAATGGAACTACTACACAGAATAGAATGATTGATGACATTTTTGGTTTCCATGCTAAATCCTTGATCAGGAAAGACTTGAAAGCTGGACCATCTGTACAGAATATCAGATTATCTTCGACCCTGTACAGTTAGTCCCAGTTTTCAAATGCGGGAGTTTAACTTGCATATTTTATAATATTGTACACAATAAATTCACTTGATAACAGTCTTGATATAGGGTCTTGTGCTGGTGTAGTCTAACCAGCACAAGAGTGCAAGCAGAAGATATGGCTGTTGTAGAACTGGCTGCTGCCATATTTTTACACACTAACTCATAATAAGGGTATCTGAATATTGGCTCCATTAGCAATTTAGGCTCCAAAGTGTCACCCTTAGCTATTGTTACTAAAGAATGTCAATAACAAACCTCATGGATTAATAAAAAACAACCTTAAAACAAAACAGCAGATAAAAAAAAAAAAAAGTTGGTAAATTGGTGATTAACAAGACAAAAATAGTCTATCAACTTATGGAATAACGAAACATGCTAGAAATATGACATGACAATTTCAGTTGATTCTCCTAAACTGAAGGGTTAGCAATAAGTTGCTAACCCTTCAGTTTAGGAGAATTTAGGTCACACTAAAGAGATGACAGCAAAAAGTTAATTAGTTGGAGTGGGTTTATAATGAATACTGATGTCATGAGGTCTCAATGCTCATCTTATAGTTATGTCAAAAGTAATAGTGGGCAGCACCATCATTACTTTACATGGTTACAATTTTTGAGAGTCTGAAGTGACTAGTGATGGCAATTTCATATATAGGAAATAAATAAACTATAGAAGTTACGAAGATAAACTAATTAAGCTACGCTATTATATTGTGTAAACTATAGAAGCTATTTAAACACCTTGGCTATATCACTTACTGGAATATGTGGGTAGTTAGATGCAGGAATTATCCGTTCTTCATTTTGATCAAGATATTGTTCAGTTTTTATTGCATCATGTAAACCAGGAAATAAGTTTTCATAATCTTCTGGGTCTGCAAGGGCCTGAGAGGCTTTTTCATTCACTTTGGCTAGGTTTGTTTTCCACAACTTCACAACTCTGGGGTGAGAAAAAAATAAAATAATAAAATAATTTTTAACATTGAAGAGAAAAAAAAGCCTGAAAGGTTTGGTCAAACTTCCACTCACCAAAATAACAACAAAAAGAAAACAAACAAAAAAAAAAAAAAAAAAAAAAACCAAACATAGGCCAAAAATTCTTTCCTGCCTAATTACAGTGATACTCTTTGGGGTATTCTGAAAAGCACTGCTGTAAAGGCATATTGAAGGTATTCAAGTACTGTAGTTGCTCAAAACAGCTTCCTTGAGCAGCTATACAGGCATCAACACATCTTTGCAATGACTGCTGAACATGATCAAAATTATCAGGAATGTTGTGGATTGTGTGACAGTCAGCAGGCTATGATGATTCTCTTTGTTGCTAACCAGAAATGAATAGACTACAGCTTTTAGGTGTCGCCCAAAAGGTAAGCATCCATGGGATTCAAAATTTGTGAGCATGAAGGTCACAGTTGACCTACCCTGATTTATCCACCTGTTAGGATAACAAGTGTTGAGAACACATGAGCAGTATGGTTGAAAAGCTGGGGAGGTCAATTATGCATTAACCATCATGTGCTCTTGTCCCCACACATGGAATTCAAATTTGGTAAGCATGGAGGCTATGCAGTCAGCCCATGCTAACCCTATCCAACTGTCAGGATAACAGGTGTTCAGCAAATCGTGAGCAGTATGGCTGAAATGTAAGGGAGGGCCATTATGCATACGTCATATGTGTGCTCTTGTTTGTAATGGTACATCTTTGAGCAATGCAAGCAGATCATTTTACAAATAAAAGCCTTTGCAAATGTTGTCACCAAATCTATGGGCCATGCAAAATCCAATCAAATATTTAACAATGATACAAACATTGACAAGCTGTTGCTGATGCAGAGGTTAAATGATCCTATGAGGATTTTTCCTCTGCCCATAGCTGATTATAAAAATTGTTGATACCATTCCTAGTAAATTGTGCCTCATCCAAGAAGGTAACTAACAAGGTAAAGTGAGGATCAATGCACTGCTGCATGAACCTCTGTCAGAAAATTGTTTGGTGAGATGGACTGCACACTAGCTGTTGGTTGATTTGAATATTTTACTGGCACATCAGCTTCTATGGCTACAGTGCACCAAACTTATGATTTATATTTTATTCATCGTCTTTCGTTAGATGATTTTTATACCAAATTATAGTAATTTATGCGTTTCAGAAACTGGAAAATTTCTGATATATTAGATTTATCTGACAATATTGTTCTTAATGAAAATGTGTTCGTTCCTTTTAAGGATTTAAAGGTAATCTGAGGTGCTCGTGTAAAGTTAGGGCAGTCAAGTAAGATATGTTGGACTGTTTGCACCATTTGACAGTCAGAGTACTGAAGTGGAGATTCAGTTCGGAGCAGGTAACATTGGTGTGTCCTATTCTTAATCTGCTCGGTATAACTTCTTGTCTGTTGGTTCTTGTACCGGTTTTCCATCGTTGAAACAATAGTTTTATCTGTAATAATTTGTTACCAGCTTTCTCCTGCCATTTTTGTTGCTACTGTCTTTCGCAGCTAACACTAGCTGTAGATGAAAAAAAAATGTAGCTGTTGTAGACGAACAATCCTCCAAACTGTTGCCTGATCCAGCTATTAACCTTGTATTGAGTCTGGGATTATCCTCAGTCTGGTTCAGAACTCATTACAACTCAGATGCTTAGGTAGCTCTCTCTTCCCCCACCTCAGTGTTTTCTAAAGCCCTCAAACTTTAGTGTCATTACACTGCCCATACATTAAATGTACATTGTCACTTCAGGATTTGAATAAATGACTCATGTCCATAAGAATGAGACGAAATAAAATTCAGCTCAATGGCAATGCTGACAATACCATCAGGAGCAAGTAACAGGGTTTTAACTTGACAATGATGCATTTCTGGATCTATGTTTATGTTTATGTTAAATTTCTTTGTTTTGATAGGTAGAGCTTACTCAATTTCAGCTACACCTTCGGGAATTACACAGTATATTAATATTTTTATGACAACCCATTATGATTCCTTAAAATATAGGTATACAGATGAAAAAAAGATTAAGATCACACTTTCAGAATTTAAAGTTATGAACTGTAAAATTAATATATACAGTCTAATTTATAACATCAAATTCAAAAATTTCAGTACAAATATGACAAAAAAGGTCTGAATAACAAAAAACAAAACAAAAAACTAATGAATTTACAAAAGTGTTTTTAATCTTATTACTGCACAACAGTTACAAAATATCTACATTTTTTATGAATTAGCAAATTGGGTATATGATTATATAGTGAACAAACAAAGTTTACCACTTATGTATTTATTATTTTCTCATTAATTTCAAATATTTATTTTTCCTGCATTTCATATTTATTCATTTAACTTCTGATGTAAACAGGAATCTAGCTTATAAAAAATATTAAAATTTTATTTATTTTGAAATCCTATTTTAAATTTAAAATTTTCAAATAATGAGCTAAGGTTGTACTTGTTTTAAAATAAACAATATTTTTAAGAAAGCCCATTGATAAGTGTATTCACATATGAGTTCTATTAATAAGTAGTTTAACACTGTAGCAGTTAAGTGCTCAATTCTGTAGATATTCCACAAATAAAACGTGTGCATCATCAATTAAAAAAACTGTAACCCTTTGCAATCCAGCAAATAAATAATTGAAATGTTATGTGCAAAAATTATTTATTTTTGGGTTTACATCAACTAAACAGCATGGCTAAACATTTTAAAAGCTCTAATGCAATATTTCTTCATGGAAGAAAATATTCCCAAAACTTTCCATCCAGATAATCAACATTATTATTTTTTTTTACATTAGAGCACCTATCTACTCTGAATTCTGTTGTGGATGGACAGAGATGCAACATCCAAAATATCTAAGAAATCTCTTCCTGCTAAATACAATCTTGAAAGTTGAATTCTGTCTATTTTTCAGACTGCTATTCATATCAGTTTTTTTTTTTTTTTTCCCCCATTTAGTTCCATGTTGATAATAACATAAAAAAAAAAAAAACACCGTTAATTCATTTAGAAACTAAAACGAAGTCATCCCCCATATGAAACAGTTGTAAACTATCTTATTTGTAAGTTTCCTTTTCTTTCCCCTCAGTTTCTTCAGAAAGGTCTAACAATTTCTCCATCAGAAAGGCTTCATGAAATCTTAACAGCATGTCTTAATACTTTGCTCTAACACAGAGTCTAAGTTACTTAGTGGTTTTTACACTGCAGGACATATGCACACAAGCACATGCCATTAACAATTGAATACAAATGTAGACTTAGTCTTTCCAATTGTTTATATAATTATAAATGGATGGCAGTAATTGAGCCAGCACAGTGGGAAAACCAATTTCATAATCTGAAATTCTCACATTCATAGCACCACAATATCCGACTGAAAGAGGACAATGGAGTAAATAAATGGTAATACCATAATTGTTCCAGCACAGCAAAAAAATTCTGTAATCAGAAATGCTTTTTTTTTTTTGGTAGTTGTTGGCGCATCGGCTTCTGTGGCCATAATGCACCTCCCAAGGTTTTTGCAGTACTTTGATCCAAGCACGAGGCGGGATTCGAACCCGCGACCTTTGGGTTGCCAGGCAGGCACTTTACCCACCCGGCTAGCCCGGTCGGCCATCAGAAATGCCAGTGTGCATGGTGGCTGCAACATCAAGACTGGAAGTGGAATTTTATGATGGTGCAGTGACTGATATTAGACCAAAAAGGGTTAAACTTCCACACACAATTTGAGACCGATTTTTGCCTAATCTTTTAGAAGCATATAAAATACCTGGCATTCAATTTTTTTTTTCTGATTTTTTTTCTTGGTCAGAAGTAGAATATATTTATAGCATAAATAGTTTTTTTTTTAAAAAATAACCTTAACCTAAGCAGATGTTCACATTTCTTTTCTACACAACTGAAATGCTCATACTGCATCCACATGAAGATTTCTCAAAATATATTTTTTATTGGTCAACAATACCATATTTACTCAAAGATAATTTTCATCATATTTCCAAAACTTTTTTTAATTTATACCCCATTAAGTATAAGAAGCTTATAAGATGGAAACAATTAGGTAACTATCCTTTAATTTTTTCCCCTAATTAACTGTACTAGGAGTAAAAAGATGAAATATTATTCGTGATAGAAGCTTTTTTAATATTATAAAATCATAAAAAGTTAAGTCTCTGAAACTCAACCTTTAATTGGATTTGTCACTGCAGATGACAAAATTTTATTACCGACAGTAAACTTATTGCTGAATATCTACCAATATTTTATTACCGACTATCTATCAATATTTTATTACTGAGTATCTACCAATATTTTATTACCAAGTATCTACAAATCAAAAAAAATTCGAAATTTTTTGGAAGGTGGAGAAAGATGTTTTCAAATTAAAGGTACTAAAAACACTGATGCACATTTCTCTCCTTATGTATGCTAAAGAATTAAAATGTATATGGATCACATTACTAAAACAGTGTGTCTATTTTTCCTTTTAATCTCATAAAACAAAGTTCCAAATCTAAGAACAAAACACTTTGATAATTCTATATCATGCAACATATTTCTTACCTGGACACCTGACTAGGAAGATATGTACGAGCAAAGAAAGCAGCTTCGGGTAAACGATCAGTTTTAATAAGCACCTCTAATGCTTTCTCCTTCCTGGAGATATAATGATATTTAATAACTTAATAATAAATTACATAAGACAGAAAATGTTTAAAAAAACATTCTTGCAGATTTCATTTAAAGCAGTTACTTCAAAAATATAGCATGAGTTAATTAATTAATAAGAATAATTTAAGTCAATCTAAATTGAGCTTTAAGTATATAAAACAAAAATCTAACTTCTTGTATAAAAAAAAATATGACACACCAAAAACATTAATGACATAAAAGCTTACTGTGGCTTCACAAGTTTTTCTGTTTCCACAAAACTTTCTGGCTTCTAGGGCACAGTAGGTTAATTATAAAGTGCTATGCCACTCATATTTAAAGGTCAACTGGAAAGGATAATGTCAAAAGTTTATTGGTCTGGACAGGAACATTAAGTGATTTCCTAACTAGAAAACTGACATTTTCTGCTAACTAGCATTAATAGAGGCATACAATGCAAGAGGAACAATGGACAGGAACATTAAGTGATTTCCTAACTAGAAAACTGACATTTTCTGCTAACTAGCATTAATAGAGGCATACAATGCAAGAGAGCAAGCTTATAATACAGCATCAGCAAAAAAAAACAACCCTACCAATTTCACCCATCCATTCATTCCAAATGCTTGTCTAGTTCTCCCTTGAATTTAATTAAGCTTTCGACTTCCACAACAACAACAGATGGAAGTTTGTTCCAGCAATCAATTACCTGCTGGCTAAAGGCAAATTTCCGCACATCTATTCTACAACTGTCTTTTCTCAATTTCAGTTTATGCCCCTCAGATTCCTAATCTGAGCAAGAGGTAGAATCCTATCAGAATTGAGCCTGTTCAATCCATTTAAGAACTTATACACCTCAACCAGATCACCTCGCAGGTGTCAAAGTCTCCAGATGCTGCAATTTGCAGAACTTTGTAAGAAGCATTTCTTTGTAAGAGCACCACTTTGTTCCCCTCACCAGTCTTGTTTGCCCATACTCGTTTTAGCAACTCTACATCCTTCCTAAATTGAGGCTTCCAGACCTGTATGCAGTACTCAAGGTGTGGCCTGACAATTGCCTTATACAAGGAAATAATCACCTCCTTATCCTTGCTTGCAAAATTCCTGTATATCATTGACAAAACCCCATTACCTACTCTGACAGTCTGTCTGCCCTGATCAGAAAACTTCATATTTGACTGCATGATTACCCCCAGGTTTCTTTCATTCTGCACCACCCTGAGTGCAACACCACCCAGTTGGTATGTTACTCTGGGGTTACTGCTACCCATATGCAGTACTTTGCATTTGCCTATGTTAAACTTCAATTGCCACTTCCTCAGCCCATCTACCCAACTTTTCCAGATCCTGTTGCAGCAGAATAAGGTCATTAACAAACCTGCCAACCTTTGTATCATCTGCAAACTTTGACATTAAGCTTGGTATACCTTCATCAATATCATTGATAAATATACAAACCAACAATGGGCCCAACACTGAACACCGGGAGACACCACTAATAACATTAGTTCATGAAGAGCTGTGTCCATTGATTACCACTCTGTCTTCCCCCACTCAACCATTCTTTTATCAATTGTAGCAACTTGCCCTTAATGCCATACTGCTCCAATTTGTGCAGTAGTCTTCTGTGTGCAACAGTATCAAAAGTTTTCCTGAAATCCAAGTACATAATATCAAAATTAATTTTTGTATCCAGCTCCTTTGTGACCACATCATAGTATCCAATCAAATTGGTCAGACAAGACTTCCCCTTAACACACCCATGCTGTGTCTGAACTATAACAGCAGTCTTGCATTGCTTCCTTAACCAGTGCCTCCATTAATTTCCCTGGAATAGAAGTCAAACTAACAGGTCTGTAATTTGTGAATTGGAGATATATTTGCACATCTCCAGACAGTGGAGACTTCCCCTGAATCCAAGGATGCTCCCATAATTATGGCTAAGGGTTTGCTTACTTCCTTTGCTGCCTCCTTTAATATAACTGGATAGATCCCATCCACCCCAAGTGCCTTCCTTATGTTTAACTTCAACAATTTCTCCTCCACTTTGCTCTGAGTTATTACAAAATCACTTAGCTCCCTATTAGAGTTTGATAAACTTCTGGCATTCCCCTCATTGAATAACTCCTCATGTGTGAATTTAGATGCAAAATACTCATTTAGTTTGGCAGTTATCTGAGAATGATCATCTACAGTCAAACATTGATATCAAATGGACCAATCTGATTCATCCCCATATATAAGTAAAGAAATATTTGCTGTTTTTCTTTGCATCCTTTGCCAAAGATCTCATAATCTGCCTTTGTTTGTCTAACCTCCTTTGTGACTTGATTGCAGACTAGCTTATATCTACCACAGGCTTCTGTGTCGCCTAATAATTTATGTGCATCCCATGCATTTTTCTTTTCTGCTACAAGTCTTATTATTAGTTCAACTGACATCCATATGGACCTAAACCTAGAACAGTATTTCTTGCAATGGAACAAAAAGCCTAGTAACTTTCAAAATTACTTCCTTGAATGCTTCCCATTTAGAATTTGCTGTTGGTAACATCATCAGTTGGTCAGGGGTACATCTTTAAGTAAATCCCACATCAGTACACTGTGATCACTGCCACCTAGTGGTTCCTTTATCTGTACATTCTTAATGCATGAATAATCACTGCTGATAATCAGATCAAGAGTGTTACTCCCTCTGGTTGCCTCTCTAACATGCTGCTGTAGAAAATAATCATCCAATAAATCCACAAAAGTCTTGCTAGTGTGTGAGTGACCAACCCACAAGTTCCAGTCAATATCTGGGAAGCTAAAATTCCCCGGTATAAGACATTCTGATTTACTGGTCCACTCTATTTCTCTGTATAACTGTTTATAGTACTCAGAGTCATTATGCCTATAACAAACTCTTACCCTCATTTTTGCTTTCCCACTGCTTATGTCACACCAAACTGACTCAACATTTCACTGTCCATATATGTCAACTAGATGCACTTCCTTAGATTTTGTGTGTTTCTTAACTAACAGCATTACCCCTCCTTCCTTCCTTCCTTCCTTCATTCCTATCCCGTCTATCCTTTCTGTACTCATTATACTTCCTAAATTCCAATTCTGCATTCCTAATATCTGTGTGACACCACATCTCTGATATCCCAAGAATATCTGCCTTTGATGTCTTGACCAGCATTTCAAATTCATCAAATTTATTTACTATACTCCTAGAATTGGTGTAAATGCAAGTATACATGCACCTGTTCTTAATCTTAGTTACCCTAACACAGGTATTTACTTGTTTCATGACCCCCCAGCAGTTCCTGAAATCCCCAGCACCTTGCTTTCCAGTCTGCTGCTCATTCCAATAGAAGCAGTGCAGGAATCATTTCCATTTCTGCCTGCAGCTACTGTTAAATCTATTAGTCCATGAATACTCCAAGCTAGCAGTTTTCCAACCCACCTAACATTGCCTCGATAGCATCAGCAACTACTCTTGCACCCTTTCTTTTTAAGTGTATCCCATCCATGTAGAAGCAATCTCTCCTGTTGATTTGGGTAATATTACACGATATTAGGCACTTTAAATTTAAGAAACCCTTATGATACCTTTTTTTTGTAGGCTAAATATCAGTCCAAGAAAAATTTCCTTGAAATTGTGTTCCACAGAACAATTTCAGGAAAAAAAAATTTTTTTTTTTGATGCTCTACAGTAATGGTACATAGAAACAAAAACATGTTTAAAATAAATGCTTCCAACTACTTCAAACAAAACTACAAATTTTGATGAAGGTTATGCTGGTTGTAGTAATCATGCAGGATCTTTCCAATAGAGTACCAATTTTAATTGTATATATTTACTATAATACATACATCAATGTGCTTATAGTCTTTAAATTCAAAGTCTCGGGAGACTATGATGCCCCTAGCAATAACTTGACAAAAGCAGTGCACCGGTTGAATGCATACACTGTTGCAGAGTCCCAGAAAAATCTGTAAAATGTCCCCCAACAAACTGAAAGAATCATCATCATTAAAGTACAAGACTGGCTGAAAAGGTGCAAAACTATTTATATAAAAATTCAAGCGCAGCAATCTCTTAGTGAAAAAGAGTAGATTTCTGTTTTGTTCTGTGGTTCATACGAGCATTTTTGGGAGAATAATCCCGCCATTCTAACAAGCATATGGTTTTCACACAAAACCCATTTTCCACTTTGTTAACCAAAAAAATATGCATGCACATGCCACAGAAATGCACAGTGTGATGTGTTGTTTCAGCTTGCAATAGCTTTGGCCAATTTTTCTCGACAACGTTTACTGCTGACCATATTCTATGTAATCTTGAGCTTTCTTTTTTTTTTAAGTAGAAAGGGATTGCCACATACAGCAAATGTGCTAGATGTTCTCAACAAGCATTTTCATGACAGCTTGCTTTTTTTCTAATCTATTTTCTGCATGTTTTGGGAATGTATAGTTCTCAAGTACTCTTTAGATGTGAACCTATGCAATCTCTTTTCTCAAGAATATGTTTACAGAAACAACCCACAGTTCAAGAACTGAAGCAAGCAGCAGACAGCACTGATGAAGTGCTGTCGGCCACATTTTCAAAAACAAGGGATGTCGATGGTACACATATTGTAGATATTTCATGATTTTCCCTTATCCAAGACAACTAAGTTTAAAGATAACTTTAAATTGAATATATTCAGTAAAAAATGAATTGAATTTATTCAATTGAATCAATTGAAAAAATTGAATATATTCAATTAAAAAGATCTTTTAGGAATTTTTTTGTTGGAAAGAATGCATTCCAGGGAACTAACTCCACTCTGAGAAATCTTATTTTATTTAACAGTGAATTACATTCTTATTCAACGCAAGTTCACCTCCTGACAGGTCCTCTGACAACACAGATTTTACCACTTGTCACTCCTTTGTAGAGGTCTGGGTTTGAATCTCATTAGAAACGAAAAGTTCTTAATACCCCCCCCCCCCTTCAATCAAGGCTGTAGATAGGTAATCTCAGGTGGAGAGAGTGGGGAGTTATACTCAAGTTACTCCAGGTTTTTCAGCCAACAATATGCAGACTGGCCCATGAACACACTTGTAAAAACAATAATATACAGTATGGTTTTAGATGCTAATGTGCTATAATAAATAACCACCTCCTAACACAGGAAAACACCCCTATAAGAGCTTCAGTGAAGTTTTTAAAGATATACTATGGGAAAGTAATGCAACACCATTGAATTTACGAAAAGCAGGATTATAGGTGTTCGTGCAGCAAAGGCAGTAGTGGAGTCCACCCAGGTATTAATGCAGAAAGTGTTTAAGATCTTCAGTCAGTGGCTCATGTGGGATAAAATCAACAATGAGAAAAAAGTTGGGATGGTAGAAGATACTATATAATAGAAACACAGACATCTGGCTTATAACATATGCAAAAAATCAGAAGGTAACATTGAAAGCAATTAGCAAAACTTCAACACCAGACAATGGGAACCCACTTCCATTAGCAGAGAACACCAAGTTTAGGACAACAGGTCTATTTGGCTGTATGAAAATTTACAAGCCTCTAAGAACAGGCAAATCTGTTTGCAGCGACATTGGGAACAGTTGTAATGGTGGACTGAGCATTGGAAGCATGTAACGTAGTTAGAGAAATCACAGTTCCCATTATTTAGCACTAAAGGGTGCATAGCAATGTGGAAGAAGCTGCATGAAACAAAACAAAAGATACTGAATGCATCTTGCCCTCTGTGCAGGCTGATGGTAATATTCTTGTACAGGGACTGTTTTTGTAGTGTGGTGTGGTGTCTGACATGGGTTCTCTCTGTATTCTGGAGAACCTCTGTTCTTGGTAGATTATCTGAATACTGTTGTGGAATAAATCCATCCCAATATGATGCTGTACCTGGATGGTCCCGCCAAGACAACAATGCCACATGTGTGCCAAGACAACAACATATAAGTTGTGCAGGAGTAGCGTGTGGAACACATCAGTGATAAGTAAACTATGTACTTATCTACAGTAATCAGAGAAATCCAATTGTGAGATCATTAGGCACAATGCATCTGATCTAAGGGAGGGACAGAGAACAGTTACATCACAAATATTATTCAGTTTAAGGATTTGAGAAAATAATTAACAGAAGAACAATGACATTATTATAATAGCTATATTTTCAAATTTAAACTTACTTGCCCAGTAGAAAATAGGATAAAAAGGCAACATTATTTTTTCCACTTTCTTCAGCACTCTGTCCCAACTTTTTAACCATAGAGCCATTTCCAGATGAAGTAGCCAGCAATAAAAGTCCTCCATAGTCCTGAGCATGATGCAGGCATTCTTGTGCCAAATCAAACTTACAGCGACTCATGGCTAATTCGGCCAGCTGTTTCCACTTCTGTTCACTCTGGACATACATAGGGGAAACACAATTATTATGAATGTTTTATGTTATAGAGGAGGGGGGGGAAGTGTTCTACAGCATTAAGAAAACCTAGTCAAAACCAAAACATATTATATGTCATTTTGCCATCTTAACTACATTAGCTTTCTTCACAGAATGGTAATAATTACATATTCACAGAATCAGTTAACCTTTACCAAACCTTTTCATCTTGAAGAGAAAATGTTAACAATTTATAATGTCAGCATTTTACTACAACATAACTGTTAATACTGATACTAATGGAATGTTCTAAAAAAATATATATATATCACCCCACTTCTACTACAACAAATAAACTGTTCATGAAATTAGCTATTATAGCTACAAACAAAGTTGAATGTTTCAGTTCATTGATTTTTATAGTGATATGTGCAATGTCAACTATTAATATTGACCATCAGTTTTATGTGTAATGCTTTGAAATTCAAAAATATGCTAAGTGAAATCAATACTTATCTAAATTTGGTATGAATTTATCACATAACTATCATTTTATGACACAGTCATGGCTGCTTCTAACAAGAGGATATACCTTTCCATTCTGTGCAAGTGATTTAGTAACTTACCTGGTTATAGATCTGTTCAACTCATTTCTTATGTAAAATTGAGTTCCCATCATTTTTGAAATGAATTATGGGAACCACACTCTTGCATCCCCATGCAAAACTTATGCCTCTCTCTCTCTCTCTATATATATATATATATATATATAACTTCTCGTCCCTTACTATAAGGGACGGGAAGTTATGCTCCCGGTATTATCCTACATACAATTATATTAACGCTTTTTCTTTACTTTTTACTATTGACTATCTAATCCTATTTGTCATACCTCAACCTCATGATCTATTAGAGCAAATCGAGGGAGATTGAGGTACTATTACTATATGTTACCCTATTTCCTTTCTCCTTGTGTTAGCTATAACTTCTTTTGGTACCAATATATAAAAAATTATACCACATACGAATATGAAAATTATGGATGGATTTCTTTCCCACTTTCATTTTTCCAGATATTTCTCTATATATATGTGTTTAAGTTATCTGTCGGGCTAAATGTCATCTTGCCTGTTAACTACTAAATTATAACATACTATTTTATTAATATATTGGACCTTGTTAAACAGGCAGATGACAACAGAAACAGATAGCTCTGTTAATTATTGGTGGGATATATTGAGAGGGTTAGCCCTTGAAAAAGTCCCTTTCAATGTATCTATATACCTATAATTAACAATTTTTTATCTTTATATTGTATTGCTAATTAGAATTCTTTCCAGGGTTTGGCTATGGGAACCAGCATAGGCGATTATATAGTTCCTCAAGTGGTTTTGTTCTACAGGTCTATTGTGGTCTGCATGTTGATATACATATTTTTGTATTCATATAGTAGATTGTTTTTTACATTTTTGGCCTTTACTAGAATAACTACCTTATTGACCTATTAAATAGTATGTACTTATTTTACTTAGGCTATAACAAATAGTATACCGGCGGATGTAATGTACAATCGATTACAGATGGCATTAATCTGATCTGGGTTATATTATATTATATATAAAATTTTTATAAATACTCCTATCATTGATATATTATATTCCTAAACAGGAGATTGACAACAAGCATTTGTCATCCTGCTGCCTGTATAAAACCTTAAAAATCAATAAGTTCAGGCTGTTTTCAGAGAGAGAGAGAGAGAGAGAGAGAGAGAGAGAGAGAGAGAGAGAAAGAAAGAAATTGCAACATTCAAAGACAAATGAGATATTAATGATAGTCAGAAAATGCCTCTGAAACCATGTAGGAAGCTTTTACATAGCAGAGTTACATCCTCCAGCTTTTCCCAATCTTAAAACTAACTTGTCACAAAATACAGTATCACGCCAACTTTTTAAAATATATACATTATTACAAGCATGGAATAAGAATAAAAATGTTATTCAATAATAGTGCTGGACTTTTGTATTTAATTAATAACTAATAACTAATGAAAAAAATTAAACTGTAAATATAAATACTGATCAACAAAAACTAAATTTTTTTTAAATAAAAAATTAGTCAACATCAACTGTTTTTATGGCCCATGACCCTTGAGAATGCATGCAGCCCTTGAGTTTCAGCATTTTATTTCTTTTTGGCCCCTAGCCAAAAAAGGTGAGATGCACCAGGTGCACAAGAAATGTGTAAAAGAATTGAGAACCTTGGTAAATCTGTTAATCAAGAGGTCATTTTATAAAGGAAAAGTTCTGGAAGATTGTACCAAGATATTAGCTGGGCAGGACCTCAGAGGATCCTTTCCAAAATAATTATTGGGCATTATTTATTTATTCAATACTAATGGCTGAAACTTCAGGTATCTTCCTAATTAAAAACAAACTTTTATTTGAGCGCTTTTGGAAGTGAAAAATTGCTTACTTTGAATTATATATGCAAAGGACCTGTTGGGTCCTGCACAAGTATTTACTATTTTTTGCCTTCTGCTTCAATGTGCTAGTTTTGGCTACAAGCATAACTTAAAAATACATTGCTCTCCCACTGGCTGAAGCAGCTGCTATAGAAATTAGATATTCTTTGAGTTATGTTTAAAATTGTACAAAACGTGTTTTTTTGTCTTTTCTATTATTATTGACATTTTTTTTTTATTTGATTACACTACTCTTCATCTGGAAAAAAATTCAGTTTTCTCAGAAAGTGTTTCTGAATCATTTTCTAATGCTAATTTCAAAAATACTTCTGTTTATTTTCATCATGTCTGGTTGGTTTCTTCAAAAATCATGAATGAAAATTTCATTTTTCAAAAATTTTTATTAATTTTGGCAGCATCTGTACACTGAAATTATAACCACATGCTACTTTTATATTTAAATGCATGTTGAAAACACTATTAAAAAAGGGAAATGTGATAAAAAAAGTCCACTAAACACCTCATTTAAAAAAAAAAAAAAACTGATCTAAAATGGATAAAATTTTTGTTTCTTTGAGTTTCTTGCAGATCCTTCTCCTTTACAGTCCTTCAACATCCAGCAATAGTCAGCCATCATTGTGTTGACATTCCAACTCCCTTGGTACCTCATCTCCATGTCTTTAACATCCTGGTGAAGCCTCTCACCCTGTTCTTCACTAACACTGCCTAGATTTGCTGGGAAGTAGTCTATGTGGGAATATAAAAAATGTACTTTGACACTCATGTTGCAGCCCAGCTTCTTGAAGTTTTCCAACATATTTTCTTGTTATTCCATAAGAAGTTCTCAACAACAGGACCTGAAGCTAACCCATGCCTTTTTTCTTCTTTTATTCATAGTTCCCTCAAAAATACCCTGTTTTAGCTTATCTTGGGTGATCGATGGGAATTTAGTAACAAAGGCACTTGAAGCAGGAACCTGTCTGAGGTAAAGCTTTCACAAACTGTTTCATCAAACCCAGCCTGATGTGGAAGGACAGTTTTGGGGTCTACTAGTTCATGAACTATGTTCTTTGATCCAGAAAACAAATTGTCCCTCTTCAGCCAGACCTTGACATCCCAGTGCTTACTCCTTACCTGACTGTTCCACTCACACAACGAGCAAGGTATTTTTGTGTAGCCAGATTGCTGTCCAAGTAACATATACCATTAGAGGCCCTGGGCTAAATGCCATAGGAACAACAGGCCAATACAACCCACACTACATTTATTTATTTATTTATTTCTATTGTAGAGCAACACATCTTTGAGACTCCTCTTTGATGAGTCAAAAAGTTTCCACTGTGTAGGATTATAAATAATTTCTAAATAGTTCATTAAGTCACTTATTGCAAAAAACCATAGAATTGTCCTCAGAAAAGCAGAAACTAGTTCTCATACTCTGTCTGTCTGTAGCATGAGAAAAATGTCCCACATGCTAGATTTTTTTAACTTAAGTCTAGAACCAAGGAGTTCTGCAGATTCCTTTGGTAAATTTAAATCACTTACCAATCACCAAGTTCAAGTTGTGAAAACAGTTGTGGCTAGACTCAATGCCTTCAGGCATGTAGACTTCCAGTTTCATCTTCAGAAGTTTCACTTTCAGCTGCTACATTCTTCAATATAAGTGGAAGGCATGGAATCGGCAAGTTATCTCCATGTGGGATTGGTCTAATGGCAGATGGAATATTAGGATGCACAATGCCCTTCTTACTCTCTGCATTGTATCCCTCTACATTAACTAAGCAAAAGTAACAGTCATCAGAATGGTTTGCAGGCCCCTGCCAAATCATGGGAATTGCAAATCGCATAGTCTTCTTTTGACAATTTTTCCACAATCTCAATACTTCAACACAGGTTAGGCAAATTTTATGCGGAGCCCATTTTTTTTTTTATCTTGGCCAGTGGTTTCAAAATAAACATGATACACATTTTTTTACAAGTTCTGTAATATTTTGTCTTGAGGACTCAATCTTCAGACACAATTTTGTTATATTTGTGGAAGTTGTGTAGTTCTCAATTGCTTGAGAACTACATAACTTCCACAAATATAACAAAGTTCAGATTGTGTGAAGACATTTTACTCAAGTATGCACAAGTATGACATAACCTCAAAAATAAACTGAGCTCACATTGATAAACACTGCTGTATGGAGCTCTCAAGATCAAGAAACAAATGACTGAAGGCAGTGTTGCCAACATGTGAAGATTGTTTATAAATTCCCAGCACTTACTCCTAACTTAATACATTCCATAATACAACTTAAGTGATTTGTGAAAAACTGTACACGGTAGAAAAAAAGAATAACTTTTCTGAAATCGGCGTAAAAAACTGAGTTAAAAACAGCTATTAGTTTACAAACATCGAAAACCATAAAGCAGTGTTATTATTATGTTTATTTCTCTGTCTATTAATTTGGGTGTTGTCTCAAGACATAACAGAAACCTTATTATTACCTTAATAAACTTTTCAAAACTGTATGCCTCAAAACATGTGAATATCCAGTTCATCAACAAAAAGATAAGTGGTAGGTGAATGCAATGAAGACATGACTATGTCACTGGTGCAGATGAATTAAAGTAATCATTTTCTGTTGCTTTCCATTTTACAAGTAATCTGTAAGCCATGATTATCAAAATGTGCAACACAACTGAATATAACTCCACCACGAGCAATACTTAAAACCAACAAAATTTCATTGCAGTCACCAAAACAAACTACAGTGAAATAAAGATAACAATCTAGTAGCTAAAAAATAAGGAACTGAGAAATATGACTTCTGTTCGGAATGTGTTAAACATCAAATAATTATGACTGCTTCAAGAAAGAAGCTACTGCAGACTTTGCCCTCTTCAGAAATGTTGTTTATAAGTTCAAATCAGTGTTCTGGATCAGTAGGTACTGCTAAAGCTTGGGCTCTGAAGCCACAAAATAGCCATATAAATAGCTATTTCACTAGAAAGAAATCTGAATTTCATTACTTTTTTTTTTCATTGTGTTGAATATTCTCTCATACTCAGCATTGTTATGAGGAATTGTTAAAATGTCAAGCAAGATTTGGGATTATTTGTTATATTTCAAGATTCCTAGTGCAATTGTCAGTTACCTAACCAAGGACCACCATACATCAATTTTCTTCTTTTATAAAATGTTTGATAGGTTCTGATACTGAAACTGGTGGAACTGATACATTGAATTATCTATTTCTTTATCTTCGGGGATACTGAGAAGTACGTGACACTTCTCGGTATAGTTTTTTTTGTGCAAATTCAATTAAAAGTTAACATTTAACAATGCTTCTGAAAACATAGTTGCAACTTGCTATCTATGAATTCTGTTTGGAAATAGCAGACTTTTGACTGACATAAGGAAATGCACTTTGGTCACAGTAATTCCAACAAAAAGTCAGCAGGCTGCCAAACTAAGTCCACATTTTACCAATTTTATTCATAAAGATTCTACTATGAGTATATTAAATATCAGAAGTTGTAACACTTCATTGGATCATATCAATACAAAATCCAGTGGCAGCACAAAGTTGGTAGAATTTCATTAATGCTTTTTACCACATACATAGAATGCATATACAGTAAAGTTTGCCACAAATGTTGTGGTGGCATACTACTGATCAGTTTGTCATCCACTGACCTGTTGATGTTCATGATGTGTTATCCTTATACTCTTCTCTCATTGGTCTTTTATAATTGTGACTGACAGAGAAGGCTGCCTTTACTAATTTAAAAACAGTGATAAAGCTTTAATGATATTAGCTTTTATTAAACTAAGTGCTTTTATTAATCTTTATTGCTTTCAAGAGAGGGTACCTTCCTGTGCTGTATTGTAATTGAAAAAAAAAAAAAAAAAAAAAATATTGGCAGAATAAAGTTGACTTTGTTTCATGGTTAATTGAACAATTATGGAAAACTATTCTCAGGTGTTTATTATAGACGCATTTGTAATTAAAATAAGAAAAATTGAAGAAAATTTTAAAAATTCTAATTTTAATATAGTTTTACTGTTTTTCTGCAAAAATAAAAAGACAGAAAAACTGTTATTGCAAAATGATGGCAAAGTGTTATCAGCTATGTCATGATAGTGAATTCTCTGTTACAGAGTTAAGAGTTGGCGGCTATACATATTGCTTAAAACAATTATGCCTACTTTTATTATCTTACCTGAGATTCTTGTGCTAACTGATATGCAATTTTAACATCTCCTATTTGCAGGGCAAGTTCAAATCTGTGTTCTGGGTCAGTAGATACTGCTAAAGCTTGAGCTCTGAAACCCTGAAATAGCCATGCAAATAGAATATCATTTAATAAATGATAAATTTATCAATTTGTACATCCATGCGTTTATTATTACTATTATCAGTTATCAACTACAAGCCATTTATTCAAGTGGCTGAAACAAGGTTCAGCCACTTGAATAAATGATTTATTTTGAAATACTAAATCATATTTAACATATGTTATACATGACAATCTGCAGGCAACCACCTGCTCACTTAATTTTTTTTTTTAATGTGATGTTCCTACAAATGTCTTAAATATCAGTTGTTCTCAAAGCTCTCAGGATAGTCATCATTTTTTTTTTTTTTAAATCAATTGTAGAAGTTGTGCTAAAAGTCAGAAAACAAAAATAAAGGAAACTAAACTTCTATTATTTAATGAATTCAAACTTTTATGACCATATATAACAGTATGCTAAACTTCAAAATGGTGTCCTTTAATCTCAGTGCATGAAAACAGTTTTTTTTTGTAATTTTTTGCAAACTTTTGGTACATAACCCAATCAATTTTGGTGAGCTCTACTATCACTAGTTTTTTAAGTTCACACAATACAAGTACCCTGGAATAGACAAAGTCTTTCAAATGGCCCTAATACTGTATTATGGGTGATCACTTGATAGGTCCACAATGCCTAATCCACTTATTTGACAATTTTTGATTTCCCTAAAGTCAGTAAATTCTTAACTCCTAGGAAGTAACACATGCAGGAGTACCAACCCTGCATGAAAAAGAAACAACTTTCTTCTTCTTTTTTTTTTTTTTGATTTTAGGAAAGTAAAAGTCTGCAACACTGATATTTGTCTGAAGTAACATTTCTGTTGAGAATGATAGTACAACAGGCCCTCCTCAGAGCAATTCCAAGATAAACAACATCTAGACAGTCTAATCCTTGTTCATATCAACATTCTTGATGACTCAAACACAACTGTATCAATAAACTGTCTACTCATCATAACTGCTTCATCAGACCATAAGATTTCACTGGGTGAATTTATTATTTTAACACATCTGGAGAAACATTTCTGCAAATTCAACTTCCCTAACTGAATCATCCTCATCAAGTGTTTGCCACAGTTTCTAAAAGTAAACTTTGTATCCCAAATCTTTTAAAATTCTTATTAAAGTTACTCTTATTGTTGTTATTATTAAAATTAGCTCATCTGAAAGTCTTCTTGTGAATTTTTGGAAGTTCAATTCAGGGTTTCTTATAATATATGTAACATCCTCTGCTTAAGGTGATCAATCTTTGGGAAGTAGCAACACTTTCTGTTAACTCAAGATGTTTAATTATTTGATAGTCTTTGGAGAGTAATAAAATGTGGGAATACTTTGGCCATTCTCTTCATATGGTTATCATACCTGAATGATGAAATTTTACTACAGATTTTTTTTTTTTTTTTTTAATGGCGACCCCAAATGCAAAAGGTATTAAATTATATGGTACCATAGTACTTATATGGATTGAAGATATAAGCTACTTGACACTGGACTTAAATTTCTGTAAACTGTCATTTTAAAGAAATATATATGAAGGAAGGTTGTTCCAAAGAAAAAATGTAAAAGGGATAAATAAGGAAGATAAAAAGTTAGTTCTGAGAGTTTGTAGTTGAACAATGAATGGATGTTAACTAGTTAAAGGACATGTTCAGATTACTTTGGAAGAAATATGCAGAATTACAGATGCCAATTCAGAAGAACATGACCCATGAAAATAGAGCAGAAACTGAACACACACGCGCGCGCGCGTGTGTGTGTGTGTGTGTGTGTGTGTGTGTGCGCGCGCGCGAGAGTTTGTTTTGTTTGTTATTTGGAGCATTAGCAACTAAGGCCATATTGCTCCGGGATATGCGGTGGTCATTCCCTGACCTTTCCGCATCCTCTGTATTTGGTGGTGACGGACTCGAACCCCGGTCTAATCAAGAAGTGTGTGCTACGCACTACTGCTCCTTCCCAACTGGCTATGGAGGCGCCTGTGTGTGTGTGTGTGTGTGTGTGTGAGAGAGAGAGAGAGAGAGAGAGAGAGAGAGAGGAGGGAGGGGGATAAAAAAAAATTTGTGGGCACTACCTAAGATGTGGGAACAGTATTCCATGGTGGAGTGGATCTGAGATTTGTATAGTCAGCATCATCTGTTTAGGAAAAAAAATGGAAAATCTTAAGTTTTTTTTTTCAATGCAGAGGAAGTGATATTTGTGATATGCTCATGCACAAGGAAGATTAGAAGATAGGGTTATCTCTAATAAAGATATGTGACCTTGCTGACAAATCCAAATATTATTGAAGATGAGCACAAGACAAGCAGGCTTTCTTTTGTGAGAAATAAGACAGAACTGAGTTTTAGAAAGTTGTAACTAGGTTTTCTCTGCCCCACTGGAGAATTAACAGAGGATCAGTATTTTTGGAACTGAATATAAGCAAAGTTGTAGATGTTTGCGCAAAGAATGGTTTCACAAACTGGAAGGTGAAATGAAGTGTGCTATGAACAGAGCAACTATGGACAAGATTTACAGCCAGCAAAAAGAAGGTTATTAGTGTACAGGAGGAAAAGAGTGAGAAAGAACAGACCATTAAGGAATTTCAGCAATGTTTGTGATGTTAGAAGACAGCGAGCCATCTGCTACCACTTGCAGTGAGCAGGTGGAGAAAAAACAGGCTACTGAATTGCAAAAACTAGAAAAGCTCAAATTTAGAAGACTTAAGAAATGCTGAAAGTAACTGTCTGAGCATCACTGAATAATTCCAAAATGAGAACCAAAAAATATCACTGGTGGAGTGACACTGATGGAATCCATGAAGTCATTGATCAGGGGGAAGGTTTTTAGATAGTTGGCAGGTGATGGATTTCTCCATCATTTTGGAAAGAGTTGAAATAAGTGCAATATGATAATTAAAAGGGAAGGATTTATAATCCTTTTCAGGAACTGTGTGGATATGAGGAAATTTCCATGCAGAAGGAAAAACATCATGGAATAAGAGTGTGTGAAAAAGCAATACAAAGCAGGAGTAAGTTCTGGATTACAGGTTTTATGAACAAGAGAAGAATTGAATTGATGGCATTTGCTATGGCACATGGAAATGTACCAAGATCATTGATGCAATGGTTAGAGGAAAAGTAAGGTGCTAATTAGTTAGCTTTATATTTAGATAAGAATGCATTAGAACAATCAGGATGTAAAAGAAGTTGAAGTAAGTATGGACACAAGTTGTGGATGCAACTTCTGTTCATCCATAACCAGAAAATGACAGCAATCAGGAGGTTCAACTAGTCTTTTCAACACTGAGTTTTGATTTATTAATAATTTGCAAAATTAAATGCACAGGGCATAATCCTTATGGGTTTTGATAATTAACTATATAGTATCGGTGTAAATACACCATAGTTAACCCATATATTTAAACTATGTATGTAGTGTAGAGGGCATCGTTTTAATTGTATCTCATAATGTGGTTGCCTTCGCAATGAGATAACTACTATTGCATTACTTCAAATAAATAACGCTTCTCTAGTAGAGAAGACTACTGTTATTTATTTTCAGCGGTACCTGAAAACTATAGTGTATTTACACCAATACTATATAGTTAATTATCAAAACCCATAAGGATTATGCTCTGTGCATTTAATTTTCCAAATACATACCTCCACACCCTTTTGGCATCTCTCATAATGTGGATATAACTTCGCAACTGTGATGGCTTGTTGTATTACCTGGGTACCTGCCCCACTGGGATCAAAGCTTTCAATGTGCAGCTCTCTGATTTGAAGCACCACAATTTTCATCACAGCATTGATTTTTGGAAATTTATCACTTAATGAATTCCTCTCAAAGTCATCCTACTCACTGCTTTCGCAAAACTCTTCATTAGGCCAAGTTTAACATGGAGAGGTTGAAAGAAACTCTTCACTGGATCCACTAAAGGAACATACTACACACTTCTTGTTCCTGGTTCATATGAACTTCAAGGCTAGTCATGACTGATGTAACGGTTTGCAGTAAAACAGCTGTCTCATAGGAATAGGAAACAACAATATTTTGTGAAACCTCCTTGTATGCTCATTAAACATAACAATGACTTTGAGTCACTGCAGATATTTCATTAATGAGTGTTGCATTGAATTTCTCTAAGTAGCATCTTCATGTAATGGTACATCTCCTTTAGATGAACAGGGCAAACAATGGGGATGGATGGCTTTTAAGTTCCCATTATAAAAAGCGTTTTTCAAACTTTGCTGTTTCTTTTTCAATAGTGAGACATTGATATTCTTAACGTATTTCTACTTTATTCTCCTCTAAGTGAGAAGTTTGGCTTTATCTTTGGACAGGGCTAGATCTACAAGATCATTCAACTCAACTCAACTTAGGTGAACTCAGAACAGCTCTGGCTCCGATGTCTTTGTCAGGTGTTTACTCAGGATTAGCTGAAATTCTCAGCTATCTGCAAACCTTCATCGTATTCCCTTTCATTTTCTAAAGCATCTAGCCTTTGCTGTGGAGGTACTGGAACTGTACACTGTCATTGTGAGTAATTGGTCTCATTGCTGGATTCAGGTTCAAATAAACAATCTTTGCTGAGAACCCAGTTACATTCACAGAACAAAAGCATAACAGCACAGAACAATGGCATAAAATTTTCTTTTGTTCAACCAATCACATAATCCGTTCAAACAAGCAGTACAAATAATGTGTTGATGTAAAATATGTTCCTATAATAACTTAATTAGCAAAGAGTTGCACACATCAGAATTTGTTGGAGTGATTTTTACCTTTTGAGGCATGGTAATGAATGTGTTTCAGTAATTCAGTGGAACTCTTAAAACAATTTATAATCAAATAATTAAATTATGAAATAAAGGTACAGATATATCTGCAAACAGTTACATAAATATGAATGCATAAAGAATAATACCACTCACATACCTATTCAACCAACATTTAGGTTGGCTGAATAGGTATGTGAGTGGTATAATCAGTTTATGTTCATGTAATCTGCCTCAACATTAAAACTAGGCATGCTAGAGGAAAACTAAGAACAGATTTGAGATCAGCATTCGAACGTATATCTATTTCAAATATTTTTTTCAATGAAAAATACTTGTTGACATGTTATCTTTTCGATATTACTGTAGGCGAGTTATATACTTTTTGCATTTCAAAATTGTTTTTTTTTTTTATTTATTCTTTTAATAAAACGTGGTTATTATATTTATATGTTAATTATTGTTTGTGAATGTTTGACTTGATTTTTGGAAGAAAGGTAATTTCTTACAAAAATAAATTTTTATTAATGACATTAACAATCAATTTATCAAATCTAGAGTTTGATGTGTATAACCTAAAATTTATAAAACTTTTGTTCTATGGAGATTAATGACCTTCAGTTAATAACATAATTATAGTTATGAAATCATTCTGTGAATAGCAACATGATTAAAAAGCACTTACTGTTAGCTTTATTGTAAATATTTGCATACCATGCCCATAGTTGTAAATTATACTGTAAGTGAGTGACACCTAGAATATGCAGATTCATTTAAAGATTTGGTATTTATTTCATTTTATGATCCTAATTCTTCTTTGCAAATTAATTCTATATCTAAAGTATTTAAGATGATTGCTTCATCAAAAGAAACCAAATCTTAACATTTGGTTTCTTTTGATGAAGTACTTTTAATTTTAGTTTCTGCATTTGGATTTGCTGACATATACTTCTCAAATGTAGCATATTTTATAATATAAAATTCCAGTGTCAGACCTTAATAGCCACATCTTTGCTATTATTTCTTATGGAGAAATTAATTTGTTTAATGAACTTTTGCTTTATGCAAAAATTTTCAGGAATACATCTATTATATTACATAGGGGACTTGCTGTAATTAAAACTTCTCTTACTTCAAAATGCCATTCAATCAAATATATAAAATGAGGGAAAATAAAAAAAATTACTTGTTTTTCCAGGAAATGGGCAACTCTAGTTCTCTGTTCCCTAGGGATTGTAGGCAACACTTTGTCAGCTGTTTCAAAATCTCCTCTCATGACAGCAGTTTGATATTCAAGCACAGATAACAACAAGGAATAAGATACAACATTTAGTTCTTTATCTCCCAAGTAAAGCCTGCTATCTTTGGGAATATAACCCAACAGATACATTGTCCTGCATAAAATTATGTGGCCATATTAGATAAATAATTTATATTACTGGATTTAAAAATATTAATTTTACATTTATTAGAAAATAAATACAATAAATGTTAATTACTGAAAGAAAGTCAGTATGTCTCAATTTTGCTTTATTTCTCAAATCAGTCACATCCAACTGATTTGTTAACAGAGATAGGGCTGTCACACTTACCATATCAATATAATATCACCTCTACAAATATTACATAACTAATGAACATTAAAATGAAATCTTTTTTTTTTTTTTTTTTCTTGTTCTGCAAAATTACATTCATCATACTAAATCCAGCCTATTCATTAGAAAAATTAAATTTTATAATTAAGACAAAATTAAATTGTTTTTCATGTTTCCACAGCTGTGTGTGTGTGTGCGCACACACATGCAAAAGATAGATTTGCATTTCATCAGAGAACTGAATTTGAAGATTTCTGTGAATAATTTTATAGTATGAACCAGAGCTATAATGCTCAATATGTTCTAAGTTGATATCAGTATTTGTAAAAGAATAAGAAGTTTACCTCAATATGATATGTAGAATACTTCCGTATGATACTCTCCAGAAATTAAAACGAAAACAATTAAAAAATCGAAAATCTTACATTACAGTAAGAAATAATTAAAAATCAAATGAACACAATAAAAATTAATTTTTGTGTTCATTTGATTTTTAATTATTGTTAATTATTTCTTACTGTAATGTAAGATTTTCGATTTTTTAATTGTTTTCGTTTTAATTTCTGGAGAGTATCATATGGAAGTGTTCTACGTATCATATTGAGGTAAACTCATTCTTTTACAAAAAGTGAATAATTTTAGTATCATATATAGAAAATGTAGAAAACTGCTTACATATCATTATATCCAAAAGGGATTAAAAAAAAAAAAACACTTCCAGTATAAACCATCAAAAATTGATGTCAAATAAAAACTTCACAACAAACTTCATACTGAGTGCAAAAAGGAAAAAAAAAAAAAAAAAAAAAAAAAGCATTACATATAACAAATTGTTTTTTGAAGAAGATACTGTTATAGGAACTTCTTTGGCTGTGCACTCCATCTATAGCAATATTTTACTTTAAAAAATATATACATGTTACATGTAGTGTACATGCTTTTTTGCGTTCACTGTAAATTTTTATTGCAGATGCCAATAGATAATTTTCCTTGAAGTTTTGTTATTAGGTCAAACACCAAATAAATATTAGAATCTGTTATATGCACACCAATGATGGGCCAATAGCTTTGAAACAGTGCCGTCTGGGTGGTGGTACTCACTGAGAATAAGTAACAATAGTCTTCTCTATTAGTGAAGTGTTATTTATTTGAAGTAGTGCAATACATTGGCAACTCGTTGTGAAGGAAGAGCGCAACATGAGATACAGAGCAAATGATGTCTCCCACACTACCATCGTAGTTTCTTAAGAGTTATCTATGGTGTAACTACATTGATATTATATAAAAGAAAGTGCTTTGCTCCTCAATTGTATTATTATAGCTCTTTGCATGTCTCTTGAATTACCCTGTACTTTTAGTTTGTTTTTACATGGTCATAATGGGTTTCTCATAATAGATATATATTGTTAGAAAAATAATACCTGTGCATTAGACTTTTTTTTTTAACTTAAAATTCTCAACAGTTGTTTACAAAGAAAAAACACAAACATATCCAGAACAACACACAAATATAAAGCTCCAAAATGATCACAAACAGCAAACTGGATCAAAAACGAAATTGTGAAGCATATTAATCTAGAGTAGGAAAGCTTATCTCAGTAGCACACAGCCTCTTTGAAGATTAAAATTTTCACTTTTGTGGTTCTATCATTCATGAGACCAGTGCAATTGTGTGCTGTTCCGAATATATTTGGCATTTTTCTCTGAAAATATTTATTAGAATTTTTAGGGTAGAGACCGAAACTGAAACCTTTAATTCACAGGAATAATCCTATGTACGTGATGTGTTATTCTCACTGAAAGTGTTTATTTCACTTTAACAGAATTTGAATGTTTCAATATCTTTGCACTACCATAGAGATAACAATGTACTTACAAAATATGAAAACTGGTGACATTGTTTCTTGTATACAGTGACATACTTAAGAGATCCTTCAATAATATCTGTCACATTGTTATAAATGAACTGATCAAAATTATGACTGTACTAGGGTTTCAAGAATTACTTTAGTAATTCTTGAAACATCAGTAAAGATTTTGATCAGTTTATTAACAAGCTGTTGAACACAGTGTGTACACAAGCAGTAATCTGTCACCTTCAACGTATAGGTAAGGTTCAAACTTCCAAGATGCTATTTAAATTTCTAAATTATGAGAAAAATTGCATATTTTAGAACTATCTACAACAAAAGAGAATACTGCTTGGTCAAAATAAAGTGTATTTATAACACAAGTTTCTTTTTTATAAATCAGTATTAACTGAAAACTAATCCTGTTTTCTATCCTGAAATTGCTGTTGTATAAAACAATTAGAATTTCAAGGTAAAAACAGAACTACAATTTCAAGGTTCATGAAAAATTTCAATGTAAAATTTAATGTGCTGTAGGCAGAGCTATGCTTCCTGGCAACTCTGCTTACAGCATATCAAATTTTACATCTGGTATTTTGTATCAGTGATGTTGCAAATTCCAAACAAAGAATCACTGAACCTATTCTGAAATTTGATGCACACACAATTTTAATATTGATGCATGTTTTTTTTTTTTATTACTCAATGAGTGTTGAAGGCCTTTCTGCAGTAAAATAATTGGAAATAGGTAATATCTCCTCCATTTGGACTAATGGAGGAGATATTACCTATACAGTGAAACAGTCTCCAAAAAAAAAAAAAAAAAAACAGAACTACTAGAAATACTGCTCTGAATAAGGTTTTAATTAAAAAGTTCTGGTTTAGAGAGAGAAAGTTTAATAGCTAAAATGTAGGAATTTTATAAAGCAAATGATTAAAATTTCCAAAAGCTCACCTATCAAGGTGTGCAATTGTCACAATTTCTCCTCCAACATAGTAATTAAGCCGATTAACACTGTTAGTATAGATGAAACAGTCTCCAACCCACAAACCAGTCTTTACACACTCTTGAACTTCTCCCAACACCTACAAAACAGATCAGATAGAGATTAAAGACATACTAAATAAAAGATAATAATTTTTGCTCTATATTAAAAACAAAGTCACAAATATGTATTAGCATAACTTAGAAATTCTACCATATTCTTTTATATTAGAATGGTGATGTTCACCCTTCAAAACAATTATATCAAACTGATACTAATTTAATTGAGGCTATCATAAGATATATCTCTGTGCTTCAACTTTACTAGAATTAAGAAAGCAAGCATTCAATAATCATTCTGTAGAAAATAGCAGGCTATAAATGTTTCATATAATCACTCTAAAAAAATGTAATAAAAAGTTTGCCAAAAAACATTTAAACATGAAAAAAAATCTAATTTTGTCAGTAATTAAAATATTTTATTAAATGGTTACATTCTCATAACTTTTCTATAATTTGTCTTTAAGTTTGTCTCAGTGCAAATATTTTGATTCTGGCATCCCCTATTTGGTCTAAAATCTGAACATTCCTCCATAAGGTTACATTCAACAATACACCTAATCCTCTTCTCTGAGATACTTACATAGATTTTACCAAGGATACCAAGGAGTGAAATTCCTTTTTAATTTTCACACTCAGCTTCATTTGCCTTTTTATACAGTTTACTGATTCTATAATTCCCACTCTCTCTCTCTCTCTCTCTTTCAAAACAGTTCGAACACATGCAGCCACCTGCCAACATCCATTTACTGTCCAACTTCAGACTCACAGAACCAACTTTTCATCTTCCTCGTTTATTCATTCAACTGCTGTTTTCTGGAACAACCTTCCTTCATACATAATTCCTGAAAATTACAGTCTACAGAAGTTCAAGTCCAATGTCAACAAATATCTTCTTTCATCTTCTCAACCTCCAACCCAAGCACGGTACTAAATACTATAGGTTCTAATACCTCTTGTGTCTGGGGTTTACATAAAAAAAAAAAAAAACCAACAACACGTAACCAGCAGATCCTTGATGGGACTGATGTCTGCGGAATTTGGAGACCAGGGCAATACCTGGAAGTCTTCCTCATGTTCCACAAACCAGTCTCGAACAATCCAGGTGGTGCGCATGGCACATTATCCTGCTGAAAGACAGCACCGCCAGAGGGGAAGATTGTTGCCATGAAAGGGTGTACACCTGGTCAACAATGATATTTAGGTAGGTGGTAGACATTAGAGTGCCTGGCACATGGATGATTGGACCCAGGGTATCCCAGCAGAACATCGCCCAAAGCATAACGCTGCTGCCACTGGCTTGTTTTCATCCAGGCGCCATCACTTCCCCAGGTAAACGACACAAACATACCTGGCTGTCCACATGGTGCAACAGGAAACATGATTCATCGGACCAGACAACCTTCTTCCAATCACTCAAGGTCCAGTTTCAATGCTCGCGTGCCCATTGTAGGCACTGTCGCTGGTGAACCATTGTTAGCATTGGGACTTGGGAAAGCCTGTAGCTACACAGCCCCATTTTCAGCAGGGTTTGATGTACTGTGTGTTGTGACACATTACTCCCATCACCAACATTCCAATTACCGGTGAGTTGTGCCACAGTTGCCATGTATCATCTGGGAGAGCCTTCCTTCGCTCACCTCGAGCATCGATGAGCCGTGGTCATCCAACACCTCGCAGGCGGTTCATGGGTTTTCCTTCCTCCGACCACTTTCGGTAGGTACTAACCACAGCTGAATGTGAGCATACCACCAGCCGTGCTGTTTCAGATATGCTCTGACCCAGTCATCTGGCTATTACAATTTGGCCTTTGTCAAACTCGCTTAAGTCCTCTGCCTTTCCCAACTGAAGCACTAGAGTAACACTGATTAAAGGAGCTCAGTATCAGGTGTTTTTTATACAGTGTCCCAACCCATGCATGTGCCACAGTTCATCTGCAGTTGCTTCGGTTTGCATAACGACTTGCTAGTCATAATGTTTTGGCTCATCGCTGCATATGTATTTCACTTTATAATTCCTTATGTTTCAAAGATGGTACTTGTGCATATGTCTGTTCTGATATTCCCTGTCTGAGACTAAATAATTTGCAATCTCCTCTTTTCAATCTTCTCTGGATTAAAATCTTTATATCTACCTCATTTTGTCAAATTCATCTGTTGCCTCTATTGTTCTCCTAACTCCACTAATCATTTGTACCTCTCTGACTCCTCTCTTCGAAACTTGGCTTTCTCCAGTCCAACTTTTCTAACAGTTAGGTAATTTTTCTTGGTGATTTTAATGTTTGGTGATTTTAATGTTCACAACTCCAACTGGCTTCCATTTTCTAGCACACAGACCCAGCTGGTCGAGATGCTGAAGTTTTCGAATTACTAATGACCTTGCACAGATTGTTCATTTAACTAAAAGAATATAAGATAATCCTAACCAAGCAGCCAACCTGCTTGATCTTTTTCTCACAAACAACCTGTCTAAGTACACAGCTGAGGTGAGTGGTCTAGGCACCTCAGATCACAACTCACTGATGGTCTCTTCTCAAATGGAGCCTTTCTCTTGCAGTCATTCTGAACCCAGTGTTGTTTGTCATTACAAGAATGCAAAATGGGATGATTTGTGAGATTTCTTTTCTTTTTTCCCTCGGTCAGAGTACTGTTTCAACTCTTATGATGGCTGTTCAGATAGTCTCAGTAAAGTTATTCTTGTAGGGATGAAATCCTTTATTCCACACTCCACCTTAAAATCTCGCAGATTATCGTGCCCCACCCCACCCCACGATGATACCTGGACACGATAGTCAGTTATAATACCTCTCGTGTTGGGGTTTTGGTAAAAAAAAAATGTATGTATTGCCTAGTGCTGTTGAATCTTGCAGTTTTTCCAGGAGACCTTAACTGAAATAAACTGGTATTTTTATATTCTGGATGCACCTTAAAATTCAACAGATACGAGAATGAATCATAAGAAATATACAGTGGAATACAGTATATATTTAATTAATGTTTAATAAATTTAGACATTAAGAAGCATGAAAGTACTTACATCGAAAGCATCTTCAAAGCCATCTTCTGTTATCCCCTCTTTAGTTTCTCGTGCTTTATTTACTCCATCAGTATTATACTTCAAAATGTAAAAGGAATCTTCAACCGCAATGCACACCAGTTCTCCACCTTCTGACCAGAATACCTATTATATAGTATTAGAACTAAGTATATTTAGCATTCAAAATATCTCAAATTGGAAGCACTAAAATATAAAGTGTGTGTCTTTGGTAACATATGGGCAGATAGGCCAACTACTAAGGCTGCTGAATAAATTTCACAGTTTGTGCATCTGCAGATGTAACTGATTGTTGTACAGTTACATTATACAATAAGAGGATTCTCAGGTGAGATAGCCCAATAGAATCAAATGGCTAGAATGCAAGAAGAATTTTGTCTGAAGGAGGTGAAAAATCATAGGTTATAGAAAGTAGAAACCCTGCATTCTCCTCAAAAACCTAGTTCAGGAGGTGGAAAAGAATACGAAACAAACAGTAGAAAGATATTGGAAAAATGAAGAGGAAGAAAGAGCATAAACCAAACATAACTCAGGTCTTCTGAGGTCATCACTTCTTTTTCCAATTAATTCCCTGGATAACTATAACACTTATTTAGAAAACCTTTTCTCTTTTTTTTTGTTGCAGGAAGAAGTACAGTTTTATGCATATCATTGATGAAATAATAACTAAAGATACAGAGTGAGTCACGAAAAAGTAGCCTACCGCTCCATACTTGGAAGAACCAGCAGCCAATCAACACGTGACTAGCCACCTGCACAAACAAATCTTTCTCTCACAGATTAGTAGCATGTGTTACCCCTCAAGGTCAATCTCGTTGGAAGATAGTGTTTTGCATCATGCCTTATTCAGTTCCAGAAAGAGTTGCAATTGGTGAGGCATATGTGCATACAGGTTCATTTAAGGAAAAAAGAAGAATGTTTGCAGAACAGTTCCCCACTGCCAGGATACCAGCAAAACACTGTATACAGCAACTGATGAAGAAGTGGCATGAAACAAGAAGTGTCCTCAATGTGAAAAAGAACAGAGTTCCATCTATTCGTACGCCAACTATAGTGTGCGATATTCGTGAGAGGATGAAATTAAGCCCCAGGAAGAGTACCTGGAAATTAGCCCAGCAAGTCAGACAACCTGTGTACGTGTACTGCACTCTCTAAATTTGAAGCCGTTTCATGTAACATACATGCAAGAATTAAAAGAGACAGATAAAATGAAATGTGTAAATTATTGCAGGTGGCTCCTCAAGAGCGTCATTGATGGGATGCTCGATCCAACTCAATATTTTATGTCAGATGAAGCCTGGTTTCATTTATCCAGACACATCAATTCTCAAAACACAAGGTACTGGGCAACTGATAATCCACATCAACTTCACAAAGAACCACTTCACGACAAAAAAATTGGAGTACGGTATGCCATATCAGCAAGGCAGATCGTAGGGCCCTTCTTCTTTGAGACAACTGTTAACACAGATGTGTACTTTGCAATATTTGAAAGCTTTTACACACAATTAAACCCTGAAGTGTGGGTGTGGTACACATTTCAACAACATGAGGCCACTTGCCATACGTCCCACAGAGCGCTGGCCCAAATTCATGAAGCCTTTCCAGATGGAAGAACTGTCAGCAAAGATTTATGGCCCCCATATTCCCCAGACCTGTCCATATGTGATTTTTACCTTTGGGGTTACCTTAAGGGGAAAGTTTATGAGACGAACCCGCACACTCTTCAGGAATTACAGGAGAACATTCTTACTGCTATCACGGGCATCGATGGTACAGTGTTGCAGAGAGTTTGCCAAAACATGCCTCCTTGGGCTTAGCACTGTCTTGCAGCCCAAGGAGGTCATTTCCAATATCTTCTTTAGTGGCAGGTAATGTACTATACATTTATCCACTTGTGCATGCATCGTATTGTAGTTTCATTGACGGGGCTACTTTTTTCATGACTCACCCTGTAGAATTCTTGTAGTAAAGTTGTAGAATTCAGATAATTCAGTTTCACATTATGGAGATTATAATGTGCCAGGATGCAGAATTTAAGTTCCTGTAAATGGATAAGTTTCTGGAAATTTTTACTGTCTTCTTGATCAATTAACATATAAAATTGTGTTTTACAAATAGATTAAATAGCTTTAGTCATGTTATATAACTTATTTTTTAAATTTAGCTAGTGATTTTGTAACTTATGACTACTCTTACTGCTATTGTATTGGTGTTTTGGCATGAATATTGCAGCCCGTAACCAGTAATAAATAAATTGTAATAAGTAGATAAGTAAATAAGTAGATCGAAGATTCTAATCACTTATTGGCATATATCTTTGTGTTTAGCTAGGGATATAACTAATTTAACATTGTGATCGTTATGATATAGTGAAACTTATATCTAAAATTTGATAGCATAAGGTATAGGGTAAAACTAGATAGTGTGATGTCTCACCGCATTTAGGAATATATTAGCTTAGTGTAGTATTGTCAATTAAATTTAATAATCTTGTTAATTTTCATTGTTAATCAATTAAATTGTATTTAAATAGAAATCATGCCCCAGAGACTAAAGCAGCAAAGCAACGGCATAAAGTAGCAGGAGTGCTGTGGCTCAGGGGAGAACCGAAGGGGGGGGGGGATTCTCCAACGCATCACAGCCTAAAAAGAGTGTGCAACTTGTGAAATGTTTGCACACTTTCTGTAAAAGGACATGATCTATCCAAGGAGTTTCTTTGTGTGTGCAAGGTGCAGAGCATGTGAAGAAATTAGGCGACAACTCAGTATTCTAATGGACGTCTACGAAAGTTTGAAGAGAAGGGTAGATGCTCTTGAAGGAATTAAAATGTGAGACCCATCAAGCTTTCAGCTGCTGAAATCAATGCCAGAGCTCACTCTTGTGCATTGGGCAACACACCAGTAATCTTTAATGGAATGGATCCCAAAGGAGGCTAGTTATGATCGGTGACTCTATTATCAGGGGAAACGAGAAATATATTATGCAAAAAAGGATATGTGGAACAGGACCAATGGGCAAAAGTTGATGACATTGTAGAACAGATATCATCTTTTAAGATATCTGCTTTAGTGTACACACTGGCACTAATGACATTAAGAGTAGGAGATCTGCAAACTTATTTAACAAGCAGAGGTCAATGTTAAAAAAACTCACAAGTTAGGGTTAAATTTGAAAGGTTCTGCAATTCTGCCCTGTCAATCAATTTGGCTTTTCTTTACCACTTCATTTTGGTAGCGGAGGAGGTACTGATATTGGAGTGGCAGCTGATCCACTCAAAAGCCTTGGGTGGGCTTTTGTGAGCTCAATAAAGATCATGCAATGGGAGAGAATAACTTTCTTTGTGGAATAGTTATATCAGTTTACATCGCAATAGAATGCTTCCCTCCAACTTTCTCAGCACAAACAATTGACTTATTGCTATTTAAAGCTTCACTCTTTTCTTTGCCTTCTGATAGGATATGTTCAGTACTGCTTTGAGCCTTTGAATATTCTTCCTCTCCTCCCACAACAGGCATGCTCTTGAGTACGCAGGATGTTCTCCTTGGCAGGTGATGCATACAGGTTTTGTAGCTGAACGTCCCATAATTCCGTGGTGTTCCTTTGCACCACATCAAGCACATGAGCACATGCAAAGGCATCACAACAGGCCAATTGTCAGCGTCCATATTTTTGACACCAAGCATCTAAGGGATTCAGTACGTAACGGCCTTACTAGACAGTGCAGGTACCCAGCTGTGATGGAATTAGAAGTTGGAAAGTTGAAACAATGAGGTTTCTAATGGGTACCACACTCTCATTCCTACACACAAATATTTTCTTTATGGCTGTCACTCCTTGTGACCTAAGTTCAGAACAGATTTCTTCCTGATACTTTCATAAGATCTCACTTAGAGATCATGCCACGAGATGAATTCAGTGTTTTATGTGGGGTAACTGTAATTGTACTAGAGAGTCCTAGCCAGTTTTCCTCACAATCCTGCCACCTATTTATAATACAGTACAGATAATTACAAACTTACAGCCACTAATTAATACCCACTATTATAAGGAACTGAAGTTCTGCAGTTTGTGTAATGCGAATTTGAAGATCCAGCCAAGAAAAGTAGATAGTGAGAAATTGTATTAAGTTCACACACACACACACACACACACACACACACACACACACACACACACACACACACTGATGACCAGTCTGTAAAAAATTCTTTTTAATAAATAAAATATAATCCGGAAAGCTGAATTCCATACTGTAAGTATTCTTGTCAGTAAATTGCAATCAGAAGATGAACACAGATCTTCTGTACGTGCCAAATAGAGGCACTTACAGAAGATCTGTAATTCCCAAATAGAGATAGTTCAAAGAAATTGTTCCAACTGTTCGTCAGTTTTCATTTCAATTAAAACGTTACCAGAACATAGCTGTTTTACTGATTTAGGAGAGCCTGACAAACCTTCTAACCCCTTTTGTCTAAAGGGTGACATCTTTGCTATAGACTTTTCACTAGTAGAGTGATTTGATTTGATTTTTGATGGTGCAAAAACAGCAAAGGTTATAGTGCACCATGAAAAGGTTAAAATTCAAGAAAGATGAGACTGGTAACTTAAAAAGGTTACTTCATTGAACAGTGCATGTATACACAGGAATATAATAAATAAAATCAGTACAATGATAAAAGCAAATTGTATATTTCATATGAATGTATATATATTAATCGATTTTAAGAATTTAAAAACTGCTGACAATTGTCATTGTCATTTAAAATCTGACTGAGTGCATATGGCTCAGTCAGATGGGTACACTAGTAGAGTAAAATATCAAGAAGCGTGGTGTAGGTCCTGATACCTCCTCTGCTCTGGGTATTTTTGCTGCCGTGGTAGCATTATTTTCAATGTCACTGCTAACTGGTAGGGACTGTGTTGGGATCCCAAGAAAAAAAAATTCTTAATAATTAGTAGGATTCATGAGTGTTTATTTTTTGGTTCACTGCCTGGGCTCCCCACCCACTACAGAGCCCAAATGGGATGCCCACTACTTGGCAAGCAATAAATTCACTCAAGAATGGGATGTCATGGCTACCCAGACAGTATACCTGTACATATACCAGTCTGAATCCTGTCTCTCGGACTACAAGAGTAGGGGGTTATGGCATCAACACAGTTGACCCTTGCAAGCAAACCCACTAGACAAATGACCCTGGGTGAGGCATCTCAAGACCACCTGCCTTTTTGAAGTAGGGGGCCAAAGTGATGTGTTGGAGCAGGATCCTTCAACTGCCAAGATCCCCTTCCCCTCCTGAGTTTCCATGGGCCACAGCATACGGCATAGGTTCCTATGGTGGCAGCTTGGAACTTAAGCTGTGGCTATTAGATACTAGTGATTCTAATCTGGAGGATTGAATCACTGGGAAAGCCCCCTCACAAATACAGGTGCCCATGCTTGGGGGGGGGGAGCTCGATATTCTGTATTCCAGGATGCCTGGTTTACATCATCTGTTTCAAAATTGGTGGGCCAAGTCACAATTTAAATCCTACAGAGAATGCACAGAATTAACTTGAATGGAAAGTGAAAACAAAACAAAAGGATCTGCAAAATCTGAATTAATTATGCTCAAATGTTTTCAGAATGATCTAATATCAAAATTAACTATTTAAGGGGTCTAACTGAATCCTTACAAAAATTCATTAAGTGATTCGTGATAAAGGAGGGATTACATATTATTAAGGGGTGCTTACATATACCTATTCACTGCTCTTATATTATTTTATATTGCACATTCTGCTTTAATTAGTATTAAAGCAGAATGTGCAATTTTACACACAAAAATGTTAAATTGTGAAGAAATGAAATTCATTGAAAGAACTTCAGTTGACTATTTAATCATGCAATATAGGCAGGTTTTGTTTTTATTTTAATAAGACTGAGTTTCATTATTTTCATAATTTTAATTTCATTTAGTAGTAACATGGCAATGAAAATAGGGAAAATTTAAATATTTAAATTTCTGCTTATATATCCTAGAATTTCATTCAAACAAATTCTCAAAAAAGATGGTTGTCAGTTTGTAGGCATCCCTTAACTCATTACAGAGAACAGATATTCCCCATATACTAATAAGCACGGGTTATATCAAGGTGCTTTTTAAAATCAGCAAAAATAATTCAAAATAGTTCACTTTTTAATAACACCAAGTATTTTCAATTTATTTTGAATAATCCATTTTGATTTTATTTAAATTGGAAATGTACATTTTTAAAATAATTTGTTATTAAAATTAAACTACCCTGGAGCACTTTACAGAGATTTTTTTTTTTTTTTTTTTTTTTGATTTGGTAGTTGTTGGCGCATCGGCTTCTGTGGCCATATTGCACCTCCCAAGGTTTTTGCAGTACTTTGATCCAAGCCCGAGGCGGGAATCGAACCCGCGACCTTTGGGTTGCCAGGCAGGCACTTTACCCACTCGGCTAGCCCGGTCGGCGCACTTTACAGAGAGATGTGATTAAGTCTCGCATTGAATAAGTGCTCACATATAGACACAGAATGCAGTTTTTACAACTACCCCTCAAGATGGCACAAATAATCTTGAGCATCTTAGCATATGAATCTTGAATGGGTAAACTGAAGTATGCTTTTATTTCTTAGAGGGAAAGGCCAAGTGGGGGATACCATTTTTGAACAGTGACATTAAGTATGTACATGCATATTTCCTTTTGCAAAGGATCAATTTCTAATATAATAAAAATTGTGCTAATTTTGGTCTGAACATGCGTTCTAACAAAACTATTTCTACTTAATATAAGACATACATTTCCCAAAATTTATAAAGATACTGTCAAGTATATTAATTGGTTAAGACAAATAGTCTTTCTTATTCTAAACTATGATTTATAAAATTTATAAAATAGTTTATAATATAATATCAAATTTACATGCTTAGGCTGAATTTCTATCCTTCTAATCAATTCCAGTGACTCCCATTCGTAAAATGCAAGTCCACTTGCAGATCTCACTCCCAACATGTGCCCACCAAATGTAGCTAAAAGTATAAACAAAATAAACAAATAAACATAAATGATATAAAAGTCTACCTGTTACAGATTAATAAATTGATACAATAAATTTTACTATGGATTCCTAAATTATTTTTAAACTAAAAAAATTAAATGAATATTATATTTAAAATTAACACAGAAACATATTCAAATCTTTCATAAAGAAAAATTTCAATAACTGATTAGCGTTATTACAGGGGGATAGATAAGCATGTCTATCCCCTCTAATAACACTGGTCTTCATCAATTTTCTCCCTGAAATAATTGATAGATTCTTGTAGGAAATATGTTCAAAAACTCTGTGTACTTAAAATGTTGTCATCACCCTAAGTTTTCAAAAATCACAGGAAAGCCACGATACCTGTAGTTGGTTTAATCATCTTTTCCATCTATTTATTTATTTTTTCTAGAACATTCGAGAGCTTAACATTCAAGAATGTTCCGGAATGTTCTAGATTATTATTATGCACTGAAGAAAGGTTGGTTTGTTTGTTTGATTTTTAGGAGCATTAGCAACTAAGGCCATATTGCTCTGGGGGGATATGCCGTGGTCATTCCCTGACCGTTCCGCATTCTCTGTATTTGGTGGTCACAGGCTCGAACCCGGTCTAATCAAGAAGCGTGTGCTACGCACTGCTGCTCCTGTCCACCTGGCTACGGAGGTGCCCTAAGAAAGGTTGGGATGTTTCTGGAAGGTTCTAGAACTTTCCATGGAGTTCCCTAGAAACATTGCAAGCCTTCTAGAAACTTCTCTATCGGCATATTTACGAGCATGTTCCACACCAAGCAAGCATTTTTGTATTTCAAAAATGTTTATGTTTCAGAGAGCGAGTGGTGAACAAAGTTAACAAGTATTTTAGTGAATTAGTGTTTGTAAACAAGTGTTGTATGCCTAAGTGTAAATCATGAACTGTGTTTAAATTAGAAATAAAGATTTATAATTTTTTAATTGTGTTCTTATGTGTGCATACCGTATACGTTGCATTCGTGCTGAAATAAGCCTGATAGCTTTTGCTACATTTGACTGTGGCTTCCACTGCTATTTTAATAGCAGTGGAAGCCACAGTCACAACTTAAGCTTTTCTCACATTAACTCTATTTTGAATGTAAGGCTGGAGATCAAGATAAAGTATGGGCTCCAAAGATTTCCTGTAGCTCATGTTCAAGGACATTAACAGGCTGGCTTAGAGGCAGTCATAAATCAATGCCTTTTGCTGTTCAGGTGATAAGGCAGAAACCTCAAGACCAAATAAATGACTGTTACTTTCAGATAACCAACATTTATGGTTTTTCTGAGAAATCCAAGCATAAAGTAGAGTATCTCAACATATCTTCTGCTCTAGGGTCAGTTCCATGTGATGATACAATGTGAGTGCCACCAGAAACTTATGGACTTGACTCTGATTCGGGGTTGGAAAAGGAGCATCCAGAAGATGCAGAACCCAGAATAAGTACACATCCAGCTTTTCAACTCTTGATACTACAAAGCTGCATCTAATCACTCAGACAGAACTGAATGATTGGGTCAGAGATTTGGACCTCTCCAAAACCAAGGCTCAATTATTAGGATCACAGTTTCAGCAGTGGAATCTTCTTGAAAAGGGTGTCAAGGTGTCTTTTTATAGGAAGAGGCAATTTAACAAACTATTACTCCATGGATGGTGCTTTGGTTTATTGTAACAATGTCCAGGAATTAATGAAAGAGCTACATCTGGAGCACATCCCAGATGTAATACTTTTTTCTCAGACGGGAAAATGGAGTCTAAATATGTTGGCAGACTACTGTTAGAATCTTGTATGGGAGACACCAATGGACAAAATGTATAATGTGTTCTACAATTAATTCAACTTGTTTTACATTGTGAAAAACCAGATTTTCTGGGGAGGATGGATGGGGTGGAGGGCATGCAACTATTGTCTAAGACTGCCTAAGTCAATGCATGTGAAAGTTCATAAAAATTCCTTCCAGCATGACAGAATTTGAACACTGGTTTGCTATGTAGAAAACACTGGCATATTTTTGATAAAAGTTTACAAAACAAGTCAGCAAACAATATTTATTCCTATTTATTTAACAAAGCATTAATATCTATATTAGCATTATTAGCATTAGCTTTAGTAGAAGCAGGTGATATAAGATTGCTTTCTTGAATCATATGCCTCTACTAATGCTAATATAGATATTAAAATGCTCTGTTAAATTAATAGGAATAAAAGAACAGGACTAACACACATTTCTTCATAAATACTTCAAGCTGAACTACACACATGGAATAGAACAAATCTGTGAGAAAAATTAACTCTTTATACTCTATTTCATTTCTTCAAGTACACTACTTAACTTAATACTGACACACTGTATTACTTTTAAAAATTAACTTAAACATAATCTGCAGAAAAATAAAAAAAAAATCGGACTTCACAAAAATGATAGTTAATAGCCAAAGAAATTTATTAGATAATGGTAACAAGTAGAATTGCTACTTCTCTCTTGGTTTACATTATAATCTCTCAGCTTAAACAATTTTCTAGGTTTCAATTTTAAGGAAGGAGAACCAATGATGCTAAGACAAAAATAACACTGTGATTAAATTGAAGGTTATAATTTCTTTCTCCTCTGAGGGATAGGAAGTACACCAAATCTCAGTCTAACTATATTTGTAAAAGGTAACCCTTTTACATTTTGCAAGTATTTTATAAATTAAAATACTTGCAAAATACAAGTTGCATTTACAGTCAGCTCAGGAACACCAACACCAGACAGTGGAGGATTGGGAAAACTATGACAAAAACAGAATGAGTCCATGGACCCATTCTGGCAGGTGTCAACAATGCAGGCTGGCAGTGGTAGCATAAAGATATAGGCAGTGTTTCTGTAGTGCACACTGGGCATTTTGATACATTTAGATGCTACAAGTTATATGGAAATTGTTTCCAATAAAGCACATCCTTTCATGGCTGCAGTGTATCCACCTGTGAATGAGTTCCTCCAACAGCATAATGTGCCATATCACAAGCCAAAACTGTAAGAGAATTTGTTCCAGGAATGTGTGAAAGAATTCTGTGTACTCCAGTGGTCTCCTCACTCACTGATCTCAATCTAATTGAGCAGCTGTAGGATGTGGCTGTGGATCTCTTCAGAACAGAAATCTACAGCCATCCAATTCATAATTGTTGGAAGCCATTGTCAATGTGGACTATCATCCCTGTGGAACAATTTCTTTCAACATCTCAATGGGTCCATGGCATAATGAATCTAAACACTGTTTTGAGGACTAAGGGGGAGACACTTAGCAACATAATTTAAATAAATGTTATTTTATGAAGACATTATTTGGGGGGGAAAGCTTTAGCCAACCCTCTCTTGCAATATATGGCTATTAGTAATAGTAATAGCCATATAGTGCGGAGGAGCCACACGTTTTTGCTGCACTGGTTGGGGAAGGGGGGACAAGTAGATAAGAAAATACAAATTATTTGCTTGCTTCCTTCCTCACATAGGTAACTATCCAATTGACCTTTGAATTTATTCAAGTTACCTGTGAAGGCAACTTGTTCCAGCAATCAATGATCCCCTGGCTAAAAGAAAACTTCCTACAATCTATTCTAAACTTCTTCCCCTATAATTTGAATTCATGCCCCTGAGTTCTGGAATTATCTATAATGGTAAAAATTCTGCCTTCATTCATTTTACTAACCCCGCTTGGAGTCTTTTCTCGCATGGTTTCCCTTTTGCTAATCTCACCATGTGAGTTGCCTGTCTTTGGACCCTTTCAAGAAGCCCAATGATAGAACACCATGAGTTTTCTTGGCTTCCTGTTTACACTGCTCAGAATCTACCTATATTATAATTCCTAGATCCCTTTCTTCCTCTACTGTTTTCAATTCAACACCAAGTGTATAATTTATTTTGGGGTTGCTATTCCCCAATTGAATGACCCTGCATTTTGCTGCATTAAAAATGTTACTTTTCTGATCATTCTTGAAGTCTGTCTGTTCAAGTCATCCTGAAAGAGCACTGCTTGGTACTGATTATTAACTACTCTACCAATCTTTACATCATCTGCAGGGGGTTCGTTTCAACTACAGATGTCAAAACAGTTGCTGTTTCTTATTCCTAGTTTCTCCATTGCCATCTGCAGGCAATGCACTACATTGTCTAGCTCAGTGGTTTTCAACCTTTTTTTAATAACGGCACCCCTAAGTAATTTATTTTATTTTGCGGCACCCCTACTCAATCTTCTGCCTGTTAGATCCGATTCTCTCTCTGTGTGTATATATATATATATATATATATATATATATATTAGTTTGATTGCTTAGATGAATTAAACTTTAGTGTCTATTTTCCATTGGGTATTAGGGTGTATCCTGAACAGGAGATTTTGTTAGCATTTCAAGTCTAACATATTCCTAGGGGTCTGTGGTGGCGTTCAAATTATATAATAAACAATAATAAAAAGTTAGTTCTATTACTAATTATTTAATTTTAATTAATGTTATTAATCAATACTAAACAATACTAAATAACATTCCCTTATCTGGTCATCTATCCGCTACTTCTTCAGGGGCTTTGAGCGGATCGATAGCCAGTTTTAAAGGAATGTCTCATAATTACCCGTTTCTGTTAACTCCTTATCAGTTTTGCCTTTTTAGTGAGATTTTTTATCTCCTTTAGATTATTTAATTTATTAAATAATGATATTTTTATGCTAATTTGTCTTTAAATTTTTGAATATTTTTAATACTTAATTTAGGAATTCAGCAAACTGGTATAGGAGAAACAAAGCCCAACGGGTAATTATCGGAATAAGAGAGTGGAGCTATACTTATCTGTCCGGTTGTGGTGGTGGTCCTTCAGTAAAAGAGGGGTTAGCTCTTGTTCACTGTTTGTTTCATTCTTGGTTTGGTTTTTATTGCGCAGTCACGTCTATTGTTGCTTGATATTGTTGTAAGGTGATATTTTAGCAAGTCTTCCGATAAGTGGGTTGGTTCCCACGTCAGCCGGGGTGCGGCCTGGGTGGGGGGGTTTTTGTTTCCGTTTTTAAACTCCGTGGTGAACATTAATTTGAATAAAATGTGATATGTTTGTATTATATTTACAAGCGTTATTTATTGTTATTTACATAAGTTGGTTTGCTATCCCTTTGGGCTGGGCCGGTATAGCTTTTCTAAGGCATAACAGCCCGTTTTGTCCTCGGGGATAGCTATTTACATATTTACAGCCTCCTGTAAAGTGAATTTTACCTTGCGAATGGTTCCCCATAGATTAATTTTTTATTTTTATTTTTTATTCTGATTTTGAATTCTGATTTTGAAGGGTGGGTTAATATAGGAAACCGGATTATAGTGTGGTCAGAGGATGAGCCTCCTCTGAGCGTAAGATATCCGGACCTTAATTTAGGTTTTGGTATTGCTTTGTGATTTAGATATTAGATTTTTGTTATTAATAATAAGTGTGGCCGCTTTTATGTGGTGTTTGCTGTAATTGTAGGGTATATTGTTTTTTGTGAGTGTTTTTATCAGTTTGTTAATTGCTTTTGTTGTGTTTTCTGCATTACTGCATATTTTTATTATTCTGGTCGTTTGGTTCCTAATTGTGTTTCCGTATATGTGTTTTGCAACGTTGCTATCCCAGTGGATGAGTTTTATAGCTGGGAATTTGAAGTGGTCTCTTTTGTCGTAATGTTTAGTTTCGATTTTGTTATTTTTGATAGTAATCTGGCTGTCTAGGTAATATGCTTGTAATTTGCTGTTTTGGTTGGTACGTTCTATGCTGAGGTCGGTAGGATATATTGCTTGGGCTAGTGTTTCAAAACCGTCGTGGTTGATGATTAGGACGTCATCAATATATCTGAACATGTTAATTTCTTCTGTTATGTTATTTTCGAAGTGATGTAAATATAGGTTGGCAATCGCACTGGAGCAGCAAGATCCCATGGCTATTCCTCTGGTCTGTAAATAGATTCTGTTTCCTATCATTACGTAGTTATTTTTGACGTTGAGATTGACTAAATCGTTCCAGTATTGTTTTTTACAGTTTAAACTAATTTGGTGGTTTTGAAAATAGACTGAAAGGACTTTGATTAAATTGTCATGTGATATGCTGGTGAATAGGTTTTGGAAGTCGTAGGTGTATAGGCTACTTATCTTATTGCTTTTGTTTTGGATGTAGTCTAGATATGTTTTGTTGCTGGTGATTATTTTGGTACTGGTTATTTCATTTAATATAATTTTAAGTTTGTCTTTAAATAGGTTACTGGAAACTTTTGTATAACTGTTTTTCCCTGCTGTTATGAACCTTTTGCCGGTGGGTATTTTGTGGAATTTTGGGATCCAGTAAATGAATGGGTATTTTGTGATTTCTATTTTCAGTTTTAGTTTTTTGTGTAGTGCTATCATCTTCTTATTGACGCTGTTAGGTGTGGATACTATTTGTCTGTATGTTTCATGTTATATGATAGTTATTACAATAATATAATTATAAAAATTATATTTCATAATACAGATTATATATATATATATATATATACACACAGTATATAATAATTTTATTCTTTATATAGAAGGTACTAAGTAAATATCAATTATAAATCACCACAAAAAAAACATAAAAAACATTAAGAAAAACATAAAATCAAAGGAAGTGCACCCAGTTAATATAGATGAACAGTGCTCTGTTGAGTCAGTTTGGTGTGAGATAAGCACTGCGAAAGGAAAAATAAGAGTAGGAGTGTGTTATAGGCCTAATGACTTGAATGAGTACAATGAACAATTGTACAGAGAAATAGAGTGGGCCAGTAAATCAGAATGACTTATAATGGGGGATTTTAACTTCCCAGATATTGACTGGAACTTGTGGGTTGGTCACTCACACACTAGTCAGACTTTTGTGGAGTTATTGGATGATTGTTTTCTGCAGCAGCATGTTCGAGAGGCAACCAGAGAAAGTAACACTCTTGATCTGGTTATCAGCAGTGATCATTCGTGTATTAAGAATTTGCAGATAAATGAACCACTAGGTGGCAGTGATCACAGTGTGCTGAAGTGGGATTTACTCAAAGAGGTAACTACCGTCAGGGGTAAAGGAAAGGGTTTTTGCTTCCGTAAAGGGGAGTACAGTGGTCTCAGACAGTTTTTAAATTCTGTACAGTGGGATCAACTGACGATGTTACAAACAGTAAATTCTAAGTGGGAAGCATTCAAGGAATTAATCGTGGAAGCTACTAGACTTTATATACCGATTAAGAAATATCGTTCAAGGTTTAGGTCTAAATGGTTATCAAATGAACTAATGAGACTCGTGACAGAGAAGAAAAATGCATGGGATGCATATAAATTATCAGGTGACGCAGAAGCCTGTGGCAGATATAAGCTAGTCTGTAATCAGGTCACAAAGGAGGTTCGGCAGGCGAAGGCGGATTACGAGAAATCTTTGGCAAAAGATGCTAAGAAAAACAGCAAGGATTTCTTTACTTATATAAACTCTAAAAGGAAGGGGATGAATATGATTGGTCCACTTGACATCGATGGTTCGACTGTTGATGATCCTGCTCAGATAGCAAACAAACTGAATGAGTATTTTGCATCTACATTCACACGTGAGGAATTATTACAATTTGAAAATGGAAGAAGGTTATCAAATTGTAGCAGTGTGCTTAATGATTTTGTAATAACTGAGAGCAAAGTGGAGGAGAAATTGTTGAAGTTAAACATAAGAAAGGCACCTTGGGTGGATGGGATCTATCCAGTTATTTTAAAGGAGGCGGCAAAGCAACTAAGCAAACCTTTAGCCATAATTATGAGAGCATCCTTGGACTCAGGGGAGGTTCCCACGGACTGGAGATGTGCAAATGTGTCCCCAATTCACAAAGGTGGATCGAAGGGTGACACGAGTAATTACAGACCAGTTAGTTTAACTTCTGTTCCGGGTAAAATAATGGAGTCGCTGGTTAAAGATGCATTGCAGGATCATCTAGACAAGACTGCAGCAATAATTCAAACACAGCATGGGTTTGTTAAGGGAAAGTCTTGTCTGACAAATTTGATTGGTTATTATGATGTGGTCACAAAGGAACTGGATGCAAAAAATAATTTTGATATCATATACTTGGATTTCAGGAAAGCTTTTGACACTGTTGCGCATGGAAGACTACTGTACAAATTGGAGCAGAATGGTATTAAGGGTAAGTTGCTACAATGGATAAAAGGATGGTTAAGTGGGAGAAGACAGAGGGTGGTAATCAATGGGTGCTGCTCTTCCTGGACTAATGTTATTAGTGGAGTCCCACAGGGTTCGGTGTTGGGTCCACTGTTGTTTTGTGTATTTATCAATGATATTGATGAAGGTATATCAGGCTTAATGTCGAAGTTTGCAGATGACACAAAGGTTGGCAGGGTTGTTAATGACAGTAATGGCAGTGTGCTACTGCAACAGGATCTAGATAATTTGGGCAGATGGGCTAAGAAGTGGCAACTGAAGTTCAACCTTGACAGATGCAAAGTACTGCATATGGGTAGAAGTAATCCCAGAGAAACGTACCAACTGTGTGGTACTACACTTAAGGTGGTAGAAAATGAAAAAGACCTGGGAGTAATTGTGCAGTCAGATATGAAGTTTTCTGAGCAGTGCAGACAGGCTGCTAGGGCGGGTCATGGGGTTTTGTCAATGATATATAGGAATTTTGCTAGCAGGGAAAAGGAGGTGATTGTCCCTCTGTATAAGGCAATGGTCAGGCCACGCCTTGAGTACTGCGTACAGGTCTGGAGGCCTCATTTTAGGAAGGATGTAGATTTGCTTGAGCGTGTACAGAGAAGAGCAACACGATTGGTGAGGGGAATGAAGGGATTCTCTTACCAAGAGAGGCTTAAGTTCTGCAAATTGCAGTGGCTGGAGACTAGGCACCTGCGCGGTGATCTGATTGAGGTCTATAAGGCCTTGAATGGGTTGAGCATGCTGAATTCTGATGGGATCCTTCCACTTGTTCAGATTACCAACCTACGGGGACATAAGTTCAAATTAAGAAAGGACAGATGTAGAATAGATGTGCGGAAATTTGCCTTTAGCCAGCGGGTGGTTAATTGCTGGAACAAACTTCCATCTGTCGTTGTAGAAGTTGATAGGTTAAATAAATTTAAGGAGGAACTGGACAGGCATTTGGAGGGAATGGTGTGATTTTTTTTTTTTTTTTTTTTTGGCTGATGCTGCATAAGCTCCTACACTTGCTTTCTTGCATCATGTGCCACTACTACTACTACTACTACAAAATTAAAAAGATACTGTACACCGTTTTATAATGAAATAAACATAAATAAAAAAAATAAAGTAAGTAACTTAAACCCAAATTACGTGGCACCCCTGGAACGTTGTTGCAGCACCCTAAGGTGCCACGGCACCCCAGTTGAAAACCACTGGTCTAGCTGGTCAATCTGCCTACTTTTCAACTAACAATATGCAGAGGTGCACGAGTTTAAGCTATAAGCAGAGACACCAAATAAATGTTACTGTATGAAAACAAAGATTTAGAACACATGCAATTAAAATATATTATATTATGAAGACATACGAAGACTTAGAAGGAAACAATTGAGAAACAAGACACATGTATGCTTCATTGCCTAATATAGGAATTTTTATACCATGAAATTAAAAATGCTATACATCCCTATATTTTACTTTTAAACTTATGCACTGCATTATTTCTGGAAGTAATCAATCCATGACTTATTTTCAAGGTTTCTGCTATTATCACCAATATACATGTACTATTCTGATCAAACCTGTTATTTACAAAAATTTTCCCAATAAAAAATTGGGAAATTTTTTATTAGGAAAACTAGAAAATAAAACCAAGCACAAATGGGAATGGGAAGGCATGATGGGTTAGTACCAGCAAATACTATCAGATAACTGGAATGATATGTAATATGATATGATAAGTTACCTAGTTTTAATGAGCTTGAAATAGTGGCGTATCTGCAGAAAGAAATTCCAATTTTCCAGCATGAAGAACAAAGTTAATCAATATAAACAAATAATCTGGTAAGCACTGATGCGTGGCATACCATGCCAATAAATAATACAATCTGGCAAGCATACTGTCAGTAAATAATACCGGTCCAGCAAGAGTATTAAGCATACTGGGCAATCATCCGAAACCAAACTAAAATTGGCTTTTGCTGTATCAGCCAAAAATAAATAAATAAAATAATTAATTAAATAAAAAAAATATCTCTGTTTACCTCCTCACATTGTTGAGGAGGTAAACACAGACTATCCAGCTGACCTTGAGTTCATTTTTCTTATTCAATAACCAGGTATTGAATACTTTTCCCTATACATCCGACAGGAATGAATTAGAACTTTTACTCCGAAAATACATGTTTATAAAAAGAAAATGTCCTAGTACTCTAATTTGTGATACAATGAGAACAGTCAAAAATAATATTAACAATGCTCCAAGTAATATCTCATGTTCAGACCAACAAAAAGTCGCTTAAGTCACTTTACCCTTTTATTGTCAATTTGTCCATCAGTTACAAGAGATTTTTTGGAACACATATAGAACTCTAACATTTTCTTCACATGAAGTTTCAGAATCATGTTAAAAATTAAAAACGTAACGAGGAAGGGATTATACAGATGCACGGGATACATATAAGTTAAGAGACACAATACAAGATTGACTGCAAAGAGTACATCATTTTAAATACAGCAATACCCTGAAGTTACGCGATAGGTGGGTCCGACGAAAATCGCTTAAGTCGAATTCGCGTAAGTTGGGGTACAACTTTGCATATAAATACATATAAATTTTGTTTAATTGGGATCAAGGACTAACAAAGACACTAGTTTAAAAGAAAAATATTTAATAAAATTGCAGTTATTTATACATATTAATACAAATTATGTATTAAAAAAATAAATGAGTTACGTAAAAAAGTTATTTCAATGTCGATGGCTTCATAAAATCTAATATATTTGTCTGACGACAAAGCGCCTTCTTTTTTTCACGCAGAATTTCTTCGTAGCAAGCTAATAATTTTTTTATTCCTTGCTTTGTAGCTATAACGCATTCTTCATTGGAGTCTATGTTTTCTAAAATTTTTAAGCCCTTTTCAATTGAGCTGAGACCTTCTGTCAAGCTTGCAATTGTCATGTGCTTTTCTGGGGAAACTGGGTCTGAAGTGTCGGATACTTCAGTGACATTTTGCTAACGCTTCTCTATGAGCTCATTCACTGTTAACAGGAGACACAGCTTCTATAGGGATGGGAAACACTTAAATAGAAAGGGTGCAAGAATGTTTGCTGATGCTATCGAGGTAGTGTTAGGTGGGTCGGAAAACTGCTAGATTGGGGGGATACAAGGACTAATAGATTAACAGTAGCCACTGGCAGAGGTGAAAGTGATTCTTGCACTGCTTCTACTGGAATGAGCTGCAGCCTGGAAAATAAGATGCAGGATAATTCAGAGACTGCTGGGAATCATTGGGGTACAAATAAACACATAGGTTGTGTTAGGGTAGCTAAGAAAAAGAACAGGTGCATGTATACTTGCGTGTACACCAATGCTAGGAGTTTAGCAAATAAATTTGATGAATTTGAGGTATTGCTCAAAACATCAAAGGCAGATATTGTGGTGATTTCAGAGATGTGGTGTCACACAGATATAAGGAATGCAGAACTGGAATTTGGGGAGTACAATGTCTACAGAAAGGATAGACAGGGTAGGAAGGGAGGAGGGGTTATGCTATTAGTTAAGAAATACATAAAATCCAAGGAAGTGAAGCCAGTCGACATTGCTGGACAGTGCAGTGTCGAGTGAGTTTGGTGTGACATAAGCATTGGGAGATCAAAATTGAGTAGGAGTGTGCCATAGGCCTAATGATTCTGATGAGTATAATAAGAAACTGTACAGGGAAATAGAGTGGGCCAGCAAATCAGAGAGTCTTATAATGGGGGATTTTAATTTCCCAGATATTGACTGGAATTTGGGGGCTGTTCACTCACACACTAACAAGGCTTTTGTGGATTTATTGGATGATTGTTTTCTACATCAGCATGTTCAGGAGGCAACTAGAGGGAATAATACTCTTGATTTGATTATCAGTAGTGATTCTTCATGCATTAAGAATCTGCAGGTAAATGAACCACTAGGTGGCAGTGATCACAGTGTGCTGAAGTGGGATTTACTCAGAGGTAACTACCATTAGAGGTAAAGGGAAGGGTTATTGCTTTTGTAAAGGCGATTACGATGGTCTGAGACAGTATTTAAATTCTATACAGTGGGACCAACTGATGATGTTACCAACAGCAAATGCAAAATGGGAAGCATTCAAAGAACTTATCTTGGAATGCTACTAGGCTTTACATACCAACTAAGAAATATTGTTCAAGGTTTAGGCCTAAATGGATGTCAGATGAACTAATAAAACATATGGCAGAGAAGAAAAATGCATGGGATACATACAAATTAACACATGACACAGAAGCCTATGGTAGATACAAGTTGATCTGTAACCAAGTTACAAAGGAGGTTAGGCAGGCGAAGGCAGATTACAAGAAATCTTTGGCAAGGGATGCAAAGAAAAACAGCAAAGAGTTCTTTACTTATGTAAACTCTAGCAGGAGGGGGATGAATCATATTGGTCCACTTGATATCGATGGGTCAACTGTTGATGATCCTGCTCAGGTAGCTAACAAACTGAATGAATATTTTGCATTGACATTCCACACATGAGGAGTTATTCAGCGAGGGGAATGCCAGAGGTGTATTCAACTCTGGCAGTAAGCTAGAGAATCTTATAATAACTGAGAGTAAAGTGGAGGAGAAATTGTTGAAGATAAATACAAGAAAGGCATCTGGGGTGGATGGGATCTATCCAGTTATATTAAAGGAGGCAGCAAAGGAAGTAAGCAAACCCTTAGCCATAATTATGAGAGCTTCCTTGGACTCAGGGGAAGTACCCATGGACTGGAGATGTGCAAATGTGACCCCAATTCACAAAGGAGGATCAAAGGGCAACACAAGTAATTATAGACCTGTTAGTTTAACTTCTGTTCCTGGAAAATTAATGGAAGCACTGCAGGATCATCTAGACAAGACTTCAGTTATAGCTCAGACACAGCATGGTTTTGTTAAGGGGAAGTCTTGCCTGACTAATTTGATTGGATACTATGATACAGTCACAAAAGAACTGGATGCAGGGAATAACTTTGATATTATATACTTGGATCTTAGAAAGGCTTTTGATACTGTTGCACATGGAAGACTGCTGCACAAATTGGAGCAGTGTAGCATTGGAGGCAAATTGCTGCTATGGATAAGGGGGGGCTGAGGGGGAGAAGACAGAGAGTGGTAATCAATGGACACTGCTCATCGTGGACTAATGTTATTAGTAGAGTCCCTCAGGGTTCAGTATTGGGTCCATTATTGTTTTCTGTATTTATAAATGATATCGATGACGGATATCAAGCTTAATGTCCAAGTTTGCAGACGATACGAAGGTTGGCAGGGTTGTCAAGGACACTACTGACACTATGCTACTGCAACAGGATCTGGATAGGTTGAGCAGATGGGCTGAGAGGTGGCAAATGAAGTTTAACATTGACAAATGTAAAGTACTACATATGGGAAACAGCAACCCCAGAGCAATGTATCAACTCTGTGGTAATACACAGTGGTAGAGAATGAAAGGGACCTGGAGGTGGTTGTGCAGGCAGATATGAAGTTTTCTGATCAGTGCAGACGGGCTGCAAGAGTAGCTCATGGTGTATTGTCGATGATATATAGGAATTTTTCTAGCAGGAATAAGGAGGTGATTATTCCATTGTATAAGGCAATGGTCAGACCACACCTAGAGTACTGTATACAGGTCTGGAGGTCTCATTTCAAGAAGGATGTAGAGATGCTGGAACGAGTACAGAGAAGGGCAACAAGATTAGTGAATGGAACAAAGGGGTGCTCTTATGAAGAAAGGCTTAAGTTTTGCAAATTACTGTGTCTGGAGCCTAGGCACCGGCGAGGTGATCTGATAGAGGTGTATAAAGCCTTGAATGGTTTGAGCATGCTCAATGCTGATGGGATTCTTCCTCTTGCTCAGAATAATCACCTGAGAGGGCATAAATTCAAATTGAGAAAAGACGGATGTAGGATAGACATGAGGAAATTTGCCTTTAGCCAGCAGGTGTTTTTTGTGGAATAGACTTCCATCCCTTGTCGCGGAAGTTGATAGCCTAAATAAGTTTAAGGCTCAGCTGGACAGGTATTTCGAACGAACAGAGGGGTGAAGTGGAAGTGGTTATTTTTTATTTATTTATTTTTATTTTTTTTATTATTTTTTTTGGCTGATGCTGCATAAGCTTGCTTTCTTGCGTCAAATGCCTCTACTAATGCTAATTGTCAGCTCCTCACTATGTGAATCCAACAGCTCGTTAACATCATCACCATTGACTTCCAAATCTAACTGCCTGGCAAGATAAACAACTTCTATCATATGAGCAGCATGATCAGTTTCTGGCGTTGTTTTCGTCTCATTTTTGAAAAAAAAAAAAAAAAAAAAAAAAAAAGGACAAGGTTTCTTCCAGACACCATTGAATGATTTTTTGTGAATTTCATCCCAAGATTCTGCAATGATTCTTATGGCATCTAAAACATTGAATTGTTTCCAAAAGTCTTTAACAGATATCTCACTATTTTGTCTCATAGCTTCATTCAGACGTGCAAACGAACGCCTCATGTAGTAGGCCTTGAATGTTTTGATGACTCCCTGGTCCATCGGTTGAAGCAAGCTGGTTGTGTTTGGAGGAAAAACAACTTTCACACGTCGGTCAAAATTAATTAGGGTTGCAGGAGGGTGACCGGGTGCATTGTTAATAAGAAGGATCAATTTAAATGGAATCTGTTTAGACTTGCAATAATGTTCGACTTCGGGTATGAAGCGGTGACCAAACCAGTCCTCAAAAACGGAAGCTGTCACCCAAGCTTTATGATTTGACTTCCAAATCACTGGTAAGCTAATTTTAGATATATTTTTTAAAACTCTTGGGTTTTCGGAGCGATAAATTAAAAGAGGTTTTAACTTGCAGTCACCAGCTGCATTCCCGCCGACCATCATTGTCAATCGGTTTTTGGAAACCTTAAAGCCTGGAAAGTTTTTTTTTTTGTGAAAACGATGTAATTTCTGATAAAAGTTGAGCACGAATTCGAACACACACATAAATATGACAGTTGGAATGCAAATTCTTGTATATGTGTGCAGCTCATGCGGCAGCAAAGTTGAATTTTGTTCATCTTTCGCTCTCACTCTCCGCCATTGCACCGTATATCGATAGCATATGAAAAACGACCTTGAAGATATTGAGCGGCAGTGTTGCCAAACGAAAAAATCAAGACCCATGTAACTGTAATTTTTTTTTTTGTTATTTTTGGTTTTTTAGGAGCATTATAGCAACTAAGGCCATATTGCTCCGGGATATGCGGTGGTCATTCCCTGACCTTTCCGCATCCTCCGTATTTGGTGGTGACGGGCTCGAACCCCGGTCTAATCAAGAAGCGTGTGCTATGCACTGCTGCTCCTTCCCACCTGGCTACGGAGGTGCCTTACCCATGTAACTCCGAGTTCGTGTAAGTCGGGGTATTACTGTACAATGGCAGTAGTCCACTTGTTATTACAAATAGTTTGTCATCAGATAATTTCCAGACAGAGTTGTTAGCATGCTGCAAACACTTCCCCCTCCCCCATATAAATGAAGTGCACTCCCACATTAAAATTTTCTTTGAAATTCAAATTAGAAATCTTTGGTCATTAGAACATTCTAGTATTGTAATGTCACATTACTTAACGTCTATGTTCCACAGAAAATTTCCAAGGGATGTTCCATTCATGTTCATTCCATTCAAGTCACGTTCCACTGGAAATTTCCTCAATCACATTAATTTTTCTTATTCAAATTGTGATCATTCAGAATTATATGACCATTGACATATGTCTCCATTATATAAACCTTCACATTTTTATTTCTTTTTTAATTTATATGTTGGCAGATCATAATTATTCCAAAAACCAATGGTTTCAAATTACCAACATTTTTAATAACTATTAATTACTTAATCCCAAATAACGGAAATTCTTTTGGTGAAATTTTTTAGTCTTGGTCATGTCACTTTTTCACATTATTTTTAAATAAAATTTCATCAATATGGCATTAAAGGGAGAACACTGCAAGAACTGAGGTTACTTTATTTACATAATACTCAAATATCACTTACCATCAGCTCCAAATTCAGGTTTGAATGATTTCTTTTCTTTGAAGTTCTTGAAAATTTTCACTTGAGTACTATTTTCACGTACAGCATACTCTGAAGAGTCAAGGGCCCAAACAAATTCTTGAGCAGTGCCAAAGCTCTTATTTCGTAGAGCCATGGCAGTATAAATTATATATTCACCATCACCACACACTACAACAAACCTTAAAAGAGAAGTTAAATTTAAATACTGTTTGGCCAAAACAGTGAAAGTAGTAATTTTAAAATGAAGATGAAAAATATCAACAATGCTTTAAATATTTTCAAATACCATTAAATGTTTTAAATGTGAAAACAAAACTCAATAAAAATAAATAAAAAAAGGGCCTCTGAAAATTAATGCCAAAATTATTTAAGCCTTCAAGTATTTACAATTATTTTTCTATATATTCACCACTCTATATTGTATACATTTTTCCACCTTAGCTTCCTCTTGCTGTCAGCCTCCAAGAGCCACCTTACTGATAATCCCAATGACATCATCATCATTAGCAAAGCATTCCCTCTCAAAGCCATCCCTCAGTATTGTCAAACAGGTGGTAGTCTGATGGCATAACAGTTACTAGCGGGTGTTGCAGAATACTCCACTTGAATTCTGCAATGGTCTCTCTTGTAGAGATGCTAGTATGGGGTCTGGCATTGTCATGCTAAAGGAGAATTTTTCCTTTCTTCTTTGACCTCACTCCTGCAATTTGTGTTTTTAGCTCCTTTGATGCCTCCATATAGGGAGCAGAACTGACCTTGTATCCCAATTCTAGGAAATCTACAAGGATTATTATTGCCTTTCTCATCTCAAAAAATGAACTCATGATTTTTCTAGTGGATGGCTAATCTGAATTTTTTCTTTATCAATGAATCCATGTGTTGCCACTGTGACTCCATTTCATAGTGACGTCCTCTCTTCCGCGATGCACTATTAAGGAAATCATTGCTCATAGTGTCATTCTCCAGAAAATAGACACAATACTGCATTATCTTCTCCTTGTGATCTGGCATTAATATTCATGAATCCACATGGCAAACAATTTCCTTTATCCAAGAGACTGTACAGAAATATTTTTAACACATTCCACTGTCATATACATTACCCAGGTCTTAAAGTGCTGGTGTTTATGAATCAGTTTATCCACTCTTTTGATTTCCACCATTGTAGTGTGAGAATGCCCTGACCTTGGCATATTCTTGAAACCATCCACTACCACCATCATCACATGGCTAATCCACCACTAACTATTAATTATAGGAAACATTACTATGCTCACACTGACAAACCATATAGGGATGGTAGTTAAACATCAGTGAAACCTCAATGGGCACAATGTCCTCTGCTTTCATAAACTGAATAACACATCACTGCTTCATACACATGTCAACACCACTCATTTTCAAACTACTACATCCATGCCACCTGATGTGCAGTGCAATCATTTGCAGAATATTTAACAGCAAAGGTAAAGAAAGCCAACAGGAGAACCACAGTAAACTTACTGGTCAAACTGGTTTGTCACTGCTGCACTTTAGTGCTGTTTGCTCGGTACACAAATGGTAGGTATTATCGGTCTGGAGTAGAAGTCAAGAATGATATACTGACTGACAGGCAGGCATGGCAGATGATGTACTGATTGGTGTGTGAACACAACAATCAGTACTGATTGTTGTGTTCACACACCAATCAGTACATCATCTGCCATGCCTGCCTGGTGTGTGAACACAACAGATAACATCAGTTTAGTCTCACTTGCCTTAATTCATATGCAGTGCTGGATTAAGGCACAGGGTAGCAGAGCCCTTGTTGGGGTGCCATTCTTTAAGGGATGCAAAAAACAAAAAGAACAATGAGAAAAAAATATCTATATCCTTAGTAAAGAGTACGAAAAAATCTTTCTGCCAGGGCACGGAAATACCTTTGCCTGGCACTGTTCATATGCCCTAATGGTCACTTGCCCTAATTGCACATGCTCTAATGAATGCTTTCCATAATGGTAAAAAAAAAAAAGGCCAAGTTACCCCACTTGAATCCCATGGGAGCTTGAACCCCCTCCTGAAGTGGAGAGGGTAACCTGACCTTTTTTCTTTAGAATAATAGGTGGACTAGTGGATTAATTGTTTATTAACAAAATATTATTTTTTTTATTACTGTATTTTTATTTTGTTGTTTGTTTATTTTTAAAGACACTCGCGCAGATACACATGTATCATAATGTCAATCAACACCTCAATAGCTATTTGCTATATATATATATAAATTAAAAATATCAAATATAGTACCAATGAGTTAAAAACAGTGGAAATAGAGGGAAAAATAAAAATAGACTGAATATGTCAAATGCACCAAAGCAGCAGCAAAGGATGCAGATGTATATACACTGGTGTTCAAAGAAAGTGCATTACTCCTTAAAATTGTAATTGTCGTCGGCATAAGGCAATATTTCTTACAAACTGCATCAGATAAGATTGGCACGTGTAAGTGATGATGTAATATTGCATCAGCTGTTACTTTCAGCTATATAAGCACCCTCTGCAAGAGTTGCAGTCATTCCATGCTTGTTTCAGGATGGCGAGATACATGCAGTTGATGCCACAAATAAAGAGTGCTATTGTTGCTTTACATGAGGAAGCATGTCCTTCCCGTCATATTGCTTATAGAGTGTCTTGTAATCAGTCAACAGTTAAGTAGATTTCTTTCCAAATGCTAGAATACTGGTTCCGTTGATAGGAAAAATGGAACTGGATGCAAACGAGTCTCTAAGCCAAAACAGGACCAGGTTTTGAAGTGCTTATGCCTTAAAAACCGTAAAGCTTCTTTGTCTGAGCTGAAAAGAGAATGGGAAGAACATACAAGAGTGGTAGCAAGTGCAGTAACAGTCAGAAGACACCTCTTCAAAAATGGACTTGTACCTCTTCGTCCTATGAAGAAGCTCCTCCTCACACAAAAAATGAAAAAGGCCCGATTAATTTGGTGTAAGGAGCATGTCAAATGGACCCCCGAGCAATGGTTTTTTTTTTTTTTTTTTTTGGTTTGGTAGTTGTTGGCGCATCGGCTTCTGTGGCCATAGTGCACCTCCCAAGGTTTTTTTTTTTTGCAGTACTTTGATCCATGCCCGAGGCGGGATTCGAACCCGCGACCTTTGGGTTGCCAGGCAGGCACTTTACCCACCTGGCTAGCCCGGTCGGCTCCCGAGCAATGGAAGTCAGTTATTTTCTCGGATGAGAATAAATTCAACCTGCATGGCTCTGATGGGAGACAAACGATTCGCCGTAGACGTGGTGAAGAATACCATCAAAAATGTATGGTGTCTACAGTGAAATTCCCTACCAGCCAAATGATATTAGGGTGCATTTCATATTGCAGAATAGGTCACCTGCTGTTTATATAACATTCCGTAAATGCCAACGGATACCTAGCTATATTGGAAGACAAATTGCTGCCAACCATTACAGACCATTTCAACCTGCCAAGTAACTGCATCTTTCAGGATGACTCTGCTCCTTGTCATCGGGTGAAAAGTGTAAGTAGGCACCTCTGTAGTTTCTTTAGCTTCATTTCTGCATTAGAGGTTCGAGAGTAATGTGTTTACGTTTGTTACAGGTGAAAAAATGGTTAGAATAACTGCAACTTTTAGCTGGCCAGGAAACAGCCTGGACCTGAATCCTACAGAGAACTGTTAGCGTCGTGTGGAATCTGCAGTTGCCAGAATGAAACCAAAGACCCTTCGTGTTTGGACCCACGAACTATCAGCTGATTATCTTCAGAAATTGATCTTATCAATGCCTCGACGGTGTGTTGCTGTCATCAGGGCCACAGACAGTTCAACTATATGTATATATATATTAGTTTGTACCTAGTGAACCTTTCATTTTGTTTTCCATTTAAAACAATAAACTGAAACAAACTGAGGGCTTCTGATAACACTTCAGCCATAATTGTTGTTTACCAAAACTGTTGTATAAAGGTTACAAATGCTCATTTTGAAATATTTTGAGAGTACTTGTCAAATATTACTTAAGCTTTGCCTTAACTATTAATAAATATCTGTTGTTTATATTTCTATTTGTGATGCTAATCATTAATGTAGCATACCATTGCGAAAGAAGTTAGAAATGTGATATTCCTAGGTGATGCACTTTCTTTGAACGCCAGTATATATATGAATGTTATAATAAATATAAAAATGTAGATATGAGTTACACGGAAAGCCAAAAGCCAAAAAGAAGTAATAGCCAAAACATAAAAGAAATATTTTAAGGAAAGTGACCTGTAAAATAAAATAAAATAATGGTAGCTGTAAAATTTAGCTATAGTTCAAAAAGGAAAAATAGAGCAAAATACATTTAAATCTGATGTCAGCGAAAATAAAAATAAAAGTTGACACATGATCAGGTTTTTCATCAGGGGACTACACCAGACCATGCAACAAAGGACTGCGTTTCTATACTTGTCCAAAGCTGTGTAAGAGTAGAAATTTGAAAATAAAGTAAAAATAATCGAAAAAGAAAAGCAGTATGACTCCTAAAAGTATGGACAAGGTAGTCCCTATGCAGTGTTTATAATGAAAGTTATGATAAATTTAATTCAAAAGTTACGGTAAACTTAATACAAAAGAATTGAAGTAAACAAATACTGATAAGTCAAAAACGACAGTTAAAAAATTAAAAGCGTAAGACATTTTAGAAAATCTACACCTGAAATACAAAATCAAATGGGCAAGAAATGACAGGGTGAAAACACAAATAGTCAATCCTATAGCTGCAACCAAAGCGTTATCAAACAGGGACTGTTCTAAGCATTCATAATTTATAGTAATAAAACTAACGTGAGAGAGAGCTGTAAAAATAAATAACTAGTGACCTCTAAAATCAATAAAGAAATAAAGCAGAAGTAGTTAAATTTTAAGACTAGTTTTCATGCAAAGCAGCAGAAAGCTAAGACTTAAATTGGTAATAACAGTAAGTTGATACTAGAAGAAATTGAGGATAGATAAACATATTCAATGTACAGTTGATTCCGGCTATTTGGAACACATTGGAACTAGTGCATTTTGGCCCGATTAAGTGTCTGCCCCAATTATCCAAAGTTTCACGTAAATAGTTAAAAATACAATGGATCCCCGCTTTACAATTGGTTCATTGTACAATCAAATCACATTACGATGGACTCCCCATAGTAAAGTACTGTTCACTATACGATATGTAGTAAGCGCAGGTCATTGTGATCATGTTTGTGAATTGAATTTTAATTCTATTAAACAGAGATTCTAATTACGGAAAATAGGAGGAATATTATCCACAGACTATAAAAATAAAGATATTAAACACAAATTTACCCTTTATTACCTTACCAATTAAAAAATTAAATGATATGTGAAAATCGGAATAATTAATACGTATACTGTAATATGTACATATTAACTTTATCTTCAAACAGGCCTATGGGGCTGGGAAATTCCATACTGCAATAATTACACTCAAACACCAGCCAAGCGATTAAAAATTTTACTATAAAATAAAATAAAATACAAAAATAAAATATAATAAAATACTATGGTACAATATTGGGAGACTAAATTATTACAATAAAATAAAATATGATAAAACAATTGAAAACAATACTAAAATCGTTAAAATTTGCTAAAATACCGAAGCTTTCGGAGACTGCTGTCTCCTTCTTCAACAGTGTGCTATTACTGCAGTAACACATCCTTAAGTAGCAGGCCCATGGTCGGCATTCCCCACATGCGCATTGGAAATGGCAGTGGCTCGGGAGCGTGTCAAATGGAACCGGTCATCCCGTCCGAGGACAACCGCTTCAAACAGGGGGTATAAATGCATACCCTGTCAATAGTATTATGACTGGATGAACCGGTTCGCAAGCTCTCAAGCCACTTGAGCTCCCAAAATCCATGGGCACGGTCAGTAATGACTATGTCCTCAGAGGAGATCTGATGTTGCTTCTCCCAGAAATTCTCTGCCACAGCAGACCTCGCATAGTTTGCAGTCTTAATAGCGGTCATGTGCTCCCCAGACGGTCTTTTAAACGCTGCCCTGTCTCCCCCACATAACACTCCTCACAATCTGGGCACTTGATCTCATAGACCACACTACTAGTAGTCTTGGGCTACGGGATCTTTGACTTGAGACACCACTGTGCGCAACCTCCATCCCAGAAGTTGCACACAGTGGGTCTGACACTCCCGCAATGCCCGTACAATGCGTTCTGAAAGGCCCGGATAGTAAGGAATGTATGCAGTAGCCACAGGGGGCAGGCGACTCCCTACAATTGGACTCTACCCTATTAATATATTTGTCTAAGACCCTCTGGGGTACCCACACTTGCTGAGGTCTGCTGTAACTCTACAAATTTCCATTTCCTTATCCTCGGGGGTACTACAGTGGGTCCACACCCTATTCAACAATGCCCTGGCTACACTATTCTTATGTTGATAAGCCTGTGCTGAGCTGTAATGAACATACTGGCTACGGCACATTGGCTTTCTATAGATTGTTGTCTTTATTCTAGGCCCATCTCTGCTAACCAGGAGATCCAGAAACGAGAGGGACCCAGATGTTTCCACCTTCAAGGTAAATTGTATAAATGGGGAGAAGCTATTAAGGAAATTGAGCACTTCGTCTTCCTTCCCCTTTTTTATAATGGTGAACGTATCATCCACATATCTCCTCCACTCGCGCATGGGGAAATCCAACTGATGAAACATCCTGGTTTCTAGTTCCTCCATGGCCAAATTGGCCACAATGGCCGTGCCATGGACCTGCTTATACATAACATTTTAAAAAATCATGGTAGTGCTAGTGAGGCAGAACTCTATGCCTTACAGATATCATCGATACTTAATAAACCCTGGTTGCTTTATCTGCCACTACCCTCAAAATCAGCGCACAATGGGTTAGATTGGTGCTAATATATTCTAGCATCAATCCAATACATCTTCTAATATCTCTCAGGTCATTATGTAATTTGGAAATCCAAATACTTAAAACTTTTCTTTGATAGAGTTTGGTAACTCTCCCCAGATAGTCGTCATTAAATGGCATTCTAACCCGAAAGCCATGTGGCACCAACTCATGTGTTTTGCACCAATCGGCAAATCTCAGATGCTGCCTCTGTTTATCACTGCAGTAATAGTACACTGTTGAAGAAGGAGACAGCAGTCTCCGAAAGCTTCGGTATTTTAGCAAATTTTAACGATTTTAGTATTGTTTTTAATTGTTTTATCGTAATTTATTTTATTGTAATAGTTTAGTCTCCCGATATTGTATCATAGTATTTTATTATATTTTATTTTTGTATTTTATAGTAAAATTTTTAATCGCTTGGCTGATGTTTGAGTGTAATTATTGCAGTATGGAATTTCCCAGCCCTATAGGCCTGTTTGAAGATTGGTCATTTGATGCTTCGACACATCCACGAGTACCAGAAAATTAGCATAGCTGAAGCCAAACAGAGGCAGCATCTGAGATTTGTCCATTGGTGCAAAACACGAGTTGGTGCCATGTGGCTTTCGGGTTTGAATGCCATTTAATGACGACTAGCTGGGGAGAGTTACCAAACTCTATCAAAGAAAAGTTTTAAGTATTTGGATTTCCAAATTACATAATGACCTGAGAGATATTAGAAGACGTATTGGATTGATGTTAGAATATATTAGCACCAATCTAACCCTGATTCATTGTGCGCTGATTTTGAGGGTAGTGGCAGATAAAGCGACCAGGGTTGCGGACATTTACATGCGCAGGCAAACTAACAAATTCAATAGTTGCTAGAGGAATCTATGGTTGTACATAATAGGGATATTGGTAACTTTATTCATAACTTAAGTGGCAAACAGTTTACTAAAGAGCAGGAGGATTATTGAGCCTGGGTCCAAAGTTTGCTCTAGTACCTGCTAAGCCTTCCATTGTGGAGATAGCTATGGAAGTGGAGAAAGCCATCAACAAGATACCAGTGATCCAGGCTGATGAGATACGGGTTAGGATTACAGCAATTTTAAGTCGGGCCAGGACGGCACATTCTAATCTCAGCCATAGACATGAAAGAGCATTAAGACAGCTTAGACAGGATGAGGATATTATAATGTTACCTGCTGACAAAGGCAGATCTACAGTTATACTGAACAAAGAAGATTATTGTGCAAAAGCTCTAGATCTTTTATAGGTTACCAATGTATATAAAGTTACCCATCGAAATCCATTAGCTGGTTTGGAGAGACAAGTTAATAGCATTATATAGGGCTGGCATAAGGCAAGCAAAATATCTAAAGAAGTTTACTGGACTCTACATGCTTCAGGATGTCGAATACCCCGGTTCTATGGCCTCCAAAAGACGCACAAGGTGGGTGTTCCATTGAGACCAATAGTATCGTTTGTGGGTAGTTACACTTATGCCTTATCGGGATTTTTAACTAGAATTATTTCTCCTATAGTGGGACGCTCCAGTTTGGTAGTTAAAGATAGCAAGGAATTTGTAAATTTTATAAGAAGCCAGTTTATAGGTGAAGATGAACTTATGATCTCTTTTGACGTGGTATCTTTGTTCACGAGTATCCCCATCACACATGGGGTGCATTGTGTAAAATTGGCCTTGGAACAGGATGATACCTTAAGTGCTAGATGTTTATTAAGTATCGATGATATCTGTAAAGGCGTAGAGTTCTGCCTCACTAGCACTACCATGATTTTTCAAAATGTTATGTCTAAGTAGGTCCATGGCACTGATGGGTTCACCCATCAGTGCCATTGTGGCCAATTTGGCCATGGAGGAACTAAAAACCAGGGTGTTTCATCAGTTGGATTTCCCCATGCGCGAGTGGAGGAGATATGTGGACGATACGTTCACCATTATAAAAAAAGAGGAAGGAAGATGAAGTGCTCAATTTACTTAATGGCTTCTCCCCATTTATACAATTTACCTCGGAGGTGGAAACAGCTGGGTCCCTCCCGTTTCTGGATATCCTGATTAGCAGAGATGGGCTTAGAATAAAGACAACAGTCTATAGAATGCCAATGTGCCGTAGCCAGTATGTTCATTACAGCTCAGCACAGGCTTATCAACATAAGAATAGTGTAGCCAGGGCATTGTTGAATAGGGTGTGAACCCACTGTAGTACCCCTGAGGATAAGGAAATGGAAATTTGTAGAGTCACGGCAGACTTCAGCGGGTCTTAGACAAATATATTAATAGGGTAGAGTGCAATTGTAGGGAGTCACCTGCCCCTGTGGCTACCGCATACATTCCTCACTATCTGGGCCTTTCAGAACGTGTTGTATGGGCATTGCGGGAGTGTCAGACCAGCTGTGTGCAACCTCCGGGACGGAGGTTGCACACATGGTGTCTCAAGTCAAAGATCCTGTAGTCCAAAACTCTACTAATAGTGTGGTCTACGAGATCAAGTGCCCGGATTGTGGGGAGTGTTATGTGGGGGAGACGGGGCAGCGTTTAAAAGACCGTCTGGGGAGCACATGACTGCTATTAAGACTGCAAACTATGCGAGGTCTGCTGTGGCAGAGCATTTCTGGGAGAAGCAACATCAGATCTTCCTTGAGGAAACGGTCATTACTTACCGTGCCCATGGATTTTGGGAATGCAAGTGGCTCGAGAGCTTGCGAATCGGTTCATCCAGTCATAATACTATTAACAGGTGTATGCATTTACACCCCCTGTTTGAGGCGGTTGTCTTCAGACGGGATGACCAGTTCCATTTCCGATGCACACGTGCCTGCTGAATCACGTGTTTGAGTGCCACGGGCCTGCTACTTAAGGATGTGTCACTGCAGTAATAGTACACTGCTGAAGAAGGAGACAGCAGTCTCCGAAAGTTTCAGTATTTTAGCAAATTTTAATAATTTTATTTTATTTTATTGTAATAAGTTTAGTCTCCTGATATTGTATAATAGTATTTTATTATATTTTATAATAAAATTTTTAATCGCTTGGCTGGTGTTTGAGTGTAATTATTGCAGTATGTACATATTAACTAGTTGACATTTCTGTTCATTGACATTTGTGGGTGGGGGTTAAAATTTAAAACAGTATAAAGATAAGCAATTAAAACAAAGAACACGACACACAAAAATTGAAAGTAACATGATATGTGCAAGTGAGAACGGAGTAACAAGTTACGAAACTTTAAAAAGAGGAATGAAGAGAAGATTCCGAAAATTAATTTTTTTATATGATTGAAGATTTCATGGAAGTGTAAACACATTTCACCATAATAACCCATACAATTCCAGCAGTCGGTATTATCGCAAATTCAATAAGATCGAGTTTACTCTCCGTTTATGATATATTGCACTAACAGAAAAGCCCACTAAACAGGTGACTGCTAATTGTTTTTATTGTTTTATGGTTGTGACCTCCAGAAATGTGACCGAACCATGTGGTACGGTCAAAGGCAATTGTAGGATAATCTCCAGTGCTGTGGTCTCCTACCCTGATTAAACAGCATGTTGTCCCAATTAAGCGAAGTAAACCCTGGCTATTTTCTTGATTAGGTTCTGTTTTTTAAGATTTGCCCCAAATAAACGGCTGCCCCAATTAACTGGTTGCCCAAATAACCGGAATCGACTGTACAGATGATCTCCGCTTAACGCTGATAATTCGTTTTGGGAAAACAGAGCGCTAAGTGAATCCGCGGTAAGCAGGCGTCGCACTCCCACAGGGTAACATATGTATTTGTGAGTTGCGGTCGGTGCCACAGGATATTTCCTAATCAATAATAAACGGTAGTGAAAAGATCCACAAATGTCGTTCAAATATTTAATATTCAAATATTTGTACATATAAAATATTCTGCATTACATATGTATATAATAGAGGCCTCCGTAGCCGAGTGGGCAGGAGCGGGAGTGCAGTAGCACACGCTCTTTGAGTAGACTGGGGTTCAAGCCCCTGCCTGCTGAATACGGTCGATCTGCCAACCCGCACTGGACCAGCGTGGCAGATTATGGTCCATTTCTCTCAGCATGAATTGTTGTGGAGGCTTCCATCCTGCTGTGGGTTGATAATGGCTGCACTTTACTTTTTTTTACTTTTATAATTATGTGGTAACTACTTATGTATCAAAATTAAACTTAAAATTCCAATTGAAATCATGAATTTAATTGATCTAAATTGATTTAATTTAACTGATGAATTTAATCATGAAAAATGTGTCGATTTTGGGTTGTACTTTGGCCCTCTTCCTGGTAAACTAAAAGGGATTTTAATTTTAAACCTACCGCAGCATTACCACCCAACAATAAAGCTTTGAAACCTGGCATGTTTTTTTCTTCTTTCAATATGAAACTTTTCGTGTCCAAAAATGTCCTACTTTATCTACGTTAAAAACTTGAAGTGTAAGACATAATACCCCTCTTCGATAATTTTAACAAGTTCTTTTTTGAAAGCTTTGGCTCCTTGATCTGCACTTGTGACTTCTCCCTGGATTTTAAATCTATTCAACCAGCCCTTACTAGTTTTAAATGGTTCAACATTTTTTTTTTTTTTTGGCAAGTTTTCTTCAGATCATCATATAGGCTAATTTCTCTCTCTCTCTTTTTTATAATATTTAACTTAACTGAATTCTGAATTGGATATTATCTTCAATAAAATTAGTTAAAGTCTCACCATTTCAATCATAATAGCCGGCCTAGCCCTAGTTGCTTGCAGTGGAACAGCTCTGTCTTTCCCACTGCTAAAATTAATTTTTTATTTTTTATAATTGTTCTTACAGTTAAACTCGCCAGTCCTAAATTATGGCACACATCCACTTGTCGATGACCGGAATCGATTTGCTTCAAAGCTTCTAATTTAATTTTCAAATTTAGTGTTTTTCTTACATTTGTAGTCTTCGTACTGTGATCAGACGTTGTTGCTTTTTCATTCTTATCCGCCATTATTAACTCTTAGAAAATATAACTGCATTGGTTGCATTAATCATGATACAATGTTCAAGTAAACCGTCCGTTACGCACGATGTCTAATACTGTACTGAGTGATGACTAGACTTCGGATAAATGCATATAACGCAAATATTACAAGCAATATACTTGATAAATTTTTTAAAATGTTGATCTGTACTGCAATTAAATTAGCGTGCGAGAAAATTTCACCAAGTGTGAGGAAATTTCTCAAGTTGGCATGGGAAACGTTTTAATGCTGTTTTGCTATTCATTTTCAAGCTATCGACTCCATCAAATAAAATGATTTCATTAAATATGCCAAACATGCAATCTGTAAAAGAGCGTTATGGTGATTTGTGACAGCTTTATAGTCAGATACGGGTTATAATATAAGAACTGCATTATAGCGAATCAGCATAAATCGAACTGTGTTACGAGGGCCTGCTGTATATTGAATATAACAAATGCACCATAGCGTGCAAAGCAGCAGTATAGGATTGATTTGATTTTGATTTTATTGGTGCAAAAACAACTAAAGTTATACTGCGCCAAGAAAATATTAAAATATCAACAAGCAGCAGTATAGGATGTAGATGTGTATGTATAATAACTATGAAAGTTAATGCAAAGACAGAAGTGCAAGTCATACAAAATACCACAATATATAATGGGTTGCAATTATTAATATACTGACATTAATAAACTGTAATTAATAATCTGTATTTAATGCACTTGCGGTGGCAATGGATGCATTATGTCCATAATGTGTTGTATATAGTATTTATGGAGAAGATTATAGTAAGATATATAGGATTATATAACGTACAAAAGTTAATATATAAAAGGATAATATATAAAATTTATTTTTGCTTACCCACAATCTAGGTGACTTCGTCTGGGATCAACCATCCAAATTGAAAGTAAAACAGAGATAAGGGGTTCTCTGTTTCTGTGATGATCAATATGCGCTAAGAAGAAATCAATTTTGAGAAAAATATAATTTGGTGTAATATAACAAGTAATAAATTTAGAGGTTACTAAATCATTTGAATCCAATCCATATTACAATATGAAAGATTTTTTTTTTTTACTTGTTATATTACACGAAATTATATTTTTGGTATTCAATCTCAAAACTGATTTCACCTTAGTGCATATTAATCATCACAGAAACAGAGAACCCCTTATCGCTGTTTTACTTTCAATTTGAGTAACCTATATTGTGGGTAAGCAACAATATGTTTTGAACATTATCCTTTTGTGTACTAACTGTTGTACATTATGGAAAACATATAGGATGCTATGCTATACGTTTTCTATAGATCCATCAAGGTATATATCATATATCTTAATATGATTATCTTACTATAATCTTCTCTAATAATATTATAAAAATACTATGTATATATACACATGTTTATAGGTAGGAGGAATAGGTAAAGGGCTAACAGAACTGAAATTGTAACTATGGGGAACAAGGAAGGGACAGAAGGTAATAAGTAAATTAGAAGTACTAAATGCTGTGTATCCTATGACTTCAATGCTTTTTTTGAGGGCCAGCCGCCAAAATCAAAGGAAAAAATAGCAAGTAAGGCCCTGTTTCTGACATGAAATATATGTAGATTTGAAAAGCCTGTATGGAAGATGAGGGTTAAAGTTAAAGTTTAATGTATAATTAAATTTTAATTATGAGGCATACGTATATTTCATGGCTGACCTGACAGAGGCATTCCACCTCAGTCGGGTCAGCAATGCAAAGAATGAAAGAGAAACGTTAAAATGAAAGAAGATAACTTACTGAGGTAGAGTTGAGAAGAGAAGGTCTGTACTGCAACGTAGAATGACAAATGTTTCAAGTAAGTTTTTGGTATATGCTAACGACCCCTTGTGTAAGAAATAGGAAAAGGGTAAGTTAAAAGAAATAATTAAAATTAAAATAATCTAGCTACTCCATGTGTCATAGAATTGTAAGTTAGTGAAAATTGTCAAAATCAATTAAATTAAATTAAAATTACAAATGTATTTTGGGGTAGGAATTAAACACATGAAGTAGTAACAAGCTTACAAAGTAGCGGTAAATAGTCGCTAAACTTTGTTTAGGCGAGAAAAGTGTGTTAAAGTAGAAAAGGAGCATCTCGATATGGCATTCAGTGAACTAATGGCTCACAAGAAATAAAAATATATAGAATGGTAGAAAAGTGTAAAGAATACGGAAGACAATGAAAATAGGTCATGCTTGGACAGTTTGAGGTTGCTATTCCCATTCCTATAGTAGAACATAGTTCTGGGAGTATACTTCCAGTGTTTAAGTCAGTTATGTATGGTATATAAAATATGAAGTAATAAAAATAGTAAAAATAAAAATAAATTAAATTACTCCTTGGTTAGCCAATTGGTGGGTAGAAGTTTTTTAAGTTGTAAGACACCAAAGAGGCTAGGAATATAGACTATACAATATGTACAAGCCTAGCAGCTATAGAATATTAGTTAGCCATAATATTATTGATTTCAGTTGTGTAGTTGGTTAACTTTATATGTTTGATAATAAGTAGTGCTTTTTTTGATATGGTAATACAGGTAGGCTGTAGGAAACTGATTGTCTAGAAGCTTATTGTAGAGATTTCTGATATTGTTAACTATCAATTTTTTGCTATTGCATACGGTGGCTGTCCTGATACATTGGGACAATGATATTGGCATGTACCTTTTTGGAGATATTAGAATGCCAATGTGTAAAGTTAAATTTAAATAGATTGAAGTTGAAAACTTCACATTTATTGTATATGTTGACTGTGGTCTGAGAGTTATTAAGATCTATATCTAAATCAAGGTAGTTGATATCTATATCTAAATCAAGGTAGTTGGTTGCAAGGTTGTTATCATTGGTTTTTTCCAGAGCGAGTTCTGCAGGGTATATCTTGCCATTGATTTAAAAAAAAATTCTTATAACTAAATTGTGTGTGTGTGTGTGTGTGTGTGCGCGCGCGTGCGTGCGTGCGTGTAAAGAATCTGTCTTTCTTTTTCTATTATTTCCTAACCTACCCTTTAAAGTTAGGTTAGGAAATATAAGGAAACCTTTTATATTATTTCCTAACCTACCATTTAAGGTCAAGTTATGAAATATAATGAAAAATAAAGAAACCTTTTCCTTTTTTTGTAACCTAACCTAAATCAGTAATATAGTGAAAAATCATGAACTCCAAAAATCTGCTTTTAATAATGAGAAAATACATAATAAAGAATATAAAAATGAGCAGAACATTTTCATAAAAAAAAATAATAATAATAATCAATTTCATGAATACAAATTATATAGTTATGATATGTATTCATAACTATTCACAATTTGATTAAAATATTCTGAAAAGTGTCTTCATTTTTCCCATAAATTTGATGGCACATATATTCATTCATGTGACCTGTCAACATATTTTTACAGCTGTCATTTAGTCTCTTCCACTGGGCTTCGATGTTATTCGTATATGTTCCTGTATGTGGATCTACAAAATGTTCCTTATGTTTCACCGTTAAATGTTTGTAATTTTTTTTCTAAAGCTGTAATACACCTATATCCACGCCATTCATCTGTTATGATGGTAGTGTTTTTGCTTTCTGATTTTTTTATGAATTTCATGAACACAAATTTTGATTCCCTTTCAAATATTCCAAACACCCATTTCTTCTTAGTAATTAAATTTCGTCCTCTGATATTTTGATTTTACCAATACAGTTTTGTCAGCTTCTACAGTTTCCCCGATTCACCCAACTTAATTGGTTTTTTTTAACAACTGCAATTTGCAAATATCTCTTAATTTCTTATAAAACTTAACTGCTGTTACTTTTGAAATCTCCAGATGGAATACTGTTGTAGTTACTGGCGTGCACATTGACCAAAGGTATATAATATACATTATCTTTTTTAATGGAAGTTTTGTATTTTCCATAAAACTATGTTTTAATAAAGAAACTCGTACAGAACATTTTTTACAATGTCAGAACTTTCCACATGACTCTGATTCAATTAGTTTAAAATAATCATTGCATTTAAAACAGTACAATTTCAGTGTTATTAATTTAGTTTTCATCAAAAAATCAAGCAGCATTTCATTTTCTTTAGAAATTTCTATCTTTAAAAGATTCATCACTACTATTACCTGTTTACTGTTCATTACAAAACTAATTATGCATAAATACATATAATGCCAACCAATGACTACACAGTATCTTATTGTGTGTCATGCTGCTACCAATCATTTCATTGCATGTCACGCCTACGTGTCAATCAATACATTGTTCTTAACTTCTGCTCCAGACTGATAACACCTATCATCTGTTTACCGAGTGAGCAGCACTAGAGTGTGGTAGCAGCAAACCAATTTGCCTGGTAAGCTCCTCAAAGTTTGTCGTGGTCTTGTGCTGGCTTTCTTTACCTTCGCATATTTAACATTTAAACCTAGTGTTTTCACTTTACACCACTACATTTTGTAAACAACATCACAAAATTGGGGGAAAAAAAAATTTGGGGGGCATTAATTTTGTAGCACTAAGTATTTTTCACAAAATTGGAAAACACTGAAAAAAATATTTTGTTTAAATACATTAAAAACAAAACATATAAGTTTGTTTGTTGTTTGTTATTAGGAGCATTAGCAACTAAGGCCATATTGCTGCGGGGATATGCGGTGGTTATTCCCTGACCTTTCCGTATCCTCCGTATTTGGTGGTCACGGGCTCGAACTCCTGCCTAATCAAGAAGCATGTGCTACGCACTGTTGCTCCTGCACTAACTTATATGGCTACAGAGGCGCCATATAAGTTAGTGCAAATGCTTCATGTCTATACAAAGTAAATTAACCAAAGTTATAGTGACATTGTTTCATTACATCTTATATTGTGAATACCTTCATGAGTTGCCTATCTGGTTATACTTTGAATAAGTAACATTTCCCTAAAACAGAAGACTATTGTCGCTTATTTTCAGTGGATGTGGGAATACAGGATACAGGAAACATTATTTATTGAAAGTATAACTGGACAGGCAATTCATTGTGAAGGTACTCACAATATGAGATGTAATGAAATGATGTCACTATAATAACTTTGGTTAATTTACTGCACACAGACGCAATGCATTTGCACTAACTTATGTCTGTAAATTTTCCCACAGTCTGACACTTTAGTCCTGAATTTTTGTTAATTATTAAAAAGCAAATTAAACAAATACAATGAAAACAAATGGAGATAAGAAAGAACATCAGCTAAACAATTTAAATGATGTTTTATTCCCTCTTCCTCCTCTTTTTTTTTTGTTTGTATTGCATTTAAGTCTAAAATATTTCAAACCCACCTGCCATTAGGATTATGGGAAATTGTTTGTGGATAAATTTCACAGCTGCCCATATCCTTTACTTGTAAGGGCAACCGTTCTCCATCTTTTATTTCAGAATCAGTCATGGCTTTTAGATTGGCTTGTTGCAACTCAGAATGTTTAGCCCAAATAATTTTCCCTGAACTATCCATTGACATAGCAGGCTCTTCCCTTCCAAGCTAGAGATTACAGATATGGAAATTTATATTACAACCAAATAAATATCTGTGCAATACTTCAAATATATATTCAAATCATTAATTTAATTAATTCATGAATTAATTTATCACTGGTTCTTAAATCAAGTTAAATTAAAACAACTGGTTTTCAAAAGAACTATTCAACCCTCTAAATGAAATCTATACAATTATATACAACACAACGTATATACAATTAGTAAAGAAAAAATTGCAGCATCTAACAAAACTATGAAAATTGAGCCTTCAAACATAACATAGTTCTAATCTCATTTTATAAAAGTGCACCTAACAAATTTTTTACATTAATTCAATTAAAAACATGGAAAACAAGCAGTGCAAATATTGCTAACCCTGAATGTAGTCAATAACCTCAATCCTTGTGCATGCAGAGAATCAAAGGATAATGAGGTTAATAAGAGTATTACTGCTGACGGTGGCAAATGAAAGCATTATTGCTCTCACTGAAGAACACTTACACTGATGGAGGGATATGGCCTCCCCACCCTTTTGAAGTAGATTTTCAAAGAAGATAACTTGAATGTAGAACATGATGACAAAAGCAGAAAAGTCAAAGATGCACTTCATTGCTATAAGGAGCTTATAAGAGGTTAGGTTATGTTAGGTAAGATGTCATTCGATACTTTCTTCATGCTTAAGAATCCACCTCATTTTGGCTTCAGAATTTCAGCTATCAACTTCAACCAGCAAATTAGTCCTCATTTTGTTTCTTTTACACATTTGTTTTAATTTGTTACAGTTCATTTAAAATCATTATTCATTATAATAAATACAATATGCACATGTACTGTATAATTCCCTTTATTATTATAAATGTGTTTTCTCAGGCAACCACATCCCAAATTACTAGCTTTAAATTAATGGAAAATTTGTTTTCATTCAATGAATGACTTTGAAGGAACATATCTCTTTCATAAAAAAAAAAAAAAAAAAAAAAATTAGTGTAATGGAGTATGCTAGAATGAACGTGATTGGTTCTAGAACCTTGTTCATTCTAGAATATATTGAAATATATGTATTTAGGGGTAATCTGTTCCAGGCCCACAGTCTAGAGCAAAGTTACCATCCAATACGATTTAAACAGGAAAAATATAATACAAAACGAAAAATATAAGTGTAAAAATAATATAAAATTAATTTATTTAACTTTTATACACTGTACATAAAATCTGAAAGGCATAAACAATGTTTCCCTAGTGAAAAATATGAACAAACTTGCCCTAATAAAAAGCATAAACAATCTAACGCACATGAAAAGGATAAACAATCTTTCCCTAGTGAAAATTATAATCGAACATTCCATAATAAAAGCATAAAAAATCTTTCGCACATGAAAAGCATAAACAATATTCCTCCAGTGAAAATATAAACAAACTTTCTCTAATAAAAATCAAAAAAAAAAATCATATAGAGGTGGAAGGAGAGGAGTCATCATTCCTACTCATTTTGGGTGACTGTCCTGTGGGAGGTTCATCAGTTGGAGGGCATCTGTCCACCTTTTTGAAGAATGGATCCAGAGTTGACTGCTTTATCCTGGATTTTTGGACCTTCCAAAAGTGGGCTATCAAAAATGATTAAGGCCCATTTCCACAGCGGCAATATTTGAGTGATAATCTTTTATAAGCGAACACCTCTTTAAGGTCCTCAGCTGGAATGCTGTGGCTTTTTTCCTTGTCCTCGTCCTTCTCATCCCCAAAAGCTTTACTCTTCTTCAGTGCCTCTGCCTCTTCATTGTGAAGCTCTGCTAGCTTCTTCCTGTGATCCTCCACCAATTCCTCCACATCCTCCTCATTGATCTCCAGGCCCATGGAACTGCCCAAACACACAATTTCCTGCACAATAGGCTCTTCCTCCAACTGTTGAAAGCCTTTGAAGTCCCTTGGAGCCACAGCATCAGGCCACAATGGCCTCCAAGCTGAATTCAAGCACCTAGCAGAAACTTCCTTCCAAGCAACCACACAATTAGGAAAACAGCATCGGCTACATTGAAATGACCTTTTCAAAAGTCCTTCAGAGTCACATCACTGGAAGAAGTGGCCTCAAAACATTTCCTGAACAGTGCCTTAGTGTAGAGTTTTTTAAAATTTGCAATCAACTGCTGGTCTATAGGCTGGAGGAGAGGCATTGTATTAGGTGGCAAGAAGTGAACCTTGATAAAACTGAACTCATCTGGTAATTCTTCCATCAAATTAGGAGGGTGGGCTGGAGCATTATCCATGACAAAAAGAACCTTCAATGGAAGATCCTTCTCCCTAAGGCAGTCATGGACAGTGGGGCCAAACACCTCAGTCACCCAGTCAGAGAAAAGACTCCTGGTCACCCAAGTCTTGTGGTTGGAATGCCACAAAACTCAAAGGCGGTTTTTCCTGATGTTTTTAAAAGCTCTGGGGTTCTCCAAATGGTACTCGACCTTCCAGTCACCCGAAGCAGTGGTTTGACTTTACAGTCACCTAAAGCATTGGCACAAAAGAGCAATGTAAGCTGGTCTTTGATTGGCTTATGTACAGGCAAGGTGGTCTACTCCTTCGTGATATATGTTCTGCATGGCATTCTCTTCCAGAAAAGGCCAGTTTCATCACAGTTAAACACCTGCTACAAAAGAAAGCCTCCAATCCCCAATTATTTTCTTAAATTTCTCACAATGTTGCTCAGCAGCATCCCTCTCTGCACTGGCAGCCTCACCATGCATTACAACACTGTGTAATCAAGTCCTTTTCCTAAATCCGGTAAACCACCCCTTGGTGTCAAAAAACTCCTTCACAGAACCAGTACTTGTACTAAATCCTTAGCACCAAATTCCTCAAACAATTGTTTGGCCTTTTCACAAATAATCACCTCACTGACACTATCACCTGCCATTTGTTTTTCAATAATCCACACTAACAGAAGAGTTTCCATCTTTTCTGTGATATTACAACGTGAACTGCTTAACCTAGAGATTCCCTTTGCGACCTGTGCACTTTTTATTTCTTCCTTGTTTTTTAAAATTGTACTGATTGTTGATTTAGCCATACCATATTCAGCACTTAGATCTCCTACACTTTTTCCACTTTCTTGCTTGGAAATTATTTCTTTCTTAATGTCTAAGTTAATTAGCTTTCTCACTATTTTGCTGGCTCATGGGTAAAATTATATAGCAGAATAATTAAAAAATATATTTTTACTGCTAAAGGACAAATAAGCAGATAACTAAACTTTACAAATGATAACAGAGATGATAACTGATGCTCTAATCAAAGCTGGAAGGCCCAGACACATCATGCACATGCAATGTCAGCCGATAGTATTCCTCTGCATTTGTTGTAGAATCCTGATTTTATTGATAAAAACTGTTCATTATAGCATACCTGACTGTATTTGGATTTCAAGATATTATATATATACTGGAAAAGTCTTTTGTTATATACATTTCTAAATCTATGCCACCTGTTTTGATCTAAAACATCAGTGAGCAACTCCTTTTAGACTATTCAGTTGAACACACACACACACACACACACACACACACACACACACACACACACACACACACACACACACACACACACACACACAATTTGGCAATATAACTTTTTCTGAAAAAAAAAAGATGGCTTTATTTCATTTTTTAGGGGTGAAGTGATTAACAATGAAAGAGTTTAAAATGGTAATGATTTAACTTTTTTATTTTATCTTTTGGTTAGTACAGCCAAAGGCTATGGTTGCCTTGTACTATATGGCAAATACTAAAATACAGTCCTTGATTGGAGGATTACCTTATTTTTAAAATTTGCTTGTTTGTTCTTTGTTAAGAACATTTTTCGAATAGTAAAATCGAAAATTCAGATGGCATCCAATTAATTGATAGGTTATGTTCATAAAAACCTGCGTTAAGCAAATGGCCACTTATTATAGAAACTTATGTTACAAAGGAAGATACATTCCCTATAAAAGTCCAAATTATTATTTTTTAAAATTTAAATTAGATGATGATGAGTCAGTAAAGTTACAAAAGATAAATTTATATAAATGGTACAGTACATAACAATATACATATAAAAACACAATTGTATCCTTTTAACAAAATGAAAGTACTTTAGTCTCTACTTATGTTAATTGCAAATGTCCCTAAAAGTGAAAATTGCTTAAATACCATCAGTTACAAGATTTGTCACTAAAAATAACATTGTCATATGTACGTTCCAATTACAGAATATTAAGCCTCTGATAATGCTATCATGTTAGTGTGAAATTATTTAAATCTTTTCCTCATGCTACCTAGGTTCAAACTTTTCCATAGTGTTTACAAAGGCAGTTTTTGCCTATAAAATTTTAGTCTGCTAACGTGCAACATAGTGGCAAAGACAATACTGGCCAATTTGTGCTTATACAGTGAAGCACTAAGCATCTAAGGACAAAAAGAAGATTTAGAATATCTTACTTTTACAGAACGTACTTCCTTAAATGTTTGTGTTTGATTGGAATAAAAATCAATTGGGAAGGATTGAATTGGAATAAAACTTAATTAGGAAGGATTATGAGTATTAAAATTGTTTAAAATGAAATCTCACGCAGGAAAGGGCACTTTTCTCTGTGTTCATTATAGACTTGCTCCATGTTAAGAAATATGATAGAGAACCAAGAGTTCACCACCCAAACTCTTGGCTCTACCATATATGTGCAGTCTTTCATGCAACTGGCTATTGCTTTAAACACTGTACCCATACTGCCGTGGTTATACTCCTTTAATTTTAACTTCTAAAGATAATTTAGAGTAAATTCTCTTAGCATTTCATATTTCATATGTTTATTATGATGATTATTGATTATTAATTGCTCCTTTATGCCATAAAGGAGCAGGTCCAGGTACTCTGGTGTTGCAACACCCGAGTACTTGCCCACCCACCAACGAGAAGTCAATAAGCTTTGAAATGGTGCCATCTGGGTGGTGGTATCTGCTGAGAATAAGTAACAATAGTCTTAAGTATATCACAATATGAGATATACTTAAATGATGGCAATTGACTACTTTAGGTTGCTGCATACTAAAATGACACATTTGCACTAACCTGTATGTCAGTAAACTTTCTCACAACACGAGGCTTTACCCCAAAAACGTTTTCAGTCTGATAATAATTTTGGTTATTTGGGTTAATTGTTATTGTATCATCCAACCCTATTTTTCAGATATGGGTCCCTTGAATTATTACCAATTTCCTACAATGCAAGCATCTGAAAGAGAGAGATGCTGGGATGGATAAAGTTGTTTCATTTGAAAAGTGATTACAGAGACAAGACATTGGGTTCTATGTAAGTACTTCATAGTACTAATGCAATATTCATTGTAATACATAGAAATCGATTCATCACGAGTTTGAGATGTGTAGAACCGCAGAATAAATTACAGCTGATGAAATACTAATAAAGTCCCCCCCCCACACACTTTGTTCAGTAGCTGACTGAATTGTTTCTTCACTACTAAGGTATTCTGTACTTTTAATACCATTCATTAATTTCATCATCTCATAACCAGTATGTTAGAGATAGTAGAAAGTCCCTCCTTCTCTAATTTGTTTATCTCACCTCCCCAGTTTCTAAAGGACAATATACACTTCTAAAATGTGTTGTTCTCTGACCTGAGTGCTCTTGCAAAGAATACATTCTATACAGTTGTCACCATGCTTTTAAACTTCCATCATTAATAAAAATGACTAAAACAAGATTAAATGCCTAACTTTTCTCAACTACTCTAGTTGCCTCTCAATCTACAACTACATTTCAGTATTTTTACAAACTCTGAAGAAACAAACAAAAAAAAAAAAAAAACACACACACGCTTGGTTTCTATACAGAAGCACTTCTGAAGATAACTCACCCTTACTTTCCCAAACTTGACTGATCATTGTAGTTGGCTCATGCACTGGTAACCTTAGGTGACAGATTCCCATTTATATATAGGCTTGACAAGTCAATGTAAGCCTATACGTTGTTCTGTTTTGCTTAATGTGCAGCAGTATCTCCAGTTCTCTGCACTGAGTTCAATTTTCATTATCACTCTACCCATAATTTTTATTGTAGTTATCAGTTGTGATGATTCCTATTTATCAAGAAAATTCTTCTTTTCTAGTTTTCATTCCCCCCCCCCCCACTTATGGCATTAATGCAGATGACAGTGAAAAGAATACTTCTTTTCACTGTCATCTGCATTAAGTAAGAAAATTTTCATAATAATTTGTCTTTTTCTGCTTTATCTCTTAAATTCATTAACTAATAATGGTATAACAGTAGTCTGAAAACCTAAGTTGGTTACAACTGTTTAAATATAAAAATGAAAATTCACATATTTACACTTCTCACATTTAATTTTATTAAAAAACAAATCAAGTTTAAAACAATACTGCTATGCAACAAGTATGGCAAAATTATATTTCTATTTAATAATTTTTAGATTAACTTTAAACCAATTTTATAATAAATTGCGACAGAGATCGCGAGGTACCCTGATGAGAATGTTTTTAGTGAAATCCACCATCATTTGGTCCTTGAGGCTCTCACAAACATTCGCTCGGGTATGACAAGCTGGGCTTGTCAACTGGAAGTCTAAAACAATAATATTCAGTGACACTTGAGTCAAGTGGACCAAATTTTGGTGAAGTCCAGTCATTCTGTGAAAACCACATCCTCTGCTAGTACCTTCACGACGGTGGACCTGGATATAACTCCTGTGTGCAAATCCTGAAATATGGCACCTAGTATACTGGAGGTATACTAGGTGCCATATGTCAGGATTTGCCATCCAAGCGTGGTCACCTCCAAGAATGCTAACCCTCTGTGTTATTGGGCAATATTAAGTGGTAGACAACTGTGATTGACCAGTGCAATATCACTGCTTTGCTTATTGGAGACCTGAAGTGGTGGAACTTATGTTCAGTTTCCAGAATGAAACTCTGGCTACCCCCCCCCCCCATCCCAATCTCTTCCATCATGCAGTATGACTGATGTCTTTTGAGGTTGTGATGGGCATCACTGTGAGATCCAATCTTCTTTATATTTTGAGAGCATAGCTCTAGAACTGTGTTTACAGGCTGGCTGCATGTTAGTTCACCAGACCAAACCTATTGGTAACTCTTTAGGAGACTTCCAGTTCAACTAATGTACAATCTCACTGCCATTACTCTGCCAGATAGTGACTGGAGGGAGTCCAAGTGGTGGTGGGGGCATTGTTGAGGCCATGTTATTTCAAGGAGCTGGGTGTACACAAAATCCAAAAATTTTATTACTTCAAACAACATGTCTTCCCCATCTGTTCTTACTACTGAATACATCATGAACAGTCAAAGTAATAGAATAAACTTATCTGTGAAAAGATCTAAACCTCCCAAAACACTTCTTCGTTCATTTCACAAATAAATGTGGTCTCAGTTCCAATGATGTCCATTTCCAGTCTGACAAGCCCCACATACTTTTTCTAACAGAATCCCAATTATTGGCTGATTCAAAAACTGCTCATCTCAGTTTTCCAAATTATCTGTTGTATAATTCCTTTCAATTGTATTTGTGCATGTACCTGCTCTGATATTCTCTCAGAGACTAAATAATCTGGTCTCCTCTTTTCGATTTTCTCTGGCTTAAAATCTTTATCCCTGCCTCATTCTGCTAAATTCATCTGTTGCCTCTGTTGTTCTTCCAACTCCACTAATCACTTGGAACTTATTCACTTTCTCTCTTTGAAACTTGATTTGCTCCAATTCAACTTTCCTAACAGTGAGGTAATTTTCATTGGTGATTTTAATGTTCACAACTCCAGCTAGCTTCCATTTTTTAGTCACATGAACGCAGGTTGCTGAGGCTTTTGCAATTACTAATGACCCTGCATAGACTGTTCATTTACTTACCAGAATAACAGACAATACTAACAACAGAGCCATACTCTTGATCTTTTTTGCACAAGCAACTATTTCGAGTACATGGTCAAGGTGAGTGGCACCTCAAATCACAACTTGGTAATGTCTCTTCTCCAATGGAGCCTTTCTCGTGTGGCCATTCTCAACCTAGTGTTGTTTGGCATTAAACAAATGTAAAATGGGATGATCCAAAGATTTATTTTCTTCTTCTCCTTGGTCAGGTTACTGTTTCAAACTTCTGATGTCAATGTTTGCTCAGATCATTTCATGCCTATAAGAATAATTTCAGTAAAACTATCCTTGAAGGGATGAACTCCTTTATTCCACACTCCATCTTACACTCTTGTCCTTTATTTTTCCAATTAATTTTCCAATAAATGTGCTAAGGCTGTTCAAGAGAAGAATGCTGCATATCGTAATTGGCTTGCATCCAAATCTCCCAGTTCATTTTCTGCCTACACCAAAACGTGCAACAATTGTAAAGCAGTTATTAATCAGTCCAAAATAAATTTTGAACAGGCTAAGAAAACACTTCTTGTCCAAATGGTAGCCGAGCAGTCAGTCTCTCTTGCTAAAGCTATTGGGTACAACTTTACCTATCTCTAGTCTCACCTCTGTCAAAAGAGGACAATTCCACTGCAATCTCAGCTATAGTCACAGCTGACTTGCTAACATCCTACTTTTCTTCTAACTTGTGTATTGATGATCCTAGTAAACCACACCATGCAATTCCCAGTAATACTCCATTCAATGGCCCCTGTGGTATCTTCCAAAGGATGTCAGCGAACTTTGAATATTCTTGATGTCAAGAAAGCACAAAGTCCTGATGATACTTCTTCCCTTCTCCAAACTTGTGCTCCTAAGCTTATTCCTGTTCTGTGTCACTTTTTACACTTTCTTATTCCATCAGTGTTTTCCCCTTCTGCTTGGAAAGTTCCTAAAAAAAGGGTGACAAATCCCTCCCATCCAATTATCTTTTCATTGCACTTCTATTCTTTCTAAGGTAATGGAGAAATTCATTTACCTCCAATTCCTAAAACATCTAGAAACTTTCCATCCATTCAATGATCACCAGTATAGATTCCATCAGTGTCAATCCACTGGTGATGCACTGGCTTATGTTATCCATCTGTGAACAAATTCAATGGAAAAGTTTGGTGAAACTTATGCAGTTCTTGATATTTCAAGGGCTTTTGATTGTGTCTGGCATAAAGGTCTCCGAAATAAGCTTCCATCTTATGGTCTACCAACTGTTTTTTGTAACTGTGTCCAGTTTTCTCTCTGTCTGCTCACTGCAAAGTAAATGGCTCTGTCTTCCAACTTCACTAATGCTAGTGTTCCCCTTCAGTTCTTTTTCCCATTCTTTTCCCCCTTATATATTAATGATATTCTTCCACTGACCAGAAATCCAATCTACAGTTTGTTATTTGTTAGTTATTTGGTTTTTAGGAGCATTAGCAACTAAGGTCATATTGCTCCAGGGATATGCGGTGGTCATTCCCTGACCTTTCCACATCCTCCGTATTTGGTGGGCACGGGCTCAAACCCCGGTCTAATCAAGAAGTGTGTGTGCTACGCACTGCTGCTCCTGCCTACCTGGCTACGGAGGCACCCCTATCTACAGCTTTGCTGGTGGGGGCAAATCGCATTCTACCTTTCAATTTGAGAAACCTTGTCTTACACAAACTGCTTCAACTTCTCAAATATCCACTACCAATTCCGCTGATCTCCAGTGGGGCAAAGACAATTTAGTTGATTTCAATTCTTCTAAAACTCACTCCTGTCTTATATTACAAAAAAATGATTCTTCTGCTCCTATGATTATCGTCAATGACACTCGGATTTCTAGACAAGATCGCATATCTCTATTAAGGATTACCCTGACTTCTAATCTCTCTTGGCATAAGTACATCACAAACACTGCTTCCTCTGTATCAAAGAAAAAAAGCAAAAAAAACTGGGTTTTCTCTTTTGCTCTTGGCATTACTTTCTTCCAAACAGCTACTCACTCTGTGCAAATCTCAAGTTGCCCTACCATGGAATATTGTTCTCACATCTGGGGCGGTACCCCCAAAACCTCTTAAGGCTTCTAGACGTGATTCAAAAGAGGGCAGTTAGCTTAATTAATGACTCATTTTTAACAATCTCTCCACTCTGTCTCTGCTGTATGCTGTTTTTTTTATAGATACTTCAATGGAAACTGTTCGTCTGAGTTGGCTTCTATAATACTCTCTCCCCCCCCCCCCCCCAAACTGTCCACTTCAAACTTGCAGAACCAACTTTTCTTCTTCCTCATTTATTCGTTTAACTTTCGTTTTTTGAAAGGACCTTCCTCCATATGCGTTTCCTGAAAATTACAATCTACAGAAGTTCAAGTCTAATGTCAACAATTATTTTCTTTCATCTTCTCAACTTTCCTTCAACCCATGCATGGCACTAATACTATAGGTTCTAATACCTCTCGTGTTTGGGGTTTCATATATAAGGAAGGGCGGAAAAATCCAATTACAAGAGGAAGATCGACTTCATTTAAACAACTGAAACAGAAAGAAAAATAAGATATTTATTGAAATCACTACAATATAATGTCATTTAATCATTTTTCCTTTGTTGATATGTAAAAAATTTCAATATACCTTTATAATAATGCTACCTTCATCATAACCTAGTGCTACACTGTTCGAACCCCTCAGGCAAGCAATAGTCCATACCCTTTCTAAACCATAGTTAAGTGTGCTTTCAAGACGATAAGTGTTAGCATGCCAAATGCGTACTGTACCTGTAAAAGACAATTAAATCACATCTTTAAATAATAGGGGAAAAGAAAATCTAAATGATATTAAATTGACATGTGGAATCTGGAAGACTATTTAAATCTTATATTTAATTTTAATGATAGTGGCACTGCCTTATTTGAATGTCATTTAAATGCAATTCAACTTACTAAAGCAACAGCTGAACAAATAAGTTACACTTGTCTCAGTAAAATAAGCCAATCCAATTGCTAACCATAATTTGCACCCAAAAAGGTTAAATTTTTAATAATAGAGTATCTAGTTAAATTTTAAGAATTTTTTTTTTTGTATCTAAAAATTTAATAAAATTTATTAAAACTTGCAGTTCTGTGGTGCCCCAGTAAAAGTCTTATCTGAGTAGAATATTCAATTTTATGTTATTAGAATGTAGCAACTGCTGCATTTTAATTACATAAATTTTTTATATGTATGTAATACAGGTGAACCCTGCTTAATGCTGATAATTCGTTCCGGAAATACAGAGCTCTAAGTGAATCAGTGCTAAGTGAGCGGCGTATTCCTGTAATGTAACATTTTTGAGTCGTGGTCTATAACCAATGCAACTCATAAATGATAGTGAAAAGATGCTAAATGTCGGTCAAAATATTTAATATTAAAAATCTGTACATATAAAATATTCTCCGTTACATACATATATAATTATGTGGTAAGTAAACTACATTACGTATCAAAATTAAACTTAAAATACCAATTAAAATCATGAATCTATTAATCGAAAGGCCCTGGGCTGTTGAGTTTTCATACCTTTGATGGTTGATTTTGGGTAATACTTTGGCCCTCCTCCTAGTAAACTAAAAGGGGTTTTTACTTTAAAATCTCCCGCAGCACTACTACTCAACAATAAAGTCAACCGATCCTTCACTGCTTTGAAGCCTGACATGTTTTTTTTCTTCTTTTGTTATGAAACTTCTTTTAGGCATTTGTTTCCAAAAAAGTCCCACTTCACCTACGTTAAAAACTTGTTGAGAAATATAACACCTCTTTTCAATAATTTTAAGTTCTTTTTTCTTTTTTGAAAGTTTCGGCTCCTTCTTGATCTGCACTTATGGCTTCTCCCTGAATTTTAAGTTTATTGAACCAGCCCTTCATCATCATCATCAGCCATTTTCAATCCACTGCAGGATGAAGGCCTCTCCAGCAACTTTCCAGTTCCTTCTATTTTGAGCACTGGCCATCCATTTACTACCCACAAACTCGTAAATTTCATCTATCCATCTCCGCCTTTGTCTTCCAGGTTTTCTTCTAGCTCCTCTTGGATACCATTCTGTTATTTTCTTAGTCCATCTGTCATCATGTCTTCGAGCTATGTGTCCTGCCCAAGACCATTTTAGTTCTTTAGTTTTGATAAGAATGTCCTTTACTTGAGTTTGTTGCCTAATCCATGTGTTTCTCTTCTTATCTAACAGTCTGATTCCCAATATGATTCGTTCCATTCTTCGCTATGTAGTTCTCAGCTTCTCTTCCATTCTTTTGGTGAGTGCCCAAGTTTCACTTCCATAAGTCATGGTGGGGAGTATACATTGGTTCATTATTTTATGTTTCAGACAAACTGGGATATTGCTCTTCAGTATGTGACTATATTTCCTGAATGCTATCCATCCAAAATTCATTCTTCTCTTGACTTCCAGCCATTTATCATTATTACAGCTAATAACTTGTCCCAGATAAGTATATGACTCCACCTTTTCAATTACTGCTCCTTCAATCATTATTTCCCTTTCTGTGGCATACTTGTTCATCATTACTAGCTGTGCATAACTGATTAAGATTTTCCTCTAATTCTTTGGGATCGTGGCTTACAACCACAATGTCATCTGCAAATCATAAATGGTTTAGGTACTCTCCGTTCACATTGACTCCTTTCTGCGACCAGTCTAATCTTCTGAAAGCTTCCTCAAGGGCAGTAGTAAACAGCTTCGGAGATATTGTGTCTCCTTGTCGAACTCCTTTCTCAATTTTAAATTTCCTACTGTCTTTGTCTAGTCTAATAAAGGAGGTAGCACTCTCATATATTTTCTTCAAAATCATAATATATGGGGTATCAATGCCTTGTCTTTCCATTGCCCGAAACATTGCCTTATGCCGTATGGAGTCAAAAGCCTTTTCATAATCCACAAATGCCAGGCATAATGGTGTTTTATATTCATTTGCTTTCTCTATTAGCTGTGATATTACGTAAAGGTGATCCATAGTTGAGAATCCTGTCCTAAAGCCAGCTTGCTCTTTCGGTTGATTCTCATCAAGTATTCTTTCTAATCTGTTAGTAATGACCCTTGTGAACAACTTGTAGATGTGGGATAACAAACTAATTGGTCTATAATTTCCAATTTCTGATTTATCTCCTTTCTTATGCAGCAAAACTATGATTGCATTATTCCACTGCTTAGGCGTCACACACCTTTTCTAATGCACTTTGTGAAGAGCCTTGCCAGTTTTTGTGTTATGTCTCTTCCTCCCAATTTTAACAACTCTACAGTAACTTCATCTTCCCCCCGGGGCTTTCTGATTCTTCATTTCCTTCAATGCATGTTCTACCTCATCAGGAAGAATATCGGGTATGTCTTATGTGTTGCTACTTTGCAATCCATCTTCCCCACTGCTGGCATAATTCCACTGCTCCATGTATAATTCTCTATAGTAGTCTTCTGCTATTTGAATTATGCCTTCTCTGCTGTTTATAAGTACACAATCGCTATTCTTCGGTTTCAGTATCATTTGTCTTTCTGTATTACTGCTCATGGCTGCTGATTTAAATCCTTTGTTTTCCCTTAATGCTTGTTCTACTTTTCTTGTGTTAAATCTTCTTATGTCCTCTCTGAGTCTCTTTCTAATGGCTTTGCATAACTCAGTATACTCAATTTTCTCCCTGTCTGTTTTTCTTGCTTTTCATTTGTCGTCTTCGGTTCATCATGACAGATGTTTCTTGACTAATTTTTTCTTCTTTGGATTTCTTTTTCCCTATAGGTTTCTTGGGCTTTATCACTTTCAAAAAGTTGTAATATTCCTCGTCGATATCTTGGTCCTGAGCAATCTGCAGAAGCTCAAACTTGTTCTTAAGTTCCAGTACATACTGCTTTTTCTCCTCTTCTGTTATCTCAAAGACCTTTGTATTATTTACTCGAGTCAGTTTTTTTCTTTCCTTTCCTACATCTATATCAAGTGTACATCTTACCATTCTGTGATCACTTCCAACATTTACTTTATTCAGGACGGTAACATCATTCACAATATATCTTCTGTTAGTGAGGATGAAGTCGATTTCATTAGTAGTTAATCCATTCGGACTTTTCCATGTCCACTTTCTGTTCACCCTTTTCTTGAAAAAAGTGTTCATTACTGACAGTCCTTGAGATTCTGCAAATTCCACAAGTCTTTCACCTCTTTCATTTCTTTCACCAATTCCAAAATTTTCTATAGTTCCCCTTTTTGCGCTGTTTTGCCTTTTTCCAACCTTAGCATTGAAGTCTCCCATAATAATAGTGTAGTGGGTTTTCTGCTCATCTAGAAGACTCTCAATTTCGGTGTACATTTCTTCAACCTCTTCATCATCATGGCTCGATGTTGGTGCATAAATCATTATAATCTTTAGCTTGTACCTCTTAGAAATCTTAAGTATTAGTCTTGACACCCTTGGTGATGTACTTTTGAATTCCAAAATGTTGTTTTTAAAATCTTTATGGACCAGAAACCCAACTCCACCTTCACTCCTTTCACTGTTTCCATTGGTGTACAGCAGATTTCCACTTGATAAACTTATAAGTGATTCATTTCTTCTTCTTGTTTCAGCCAAACCAATGATATTCCAATTAACATTTTCTAATTCCTTTTCCAGCTCTAATATCCTATCTTCACCGATGAGTGATCTTACGTTATAACAGGCCAGGTTCAGTTTCCGTGCATGGCAGCCTGGTCGTACCTAGAGATTCTTAGCACCCTCTGCTTCCACTCTGATCCTCTTGCTGCCGTAAGAGGGAGAGTGAAAGCTGCTGGGGACTGAGGGCCATTTGTTTCGTTGTGCTGTCATATGCTGGAGGGTTTGGTCTTTTCCTCTTCACGCTGAACAGGCATCTTGAAGAGAACCACTCTACACGTTTGTTGCCACCTAAGTGACGTAACAGGGCTTACCATCAAAAAAGTGTGAATGAGTGGATTTTAGGGAGGCAGGCCAACCGGACTTCTCCTAAATCTTCTGTAATAGAGAGATATTGGATCCATCAGTGTTTTAGGCTGAGTGTCTGATAACACACAGGATACCTGTTCCCCTCTAAGCTCCTAGCCCTTACTAGCTTCAAATGGGTCCACATTTTTTCTTTTAGGCGAGCTTTCTTCAGATCATCATATAGGCTAATCGCTTTTTATTTAATAATATTTAACTTAACAGAATTGTGCGTTGAATATTATCTTCAATAAAATTATTTAGACGTCTCTCCTTTCAATTATAACAGCCAGCCTAGTCATAACCAATTTAGTTGCTTGCAGTGGAACAACTGTCTTTCCCGCTGCTAAAATACATTTTTTTTTTATAATTGTTCTTACAGTTGAATCTGCAAGTGGATGTGTGAAATCCTAAATGATTGCACACATCCACTTGTCATTGAACAGAATCAATTTGCTTCAAAATGTATAATTTAATTTTCAAATTCAGTATTTTTCTTACCTTAGTAGGCTTTATACCACGTCCACACGTTGTTGCTTTTTAATTCTTATCTGCCATTATTCATCTTCGAATATGTAACTGCATTGCATTAATTATTATACAATGTTCGAGTAAACGGTTCATTACTTAACACTGTACTGAGTGATGACTAGACTTCAGAAAAATGCATATAATGCAAATATTACAAGCAATATACTTGATCATTTTTTAAAATGTTAATCTCAGAATTACGTAACAAGTCACCGTACTGCAATTAAATTAGCGTGGAAGAAAATTTCACTGAGCGTGGGAAAATTTCACAATTTGACATGGGGAAACTTTTTAATGCTGTTTTGCTATTCATTTTCAAGCTATTGACCACATTACATGAAACGATTTTGTTAAACATGCCAAAAATGTAATCTGTACGGTAGTAAAAGAGCATTATAGTGAGTTGTGATAGCATTAGAGTAAACAGTGTTATAACGAGAGCCTGCTGTATATTATATAATATATTACATGGTAGTAGTTATAACTGTGATTGATACAGAATTCAAACACTTATACAGTTAGAAGCTCATAAATTCCATATCCTCCGGATATAGTATGTTTCAGATTTTTTTTTTTTTTAATGCAGACAGCTTAAGTATTCTGGGATACTTTATTTTTATCAGATATTACAGTAGCTCTGATCCCTACATCTCTGCAGAATGACAGTTGTCAGCATTAAGTTAAAATGTTAACTTGTGCTGCTGGATTGGTCCAGTGGGTAACATTCTTGCCTAAAAAATAAATGTTGCAGGTTTGAATGCTGCCTCTGGGTATGGTGTTGTGATTGTTGAATTCTTTTTTTTAATATGAGTTAGAAATGGTTCAATACGATTTCAAAAATTGAATGCCTTAATTAGTACTGAAAGTCTTCGAAAATCAATGATTTTATACATTACACATACATATAACAATGAATAACAGTCTATGAAACGTATAAAATAGAAAGAAATTAGTTTTTGGAAATTATTAATGGAACCATAATGCATAAATTAGGCATCAGCAGGAAGCAAAAATATTCAAAAGTTCAGGATTTTTGAGTTTTATATAAAATTTCTATAAAAACAACCTTTATGATAACTACTTTGATGAGTTTAATTAAATTACCCATGTTTTTTACTGATACAAACGATTCAAACATGTGCTGCCATCTGTTATCTGTGTGTGTTTTCAATTAAGAGTTAAAAACAGAGGCAGCACAAAATAGCTTTGAAAATCTGAGTAGGAGGATACACTTGTTAATCTTATTTTATAAGAGCCAAAAATTGGAGAAATTCTCTGGAATTCAGATCTAGAAATTGATGAAATCAAATAAAATTACACAAATTTATACATAAGTTACACATAACCATAAAAATTATGTCATCATTCAGGGTTCATTCTCTCCTCTGTGAGGTGTCCCACAAGGTTTTTCCCTCGGTCCTCTCCTCTTAAACATCTCAGCAGCGCCTTTGTCAAAATTTTCAGAACCATGAATGATATCAGTGATGCCAATAGACTTTAGCAAGCAGTTACTTCTGTTATGCATTGGGAAATTCACAATGGGTCTCACTGTCAATGCATGTCTGTCTCGCTCTCTTATTTGCTGGCCTTAAGAAGAAAGGCTGCTTTTTCTCCAAATATAGTGTAGATAATGCTGATATTGCCATTGTTGCTGAGGTTAGTTATCTTGGGGATTTTGTTTGTGAACAACTGCAAATTTGATAACCATATTAGAAATATAATTTAGTTTTCCAAGCAAGGGAACAGATCAGATTTAATAAAAGACAAACATTAGACAATCTTTAGTTTATGTTTTCTACTTTTTCTATCCTTGAATTTGAATCTCCTGTCTGGAATCCAAACACCTGCTACCCGATTCACTAGCTGGAACAAGTGCAAAGAAACTTCAACTGCTTTACTAAAAGAGGACCCATGTTTTACCAGAGTGTCTTCTACAAGCAGTTTTGTTACCATTTTAGTTTGGAGTCATTTGAAACTTGTACAGCTTTTCTTGATCACAAACTGCTATATCAGATTTTCACAGGACTGATTCTGGGACTAGACCTCCTTCAACATCTTTCTTTCCACATTCCTGCTGTAAACATATGAAAACAGCATACTTTTCACATTCCCAGGTCTCAACCTGACATACATCAGAACAGCTTTCTTCTCCATACAACTTCCCTTGCCAATGAACTGAGGCTGGATTTGACTGAAAACTTCATAAATTCTTACAGGCTATTCACAGACATCCAGCAGACCAGACAACCTTGAACCAGTAGCTTTCATTTTCGATGTTATGCAGCTGCTGACTCTGCAGTTTCTGATTGACTGCCACTTGTGTGGAATCCATCTGTGTCAAGCTTTTTTCCCCCTATATAGTTTAAGTTTTTTAAATTAAGTTTTAAATCTAGTTTTGCAAATATCTCATTGTGTATGGTGGTAAACATTTCAATGCAAATAGTGTAATTACTTGCATGCATTTTGTAAGGACTGCAATTCTTTTCCTTGGCTATATACAGTAAATGGGTCAACTGTTGTGTGATACTTGAATTGAAATAAATAAATAAATGTAGATAATATTAGTGCAACAAAACAGTGATAACAGGTTATGACAAAATATAATGAATAATGGAGAAAAATACAGACCTTTCAAAGGGAAATAGTGATTCCTTATTTCAAATAGGGAAATAACACTTCAAACCAGTTGATAATTTCACTCTAGCATTGGATTATCAAGTCAAAATAAGAACAACTTAATATTTAAAAATACTTCTAGTTAGTTTCATTTTTAAATATTTGAAATTCTGTTGGGGTGGGGGGAGTCAATCTACAGAAACTGGCTTAACAGCAGTAACTCACTCCTGAATTGGTAAAACAATACCAGCCAAGAATACCTTGGTTGGCAATTACAATCATATACACTTTACTAAGTGTAAACTTCATGAAATAACAATAATATTAATCAATGATTTGTTCACAGAGTGGTATCTCCAAAGGACTATAGAACCATCTCACTTTTAAATGCCTCCTGGTTTACTAATGTAAGGATGGATATAAATCTTGCTTAACGACAAAGTTATGATAGCAAACCTTCTTCAAAATATTCTTTAAAACTATTTTTAAATAGTTTTAAAGAAAATCTTTTAAATTCCTCTTGATTTGACTAATGTAACTAAAGCATTAGTCAAATCCTTAATGGGAGTTAACTTCTTCGAAACTGAATTGTTAAACAAAATGTTAAAGTGAATTGTGATTTTTGATACACTCCTATGTTATAAAGATAGATGCATTCCTTTACAAGAAACTAAGTAACAGATTCTAAATGAGCAGTTATTAGCTCATAATACAGTAACAGTGAAAGAATAGACATTTTTCACAAACATGATAATGACAAGGAAAAATTATATAATAGCATAATAAGAGAAGACTGAACCCAAATAGGCTCGCAACAATGAAAGAAACAAATTACAAAATAGAAACTTTTTTTTTTTTTTTTTAAATCTTACGAGTGTTTGTATCATCTCCGATTTAAATTTTAGGATAAATTATTCCTTAAATGAAGCAAAGTGGGCAGGCAAGCAAGCCTTCCTGCTTATCCCTGCAAGTCTTCCTCCCTTATCACTGCTTCAGTTCTCCTACTATTATCAATACCATGTGGCTTGATGGTTAAAATGAAAGCTTCCTCATTCAAAGGTCATATTTGTAGTTGCTGGTTGAGTAAAACAATATATTGTTCATAATTCTTGTTTTTCATGGCAAAATAGTTCTGACCTAGCATAAAAGAAAGAGGAAAAAACTGGTAATATAAAAATGCAAAAAATGAGAAAAAATATATATATAGTCCCTGGACTACTAAACTTTCACTTTAATCTCTAAATTGCAAGGACTGATATGAAGAGGTGAACTATAAGTATCGATAAGGAGCAAAGAAAAGTTGCACTACTTGGCCATTTTGTTCCATTTAAAGGAATAATTTATATTCAAAAAGTTTAAAATAAATCAGAGATGATACAATCATGCACTCCTTTATCAGTCACAGATAATGAAGCTTGCCTGTTGTTGCTATAAGTGGCTGAAGTTAATTAAATTATGTGAACTGATATCTATGTATTCTTCTGTTTGTACAATAGCTGATAACTTCACATGCTTTCATATACCCTAGTTAACTCTGCTGCTGCATTATGTCTATCTTTCTGAGAAAAGATGGCCATCGCAGTTTCTAAATCTTCAGACATTTCCTTGGTTGTTATATCCTTCACTGGCACTCTCACCCAAGGTAATTTTATACAGGTAACAGTTTTTTCCTTCCAAGTCTCAGTTACATTTGATGTTTTAACATTCATGTTACTTCTTTCTTTCAAGACCATTTCAGACCCATTTTAAAAGGGACTATTAAAATTAAGTCGATAAAATGAATCAAGCATTGCTAAATGATACTTTAATTTGGTTATAAATGTGGCAACAATTTAAGCTTGGAGCTCTACTGTTTTGTGGCATTCTTTTTTAATATGTCAGGAAAACAATTTGCAGAAATAATAAAGAAGAATAATTTCTACACAAATAATTTCACTGACACTATCTGAATAAATATTAGGAACAAATAATACAACAAAATTATAGGAGGCAGCAGTTATATTAAAGTTATATTAAAGGAGGCAGCAAAGGAAGTAAGCAAACCCTTAGCCATAATTATGAGAGCTTCCTTGGACTCACGGGAGGTACCCATAGACAGGAGATGTGCAAATGTGACCCCAATTCACAAAGGAGGATTAAAGGCTGACACAAGTAATTATAGACCTGTGAGTTTAACTTCTGTTCCAGGAAAATTAATGGAGGCACTGGTTAAAGAAGCACTGCAGGATCTTCTAGACAAGACTTCAGTTATAGCTCGGACGCAGCATGGTTTTGTTAAAGGGAAGTCTTGCCTGACCAATTTGATTGGATACTATGATGCAGTCACAAAAGAACTGGATGCAGGGAATAACTTTGATATTATATACTTGGATCTTAGAAAGGCTTTTGATACTGTTGCACATGGAAGACTGCTGCACAAATTGGAGCTGTGTGGCATTAGAGGCCAATTGCTGCTATGGATAAAGGGGTGGTTGAGGGGGAGAAGACAGAGTGGTAATCAATGGACACTGCTCATCGTGGACTAATGTTATTAGTGGAGTCCCTCAGGGTTCAGCGTTGGGTCCATTATTGTTTTCCGTATTTATAAATAATATTGATGATGGTATATCAAGCTTAATGTCCAAGTTTGCAGACAATACAAAAGTTGGCAGAGTTGTTAAGGACACTACTGATGTTATGCTGCTGCAACAGGATCTAGAAAGGTTGAGCAGATGGGCTGAGAGGTGGCAAATGAAGTTTAACATTGACAAATGTAAAGTACTACATATGGGAAACAGCAACCCCAGAGCAACGTATCAACTCTGTGGTACTACACTGACAGTGGTAGACAATGAAAAGGACCTGAGGGTAATTATGCAGGCAGATATGAAGTTCTCTGATCAGTGCAGACGGGCAGCAAGAGTAGCTCATGGTGTCTTATCAATGATATACAGGAATTTTTCTAGCAGGGATAAGGAGGTGATTATTCCCTTGTATAAGGCAATGGTCAGGCCACACCTTGAGTACTGTAGGTCTGGAGGCCTCATTTCAAGAAGGATGTAGAGCTGCTGGAATGAGTACAGAGAAGGGCAACAAGGTTCGTGAATGGAACAAAGGGTTGCTCTTACGAAGAAAGGCTTAAGTTTTGCAAATTACAGTCTGGAGACTAGGCATCGGCGAGGTGATCTGATAGAGGTGTATAAAGCCTTGAATGGTTTGAGCATGCTCAATGCTGGGATTCTGCCTCTTGCTCAGAATAATCACCTGAGAGGGCATAAATTCAAATTGAGGAAAGACAGATGTAGGATAAATGTCCGGAAATAGCCAGCAGGTAGTTGGTTGGTGGAACAGACTTCCATCCCTTGTTGTGGAAGTTGATAGCCTAAATAAATTTAAGGTTCAGTTGGACAGGTATTTCGAACGAATGGAGGGGTGAAGTGGAAGTTTTTTTTTTTTTTTTTATCTGGCTGATGCTGCATAAGCTTGCTTTCTTGCATGATATGCCTCTACTAATGCTAATGCTAAAATCAAACAAAGAAGAGGAATATAAATGATGCAGATCATTTCATACCCTTGCCATGATAAGCATGAAACTGAGAATGGTTGTTGTTTTGGTTTTTAGGAGCATTAGCAACTAAGGCCATATTGCTCCGGGGATATGCAGTGGTCATTCCCTGACCTTTCAGCATCCTCCGTATTTGGTGGTCACGGGCTCGAACCCCAGTCTAATCAAGAAGCGTGTGTTACGCACTGTTGCTCCTGCCCACCCGGCTACGGAGGCACCACTGAGAATGGCTATGGGATAAGGGCTCCATTGGAGAAAAGATCATTAAGCTGTAATATGAGCACCTAGAAGACAGCTAACATTGACACTGTACTTTCAAGGGTTACTGGTGAGGAAGAAATCAAGGGCCTTAAGTATGCAGTTAGGATTGCTTAAGTATCCTAGTAAGTAAATGAAGAAGCTGTGCAAGGCTATTAGTAACAACAAAGGCCTGAGGAACTCCACCCTGGGTCCTCAACTAGAAAATTGATTCCTGCTTGAATTGAACATTAAATGTCAGGAAAATTAGAAAATTGGTTAAGTTTCAAAGAAAACCAAAAAATGAGTGATCTGTAGAGCTAAGACAATGATGGAGACAAATAATTTCACAGAATGGAGTATAGAATTTAAGCCAGAGGAGAGCAAAATGAGGAGATTCTAGATTAGGAAGTCTCTGAAAAGGAATATCAGAATGAACAGATTCTAATGAAAGGAACCAGAGTGAATAATCAGGGCAAATGAGATGGGTAATGGTTGAGGCAACCAACAGATGAGAATCTGTCAGTAAAAACAGGACTTGGCCAATTACAGACACAAACACTAAGGCCTCAGAAACAAACATTAAGATCGGAACTGAGACCGCATACATTATTTGCCAAACTGCAAATAATGTATTTTGTCTTAAGCAAACAGCCAAGCAGTGGATGGAAGTTCCATTTAAAAACATAACTACTGTGTGGGCTCCTTTAACCCCCTGAAATGAGTCATGTTTGCCCTAATGAAGTGCAACACTATACGATTGCAGAAGTATTTCAATACAATTGTTGAAATAAAATCAAAATTTGTATGGTTTCACTCAAGAAGGGTCTTTCTGCTCCTTGATCGAAATAGCATTTATCTCTAAGTTGAACTTAAGCCCAAGCTTTAGTGCCAAGTGCGTGGTGCTCAGTCCTCAGAGAGCAAAAAGTTTATCCATGACATGGAGATAAAGCATATAATTTTGATTTTATTTAAACTACTGTGCTGAAATGTCCCTACAATCCTATGGTACTCCCTTTCTGTAATACATATTAAGTATACATTTACTTGTTGATGAAAAGCAAGCTCGCTAAAAACATGGAGCTCATTCTACAACGAGACACAAGACCACAGCATTTTCTATGCAGGGGGAAAAATATCACAAATATCAACTATATGAAATAGCTATTTTATATTTAGTTATTTCATAATTTTTTGCCATTAGTGTGTAATAAACATACATTAATTATACACAAGTGGAAAGCTAACAACTTTTTTTGATTCAAAATTATATCAGCAAACAAAGGGACAGTGACAAATGAAAGCCACGTTAATTTTTCAGCAAAAATTATTTAAGACAAGAAAGAATATTAGATTTGTTGCAAATACAATAATGAAATATGCAGCTGATATTCAATTATCATGAATCTAAAAAACCACATTAATTAGTTTATATTTTCTTTTACCCATTTTTGAAATTATAAAAAAATAAATAAACCTCAGTAAAAGAAATAATTAACTTACCATCCTCTGATCCAGTCATAATAATAGGAAGCTCTGGATGGAAGCTGACACCTGAAATATTTTGGGCATGCCCTTCTAAAGTCTGCACACAAGCCTTATACTAAAACCAAAAGATAATTTAAAAATGAGAAGATCAGAAGAATTCAGAAGTAAATGACGATTCTTTCAAAAGATTTTTTATGGAATTATGAAACAAAAAAACAACAGGTAGGCAGATTTCCATATGCACAGAGTGCCTATTGTCTTCCCCATATCTATCTCTTTGCACATAATTCAGAGTTTCATGAAAATTTATATTAGTGTTCTAGTGATACTGTATATTCTGGCATAAGTTGACTCAATATACAAGTTGACTTTTTCCTCTTTGCTGTGAAAATTCATGTCTAATAATATATTTGCCATAGAAGCTGATCCCCTTTTTAAGTCTTCTATTGCATTTTGTGTAGTTGTGCATTACAGTAAAATCTGAATTATTTCAACTCTTTCTTAAAAAGTTTACATTGCTACATTTTATTATCAGTAAATCATAATGTGGTATAAGCATATATAGTATCCTTTTTATAGCAATCAAAACCTGCAGGCATAGGTGACAACATGACATCACTCTTATTGACACTATATGTGTGTACAAGGGGGAGAGGCTTTGATTACATAACCAAGCCATTCTTTGTTGCCTGTTTAGTATTATATACTGCAAATTGGTTTCTCTGTAAACAGTACCTGAATATGGAAGTATATTTTTGGAGGTTATTACCGTGTTGGCCAAGATTTTTGCAGCTCTGGCAAATGCTAAGTTTTTATATATATTTAGTAGGCACCAGGATGCGGCTGCCCTTGTATTGGCTGCTCCCTGGTGGCAAAGTGGTCTGCCGGAAAAATTTTTCTGGCCAGTTTCATGGAGGTTCTAGACCATCAATGATGAACTAGGTGGAGATGGGCTTTTGCCTAGGAGCCACCCTCGATACCAGAACACAATCACACCATGCACCAGGAGGTCACATGTAACATGACATGTATAATGAGACCAGGAACATATTCATGGGGGGACAGAGGGGGAATATGCCCTCCCTTAACCAATAATTCAATTTTTGGTTAAGGAACACAGGAGGTGTTTTGTTTTATTTTCTCAAGGGGATTTCAGTGTACGAAGAGCTAACTGAAAGACAATCTCCAGAAAAACCATTGATTTTGTTCAGTGGCATAACTATTCCAATGCAGCTGCATTTGGGCCCAATCTCGAAAGGGGACCGTTAAATTTGGAAGACATTCATTTCTCAAGACAATCAACAAATTTCATTAATAAATGGGAATTTTTTTTAAAATTAAATGCAACACATTCTTATCAGCTCAGCGACTGGTCATCTGAGTACTGTTTTGACTGTGCAACACTTATAGAAATAGTATCAAATAAAAGATAGTCGTGATATATTCAGCAAAACCAGTGCCAAATATATACAGCGGATTCCGGTTATTTGGGCCGGTTAATCGGGGTAGCCGTTTATTTGGGGCAAATCTTAAAAAACAGAAACCAATTGAGAAAATAGCCAGGGTTTACTTTGCTTAATTGGGACAGCATGCCATTTAATCAGGGCAGGAGAGCGCAGCACTGGAGATTACCCTACGATTGTCTCCGACGGTACCACACGGTTCAGTCGAAATTCTGGAGGTCACAACCATAAAACAAACAGCAGTCACCTCTTTATTGGGCTTTTCTGTTAGTGAAATTTATCATAAACGGACAGTAAACTCGATCTTACTGAATTTGCGATAATACCGATAGCTGGAATTCTGTGGGTTATTATGGTGAAATGTGTTTACACTTCCATGAAATCTTCAATCATATAAAAAAATTAATTTTCAGATCTTCTCTTCATTCCTATTTTTAAAGCTTTGTAACTCGTTACTCCATTTTCACTTGCACATATTGTGTTACTTGCAATTTGTGTGTACCGTGTTCTTTGTTATTGATTGCTAATCTTTTAACTGTTTTAAATTTTAATCCCCACCCAAAAATGTCAGTGAACAGAAATGTCAACTAGTTCGTATGTACATATTACAGTACATATTAATTATTCCGATTATCACATATATTCTTCCGATTATCACGTATCATTTAATTTTTTAATTGGTAAGGTAATAAAGGGTAAATTTGTGCTTAATATATCTTTACTTTTATAGCATGTGGATAATATTCTTCCTATTTTCTCTAATTAGAATCACTGTTTAATAGAATTAAACTTCAATTCGTAAAAGTGATCAGAACGACCGGCGCTTACTACACATCGTATAGTGAACGGTACTTTACTATGGCGAGTTCCTCGTAACATGATTTGATTGTACAGTGAACTAATTGTAAAGGGGGAAGGGTACATTGTATTTTTAACTATTTTTGTGAAACTTCGGATAATTGGGGCAGCCGCTTAATTGGGCCAAAATGCACTAGTCCCGATGTGTCCCAAATAACTGGAATGGACTGTATATACAGTGTGTACATCACATCTGACTTTATTCTAGTGTTGAAGTTATTTTACATATTTTGTGTGGGTATACTGATTGTTGTCGGAAGGCAATATGTTTTATTTTAGAATTCACAAATTTGTTATATAACAGTCTAGCTATGGCCAGTGTTGTCATTTTAGTGCCTTAGATTTTTTTTCCCTTTTGTTTATCTGAAACGAAAAACTACAAGGAGCATGAATGAGTTATTACTATGCAAACCAGAGACACATCTAAACTGCCTATCCTTTGACCTCGCCTATGTCAATGGTGTTCTATAAGTGACCGATGCAGTGGGAGGAATCCTTCGTGTAGTTAGTATTTATCTCATGGTGTTCAGAGAGCGAATTAAACAATGACAAGGAAGAGTAAAACATCTACTTCGATCATGCCAAAATTAGTGGGTTTTGATCACACAAGTTGTTTTCCAATATCCCACTCCAAAGCATCATTAAATTTATGGTTTTGAGGTCATTTGCTATTTTCACAACAACATTCTACCCTTGTCTATTGCTTTCTTTCTATACAGCCAACAAGACTGTTTGGACTTTTGTCGCTTTTAATTCATTTTATATTTACTGTATCTGTTCTGTTTTCACATGTGGTAGGAAAATTTGTTGCAAAGTTACTTGAAGAAGAAACAAAACAAAAAAATTCAGCCAATCAGATATTTTCATTTTGCTTTATTGGCACAGAAAGAAAGCTCTGCAGCTCTTATGTACTATTCTGTGATTCTGCATTGTCAAATGTAGTGATTTTACATTTTCAAGTTTCTCAGAGCACGAAAAAAATAATTCACCTATTATAAGCATTCTTTTCTAACCTGTGATAGAGAGGCTGAAAATGTAAGTAAATTTATTATTCCAGTTTTCATTAGTTTACATGATGGACCATTCACAAACAGAGGTGGACTGGCCATAAGACTTACCAGGGAAACCCCGGTGGGCCCAAGACAGATGTGCAATTGCATGGCCATAAACACTGCTGTGAGGCCGATAAAAGTTTTCCCCAGTAAGAATTTTTCACCCAGTCCATCTCTGTTCACAAATGTTGAATGATCCACAATGTCTGCAATAGTCAAAAGGTTGTCCAGTTTTGATAATAATGTTACTCATTGCTGTATATTTCTTTTTTTTTTTTTCTTTTACTATTCTTTGCATTTTGTTACAACTTGACAGAACGATCTGTAATTTTGTTACTCTGGTGTCAGTATTTTTTTAAAATTTTTTTTTTTATTGAAAACCTGTTGCAGGATCATTTATAGATTATAGAAAGATGTCATATGAATTTCAAAAAGTATTTTTTTGTGTCCTCACCTTTTTTCCCCCTTTTGCATGCAGTAAACGACAAATGCACACCTCTGAACAGAGAAGTGTGCATTGATTTGCTTTAAGTGCACGATGAATGCCAACTTTATAGTGATTCTGTAATAAGTGATTTTATGAATGAATTTCCCCTTTATGCGCCAGGCGACCACATGGACAAAGGAGCTCACAAGATAGGGAGAATAGAAGAAACGGCACCATATTTAACGGGCATGGGTGGAAATAAATTTTTTGCTCACCAAATTAGAATACATGCAATATTTAAATTGTCAAATTTGACTAATTTATGTATACAGCTGAGCCAACGTTTCATGATCGGTGGGAGAAAGGACTTTTATTTTGAAAGAAAGAATTTGTATTGTTTTTAATGTTTAAATAAATTAATGAAAATATTAAAAATTGTGTATTACACCGAAATTCAAAGGTGGTGCACTTGCACCACACTGCTGGCACCTAGAGTCACAGGCCTGACCCCGGTCCCTCAAAATACGTGTACTTATGCACCCTTGCACTTGATCACTCAACTTTTACGGCCTTCAGGTAAGCATATTTATAATTCCAGTTTTCATAAATTTACATACACAAATTATGAATGGTCCATGACGTCTCACACAATTTGAGAGAACGGTTTGTAATTTTATTACTCTGAGGTCAGTAATTTATTTATTTTTTAATTGAAAATTCGTTGCTGGATCATTTACAGATCTCAGAAAAATATTATAATATGAATTTCCTCCAATCACTCAAAACTCTTCAACTTCCTTTCTTTGAAATTCGACGGTCTAATTTTCCTAATACAGGGGGTCACTTTATGCTGGTTCACTTTTCAAATTACTGGAGTAGACCACCCAGAACAAAGATGCAGTAACTTAAATCATTTCTACATGCAAACCACTGTTCTGAATAGCTTTAATAGAGTGCTGACGAAAAATTGCAATTCAATTACTTTGAGTAGGTAACTAATTTTTTCTTTTTTCGCTTATGAATTTTCATATTAAACTATAGTGTGTAATTTTTCCCCTTTTGAAAATGAGCAAAAAATATAGTCAACACTTTCATCAATGGCTCAAAGATGTTAAATCTAAGAACTGGCTCTGCAAATTAGAAGATGATTATTTAAAATGTTTTTGTAAATATTGCAAATGCAAGCTCACAGCCGAATTAAGTAATATTGAAAGGCATCATAATACAAACGAATCACAAGAAAGTGGAAGAGACTAGTTTTCAGCTTCAGAGTATTACCGTTCAAGAAAATTGGATACAGAACGTGCAATGGCAGAAAGCAGCACAGCATTTTTCATAGAGGGATGTAGGTTTTGTGGGCAATCTTTAAGAAAAAGATTGCAAAATTTTTGTATTTTTTAAAGCTGATGGTCACTCAAACCATGGGTGCCGGCAACATGGTGTAAAGTGCACCATCTTGCACCATGGACATTTGAAGTCCAAAGGTGGTGCAAGTGTACCACCATTGGATATCAAACTAATACACAATTTTTAATATTTTCATTAATTTATTGAAACATTAAAACAATACAAGTCCTTTCTCCCACCAATCACGAAACGGATCAGCTGTACACATAAATCAGTCAAACTTGCCTTAATTAAAATATTGCATTTTTTTTCCCAAAATTTGGTGAACAAAAATTTATTCCCACATCTTGCCGGCATTCATGACTTCAATGCCACCCAACACGACAGTGTGACAGAGGGGAAGTCAAAATGGAAAGAGACAGCAGTGATTAAAATATCTTACAAAAAGAAATGCCCATGGGAACATATTGCTAGGGCCTTGAAACTTAAGCTTCATTAGCTTCACTGTAAATCTGCCTCTGCACATACTTCTATTATTCTTTCCTTTTATTACAATTTTCTTAAATACATGTGTATTTCATAAACTTGTTCGTTCCATGTGTTCTATTGCCAAATGTTCAGAAATAATATATTATTGTCATTTTTTTGTGATTAATAAATATTATTATTCACATGCTTTCCTAATATTCATATAAAGATAATAATAAAATATGTGCATGTATAAGTGTTCCTAGGTCTGTCTAAAAAAAAAACCATTCAAATACCTCGTCGCCATGCCCCACCTTACGATGATACCTGGATACGCCACTGAATGAGACTGTAAATTTATATAGAATTGTATATAAATCTCTAAGTTTTGTACTTAAAATTGTGTGTTTAAATATATGGGAGGAAAAAAATGAAATGTATTTTTTAATCACTTCTCAGCCTTCTGGCTTAGATCGTATTGCATATTGTATTTTTTTACTATATATATATATATATATATATATATATATATATATTTTTTTTTTTTTTTTTTCCCCTCTTTCTCTTCTATTTCAGGGAAGGTTTATTTCTTCTTCCCCTTATTTTCTATCCAACTTTCCCTTCCCTTGCAATCCCCATACTTCTCATTCTTATCTCTGCTTCCTTTCCCTAAACACCTTGGGGCTCCCAGACTTGCCCAATAGCCACAATAAGAGTTTCAGTTAAAAAGCAGTCCCTGGCACGCCTCCTCATAGCCAAGGTTGGAAATAAGGGGGCCTGGTGTCCCCCCCTGCCCCTTGGCTGTGAAGTTGCTAGGTGCCAGCACTCAACACAAACAATACACATATACATCTTGCCTGCCTTGGCTTTATGCCTTTTCAGATGCTACAGCGGTATATAGGGAGAACCCTTGAAACTGCAATTTAAACAAAAACACCTTGACCTTGTATTTTTTACTTTGACAGAAGACTTCAAGAGGTTACTATCACTGAAATTGTCGAAAGAATAAAACAACTGTCAGTTAATGAGCAGGAGGAAGAAGTTATAAAATTCTTTAGAGAAGTTTGTAATGCCACCCTAACCAAAAAGAAACATAGGAATAACTTTGTTCCCTGGTGGTCCCAGGAATTGACTGATCTTAGGCAAAATTTGAAAAGAGCATGTAGAGATTTCCAGCATGCTAAGAGGAACAATCGGGTTCAGGAGGAGGTTGATTGCCTTGAGGAGATCTATAAGGCAGCTTAAAGACTATTCAACACCATATATATCGAGAAAAGGCAAGCTTGGGAGAGATTAGTTCATTCAACTTTAAATCAGGAACCATGGGAAGTTCCTTTCAAAACCGTTTCATCGGGATAACATTCATCCTGGTGAAGTTTTCTCCTGTGTTACTATTTCAAACAATTCTGAGACTATCATGGCAAGAATCTATCAATGCAATTCTTGACATTATAATTCATCAGGACATTATGGTGCCAGAGAGTTCAGCTCAGTCTGAATTGAGGTCTGCACATCAACATATTGTGGACCCAGCTCTGAAGAGCTATTAACTCTTAAATGAAAGATGGGAAGTGTCCTAGTTTGGACATTTTGGAAGTTTCGGTACTGAAAAGTTTGTTTGAGTCTGGGCTTTACGGTGCAAGAGCAACATGGTAGTACTGAAAAGAGTGTGGAAGGTTTGTCCCCAGTTTATTCAGAATCTATTAAACTCTTGGTTATAGAAGGGTACCTTCCCGGTTAATTGAAAATGAGTTAACTTAAAGCTTCTATGGAAAGACCCGGGAAAACATACAAATGATCCAGCACATTATAGTTGTGTGAGGTGACTTAAAATTCTAGTTTTTAGCATTAATAGAGGCACATGATGCAAGAAAGCATGCTTATACAGCATCAGCCAAAAAAGGGGGGACCCCCCCTTCCCATTTCACTGATCCATTCACATTCCAAATGTTTGTTGTTATTTGATTTTGAGGAGCATTAGCAACTAAGGCCATATTGCTCCGGAGATGTGCAGTGGTCATTCCCTGATATTTCCGCATCCTCCGTATTTAGTGGTCATGGGTTCAAACCCCGGTTTAATCAAGAAGCATGTGCTACGCACTGCTGCTCCTGTTTACCTGGCTACGGAGGCGCCATTCCAAATGTTTGTCTAGTTCTGCCTTGAATTTATTTAAGGTATTAACTTCCATAACAACAGATGGAAGTTTGTTCCAGCAATCAACTACCCGTTGGCTAAAGGCAAACTTCCACACATCTACTTTACAACTGTCTTTCCTCAGTTTAAATCTATGCCCCCTCAGGTTAGTAACCTGAGCAAGAGAAAGAATCCCATCAGTTTTAAGCCTGCTCAATTCATTCAAGGCCTTATACACCTCAATCAAGACCGCTTCGCAGTCTCCAGAAGATACAGTTTGCAGAACCTTTCTTTAGGCCTTTCTTTATAAGAGCACCCCTTTGTTCCCTTACCAGTCTTGTTGCCCTTCTCTGTACTCGTTCTAGCAACTCTACATCCATTCTAAAATGAGGCTTCCAGACCTATACGCAGTACTCAAGGTGTGGCCTTACCATTGCCTTATACAAGGGGACAATCACCTCCTTATCCCTGCTCACAAAATTCCTGTATATCATTGACAAGACCCCATGACCTACTCTGACAGCCTGTCTGCACTGCCCAGAAAATTTCATATCTGACTGCACAATTACACCAAGGTCTCTTTCATTCTCCACTACATAACACAACATAGTTGGTATATTTCTCTGGTGTTACTGCTACCTATATGCAGTACTTTGCATTTGTCAATATTAAACTTCAGTTGCCACTTCTCAGCCCATCTACCCAACTTTTCCAGATCCTGTTGCAGCAGCAGCAGCAGCATACTGTCATTAACAACCCTGCCAACCTTTGTAACATCTGCAAACTTTGACATTAAACTTGATATACTTTCATCAATATCATTGATGAATACACAAAACAACAATGGGCCCAACACCGAACCCTGAGTGACACCACTAACAACATTAGTCCACGTAGAGTAGTACTCATTGACCACCACTCTGTCTTCTCCCACTCAACCATCCTTTTATCCATTGTAGCAACTCGCCCTTAATGCCATACTGCTCCAATTTGTACAGTAGTCTTCCATGTGCAACAGTATCAAAAGCTTTCCTAAAATCCAAGTATATGATATCAAAATTATTTTTTGCATCTAATTCCTTTGTGACCACATCATAGTATCCAATCAAATTTGTCACACAAGACTTCCCCTTAAACCCATGGTGTGTCTGAATTATTGCTTTGAACACACTGTCTTTGTAATTTTTACTGTTGTCAGTATGTGGTGTACGGCATCCTCTATACAGTTGCCTTGCAAAGTAATTGCTCAATGATCTGATGTGGTCCAGGCAGGTTGGACACACCAGTCTGTAATTTATAAGCTATGAATTTGTAGCAAGAGGTGACATCAATATCACTTGCCCACACAGTGCAGTTGGCAGGTTATTTAGTCAACTTAATACTTGAAATGTGGAGGGTAACTATGCATTCAGTGTGTGTGTGTGTGTGTGTGTGCGCGCGCGCGCGCGCCTGCACTGTCTTCTGCATGATAAATGGCTTTTGATAAATGGTAATTATCATAAATGGTAATGATTTATCATCATTTTTGATAAATGGCTGAGTAAAACTTTCTCTAATGTTCAAATAGTAGCATATGCTGACAACCTGACTATCTTGGTCAGCAGAAATTCTAGAAAGCAATTGGAGGATACTGCAAACTTCGGTATTAGGGGAATTATCCAACTGGACCTTAATGCATAAACTTCGAATTTCATCTGCCAAAATGTTCCAGATACTTCTGAAAGGAAGTTTGGCTCCTAATCATCCCCCTGCAATAAAATATAATGGAACGATGATACACTATAATTCTACAGTTAAATATTTAGGCATATTACTGGATGACCATTGAAGTTTCCTACCGCATGTGAAGTATGTCAAATATAAATGTAAGGTTCTGACGGTAAAATTACAGCAGATTGCAAAACAAGATTGGGGAATTAAAGTACACATGTTGCATCTCTACTATAACTGCATCTTCTCAGCAATTATTTCCTATGGTGCTGGAGCTTGGGGGTTTCATGCTAATAGCATTAGCATTAGTAGAGGCATATGATGCAAGAAAGCAAGTTTATTCAGCATCAGCCAAAAAAAAAAAAAAAAAAAAACACACACACCACTCCCATTTCACCCCTCCGTTCGTTCGAAATACCTGTCCAGTTGAGCTTTAAATTTGTTTAGGCTATCAACTTCAACAACAAGTGATGGAAGTCGGTTCCACCAACCAACCACCCGCTGGCCAAAGGCAAATTTCCGCACATCTATCCGACATCCGTCCTTCCTCAATTTGAATTTATGCCCTCTGAGGTGATTATTCTGAGCAAGATGAAGAATCCCATTGGCATTGAGCATACTCAAACCATTCAAAGCCTTATACACCTCTATCAGATCACCTCGCCGGTGCCTAGTCTCCAGACTCTGTAATTTGCAAAACTTAAGCCTTTCTTCGTAAGAGCAACCCTTTGTTCCATTCACTAATCTTGTTGCCCTTCTCTGTACCCGTTCCAGCAGCTCTACATCCTTCTTGAAATGAGGCCTCCAGACCTGTATACAGTACTCAAGATGTGGCCTAACCATTGCCTTATACAAGGGAATAATCACCTCCTTATCCCTGCTAGAAAAATTCCTGTATATCATTGACAAGACAATAAAGTTGTGATTATTAATCAACTGCAGCAGGCTCAAAGATCTGCTCTTCTTTTGATGTCACGGGCTTGTAAAACTACGTCCACTGCTGCCTTACAGGTCCTACTTGGCAAAAGTTGCGGCCAATAACTTTGGCAAGGGACCAGAATACTCAGCTACCATTAGGGCAAGAAGCAAGTTTTCTACTCTTAGCCTGTTCAAACTCTAGTTTGGACTGATTAATAACTGCTTTACCACCAAATTATTTGCTGTATGATTCCTTTCGCCTGAAAGGTAGTACTTGTGCATATGTCCGTTCTGATATTTCCTGTCAGAGACTTGGAAATTTGGAATCTACTCTCTTTGATCTTCTCTGGCTCAAAATCTCTCTACTTCATTGTGTAAAATTCATCTGTTGTCTCTACTGTTCTCCAAACTCCACTAATCACTTGGAGCTTTTTGACTTCCCTCTCTTTGCAACTTGACTTTCTCCTTTGCAACTTTCCTAACAGTGAGGTAATTTTCCTTGGTGATTTTAACGTTCACAACTCCAGCTGGCTTCCGTTTTCTAGTCACACTGACCCATCTGGTCAAGATGCTGAGGCTTTTGCAATTACTAATGACCTTGCACAGATTGTTCATTTACCTACAAGAATACCAGACAATCCTAATCATACAGCCAACACGCTTGATCTTTTTCTCACAAACAACCCTTCTAAGTAAACGGTCGAAGTGAGAAGTCCTTTAGGCACTTCAGATCACAACTTGGTGATTGTCTCTTCTCCAATGGAGCCTTTATCTCATGGCTATTCCCAACTTCGTGTTGTTTGCATTACAAGAATGCAAAATGGGATGACCTGCGAGATTTGGCAAACTCCCAATTCTGTATGAGGCACAATACATTTGCGAAGGAATATCCCTCTGTCCTTTGGTGGTGTTCAGTTAAACTTAGAGGAAAGTTTAACTAGTGAAAAGAAGAGACTGCGTACTCATTTTGTCTCCTTGTGGAAACAGGACTGGTCTTCTGCTTTGGTCAGCTCTGTAATGAGAATTTTTTCCTGAGGTGAAAGAGTTTCTCAAAAAGGATCTACTCTGGATGTCACCAAGTCTGTGTGGAATGTTTCTTCTAACAGAACATGGTAGTTTAGATATATAGTTTAAATTGGGTCTCTCTGAAACTCCCCTTTGTCTTTGTGGAGCTGTTGAACCTGTTGACCATGTTCTCTTTGATTGTCCATCTTATTGTGATCTTAGGATTGAACTGGACTCATCAGTTTGAAACTTTTCCCCGGCTGTGAAAGGGGCCTTGGTGCAAACAGAAAATGTTTTTATTATCTTAAACTCTTTTGCTGGCAGAGCTTTCAAAAGAAGAGTGTTTCTGTGTCAATCTATGTCTCCTTAATTGAATGAGAACTTCACTGTTATATACTCAACACAAGTTGTGCCTAATATACATCTTCATGATATACTTGACTGCTTAGTGTTTCTCTGCTTATAATCCAGTAGATAGTATTTTGCCCTGTTTACGCTATGCACTTTTGTTGTCACTGGAACAGATTGTTATTATGGTTTACTGTGCCTGTGTACTTTCACCTTGTTTGGAAGCCACAGGTGCGTGGCTTTTGAACTTTCACCTATTCTGGAGGTCACAAGAAAGTCTATTGTACAATTGGTAATTGCAAATATTCTGTATTATCTGTTAGAATTCTGTATTATCTGTTATAGTGTAAATATTGTATTGTTGTTGTTGTTTATCTTGGTTTTAACTTACTGCCTGGGAAACTAGTGCTTGTGAACTTTCATCTCGTTGGAAGCCACAGGAATACAGTGTATTTGTAATTGTTATTGGTCCCTGAGAGCTGGATCAGTGATAGTTTGGTCATATTGTTTTATTATTTTTTTCTTTTGATTGTTTTATTGCTCTGGCTTAATATTAAATTGTATAATGTATAGTGTATTTGGTTGGTTGGTTTAGCTTTCACCCTGACTGGATTAAGTGTCAAATATGTGTAATCATTAATGTCTGCTTTCTTATGAACTTTCATTCTGGAAGACATAAGTGAGTCTAATTTACAAACTTTCACTTCTGGAAGTTGCAAGTCAACTGTGAAGATTAAATTTTAAATTCCTGGGTATTAGTTGGAGGTTGATGTAGTTCCTTTGCTGTCATTTAATCCTAAGGTCAATCATTCTTTGGCTTAGTAACTTATTCTGCTGGTAATGTCACTGTTATTATTATTATTGTGACCTTGTACCTTTTGTCTAAGGTTTGAGTGTGGTATATGCATATTTAAAATAATTAACTGTGCTGTATATGCTTTGATAATGTGTTTGATGGTTATGTTTAATTAGCTTTGATGCGCTGATGTCTAGTTACATTGAGATTGTTGTGATAAAGTTATTGAGATTCGAGTAATATACAGGTAGTTCTCGATTTTACGAGTTAATTCATTCCTAGCGTACACTCGTAAAGCGGGAATTAAATCCCATAGACAATGCTAAAAATAGGGGTTACGTTCTCAACGATGAAATTAGTTAGCTAATTAGTTTGTTTAAAAAATGATTGATTTATCCAAAGAAATTAAAATGTAGCCTCTATAATAATAAAGAAATTATTTATGACTTACAAATTTTAAAGAATGTTTATTCTTCATCATTGACTAAATGCACACTCATTTATCACTTATTATTGGCTCGGCACTCGTTAGTTTGTTGCACAAAGAGCTGCCTTCTTCAGAAATGCTTCAAGAGGCATTTGTTTCCAAGATAATCTTCTATTTTCTTTATAAATTTCGATAGATGCATAAGCATTTCTTAATGGAACGCACAAATTGCAACTAAAATAATTTGTGCAGAGTAACAAGTTTACGAAGTTTTGAAAAAAAAAAGGAATGAAGAGAAGATTCTGAAAATTTATTTATGTTTTTCATATGATTGAAGGTTTCAGCAAAGGGCAAACACATTTCACCATAATAACGTAAAAAAAACAAAAAAAGCACACAATTCAAGCTATCAGTATTTTCGCAAATGCAATAACATCGAGTTTACTACCTGTTTATAATTGCTTGCAGTAACAGAAAAGCCCAATAAACCAAAAAGTGCAAATTATTTTATGGTCATGACATCCAGAAATGTGCTTTTGAAAAATGTCACAAGTGAGTTCAAAGTTAGTTCTTATAACGGAACATATGATAACGATAAAGTGTAGTGCATTTTAGTGATTTGAGTTGGTAACTAATACAATTTACACTATAAAAACAACCTTTTAGGGAGTTATATAGCGAAAATTTGAACTTCCGAGGTCGTGGAATGAATTACCAAAAAACAATGTGTTATTGGGTTCACATTACGATATTTTCAGGATACAATGGTATCTCTGGAACAGATTAATATTATAAAGCTGGGTACACTGTATTGCATAGCTATGCGCAAGGTTTGAAATGCAGTATTTATGAATGTTTAACATTCATTTTTGCAATTAATGTTCATATTTTCGATTTTGTTGATACCTGATACTTTGAAAAAAAAACTCTTAAAGCAAGAACTGCCTGCACTCTATTTTTAACTTCTTGCTCTACCCCTGTCCTCAATCTGAAGATGTGTTTAAATATATTTTAGCTATTTTACTGGCCATTTGTCTGTTGGCTAGTTAAGTTGTTTGTTTAAGATGATATTTCTTTTATTTTACGAGTGTTAACCTGTTAGAAACTGTATATAGAACTACAGATATTATTGATTATTCTGTAGACAATTTTCTGTGTAGTTACATAGTTACTCTGCTCTGATGTTAGATGCTGTTTGTGGCAAAGTTTATATACAGCTAGTTAGATGTTCATAGCTTTCTTGTATATAGCTAGTTAGATGCTCGTGGCTTTCTTGTTCGACATTGTATATAGCCAGTTTAATTTGAGCTGAAGTTTAACTTCTACCTAACAGTAGTTTAAAGTTTAGCTGGAAGTTCCTTCCACTCTCCACTTATTTCTTTACTCTTTTCTTTACCATATTCTATTTCTTCTGTTTTCTGATGGATACATCTGTTGATCCCTCATTTTACTATTCTTTCCTAACCCAGACCAATTCCCATACTTCTCCCAACTTATACCCTTTCCAATTTCTCCATCAGTGGGGCTAGTCCCAACTGATGTGAGCAAAATGTTAGTAGATCCTGGCCACATCCTCATGGCAGGAATGGGGGATGGGGAGGGTGAGACACGGTGACCTGGTGTTTCTGCTTCTCATCTGGTAAGAGCCATCTGTCAGTTGCTACACAACAACAGAATAAACACTATACCTATACACTCCAACACTTTACATAAAAATGGCTGGCATTGCCATTAGCCTCTTCACAAGATGTTAAACTGTGGCTAATGGGGGGAACTTTGGGTCTGCCAATCAACACATGAATACTTGAAACGTCTTCTGCATGGATGTTCCATAAGGTTGACCAGCAGTTGATATCAGCACACACAAAATAATGTTAGCATTAGGTAGCAAATCTGTAACTACTTATAAATATTCAATAGTGTGATTTATATTTTCATCTGGCCTGGAATACAATGAAAGGTGACCCACCTTTATGACTGTAAGATCAGTGTTTCTAACTACTATTGCTGTAGAAGGGACACCTGAGTTGTATTCTATGATTTTATAGCCTCTTGGGTATCATTTAATCCTACCTGTGTGTGTGTGTGTGTGTGTGTGTGTGTGTGCACGCCCACAAACACACGAATTGCATAGATATCTTGGAGTACCAAGATATCTATGCAATTTTCTTCTAATTTGCATTTAATCTGATCTACAACAGTTCTTACTCACTGAGCATTCATTGGATGAGATTTAGAGCCTTAGTCACATTCATGTTATCAATCTGGCCCATAATTAGTCCTAGACTGTATAAGTTTAATCATCTTTTTTTTTTTTTTTTTTTTTTTTGTTAGTTGTTGGCGCATCAGCTTCTATGGCCATATTGCACCTCCCAAAGTTTTTGCATTTTATTGTGATCCAAGCACGAGGCGGGAATCGAACCCGCGACCTTTGGGTTGCCAGGCAGGCACTTTACCTACCTGGCTAGCCCGGTTGGCTCATCTTTTTATAACAGGGACTATATAATCTTTTTATATAGTCAGTCATCATTTCGGCTGCTGATTTTTATTTTTGCAATTGTGGCCAGGAACTGTGTAATGACCATAGACAGGTTCTTTCTGACTTCAATTCATGTGACCCACTTCCATCCATTATTTTGTGTGTGCTGAATGACATCAGCACACACAAAATAATGTTAGCATTAGGTAGCAAATCTGTAACTACTTATAAATATTTAATAGTGTGATTTATATTTTCATCTGGCCTGGAATACAATGAAAGGTGACCCACCTTTATGACTAAGATCAGTCATATTGGTCCAGCCAGCATAGATTTTGTTGTCCTTTTAAGTGTTGCCAAAGTCTGGGTGAAATTTCAGCAGTAACATTAAGAAGCCCATTTTTTCTATTTTTAGTTCCTCTCTTCAGTATAAATTCATTAGCAAACTTGTCTATGGTTATGATGTCCTTGAAGTTTTTATAATAGAAGTCAGTCATAAGCTCCCTTTCAGGAATTGACTGTAATATTTCAAAAGTTAATATATTTAGATTCCTTCCTTTTGGTTTATCCAATTTTAAGCCCAGTTTTTGGTATTTCAGGGTGATTTTGTAACCTGTTCCAGTCTTCTTTTGTTGCCACTTCTCATATAATACCAGTATTTCTGGTTTTTCTTAGATTATTTAATTTTATATCTTTCAAATGTGGTTTCAGTTTATTTATGACTGTTTCCTTAACAGTTTCACTTGTCTTTAGGTCAGTCATCTTTTGGTTTCGGAATAATATTTGTTTCATTAGCAGCTTAGTTATCACTTGCTTTTGATTGTCATTTTCTTTTCTTGCACTGGTCTTTGCCACTTGTGCATATGACGGTATTTACTTGTTTGTAATTCTCTTTTTCTTCAGTAGTCATTGAGTTTGGCTTTTAATATTTGATTTTCTAGGTTAAGTTCCACAAGTCTGTTTTAGTCTTCTTTTCCAGTCTTCTAAAACAGTTAACAATATGCAATCTTATGGCAGATGTTATCTATTGGTCTGCTTGTGCATAAACTCTTCAAAAAAAGTCTTACTTCTTTAGTTTGCTTTATAGGATCAGTTATATCCATTAGTTTTTCAAATTTTCTCTCTTCTTCACTTCTTTGTGGTTCACTTTCATTGATTTCCCTTATCTTTGTTTTCTGCTTGTGCCTTCCCTTTCTTAGCTAAGAGTGCCTGGGGAATGTTTTCAAGTTCATCCTTTGTTGTGTCATTTAGGGTTTTCTCCCTGAGAATTCTTATTTCATGCACAGGGAGACCCTTCTTGTTTGGATCATTGGTTATTTTTTCCATATTATTCGATTTTAACACCTTTTTTTCACAATATTCTAAGCCTGTAGACTAGCAAATCCAACAATACATTTGTTGGATTTGACCTATTAACACTCAAGTAACACAATTTTCCTTTTTTGGCAGGAAAATCACCTAAGACAAAGTAAATTTTTTATCAAGATCTAAGAATTTATTAATTTTGTTATTAGATCTAGATTCTCCATCCAAAACAACCTTAAAATAACCAGTTTTAAATATAGTATAGTCAAAGTCTTTGTGCTTTTTTGATGTGGAAAAAAGTCTGTAGTTGAGACAGTAGGTTCGCTACCACTGACACTGTAGCAATCGTGCAGTTGAAAAACACACTCAAAGGCGCAAAAATATATTAAAGCAATCCCAAATAACAGCCTTACCTGACTCAAGTTACTTCTCTTCATCTGTAATCAGCTTCAATGTCAAGAAATCCATGATGAAATGCCTGAAATAATCTCAAGTTTTCTCAGCTGCTGTCGACCACTGTCTGCCATTTATCTATCATGTGGAGCTACATGCAAACATGTCTTATCTCCACAACTGCAGTGCCTCCCCGGACTGTTATATAGAGGGAGTCAGTGCATAGGTTTAAAGATCATATGAGAAAGCATAAAAAAGCAAATAGCATCCATTGATTATAGGAAATCTGCTGGCTGAGCACTTCTGAGAGGAAGATCAAATTTTCTCCAGAGAAGCAACCAGTGTGTAGTGTGACTCATACTCTAATGCTAAAAAATGAGTCATTTTCTCATCTTTACTAATTTATGTGGTTGACCTATGCTTTAATTTTCACCCATCTTGCACTTTGACTAGTATTTGTATTAGTGGTGGCAAATGATGCAAGAATGCAAACATACAGCATCAGCCAAAAAAAAAAAAAAAAACCATCAACACTTCCCATATCATCTGTTCATTCCCTCTAACAGCTTGTCTGGTTCTTTCTTACTTGAATTTATCCAAACTACCTACTTCTATAACACTAGATAGAAGTTTATTCCAACAATTCAACTACCTGTTGGCTGAAAAATTACACACATCTGTACTGCAACCATCCTTCAACTTGAATTTATACCCCCTCATTGTGTGTTCTGAGCAAGAGGAAGGATTCCACTGGCATTGAGCCTCTGAATGAATTGGGCCTACTCAATTAGATCTCCTTGTAGGGGTCTGCAGATGCTGCACTTTACAGAATTGGAGCTTTTCCTGGTAAGAGCATGCATTGGTTCCCCTACTAATCTTGTTGCTCTTCTCTGCACCTGCTCCAACAGTAACAGTAAGGCTAAACAATAAACAATTTCAAAATGACCAGTTGGCTGAAGAAAGGCAAGGTACATGTGCAGTGTGTACTACAATAAATTATGTGAACAAACAAAAAGTGAAACAGAAAATTATCATATGCTACTACTAAATAGTAGAAGCATACAATTGTTGTTGATGTTATTTGGTTTTTAGGAGCATTAGCAACTAAGGCCATATCGCTCCGGGGATATGCAGTGGTAATTCCCTGACCTTTCCACATCTTCCGTATTTGGTGGTCACGGGCTTGAACCCCAGTCTAATCAAGAAGCGTGTGCTACGCACTGCTGTTCCTGCCCACCTGGCTACAGAGGCGCCAAAGCATACAATTCCCATACTATTTTCCTAAAGCGGAGATGGGGGAAACCCCTGGTGCTGTCAGACAACTAACACAAACACACTAATGAGTTACAAAATGAATTATACTTACATATGATTAATCAGTTTTTCCATTGTATTATGTAACATTTTATATTTCTCTTGCACATGAAACATTATGGTTTACTGAAAAGGATGCTCAACAGCTCACTGGAAAGAATGTCAATTTCATCCTTGCTACTTTTATCCCTAATGAGAATTTATATCAGATTTATCTATTTAGTACAATGCAAGTGATAAAAAGGTTTCCCAATTATCCATCACAAATTAAACTAGAATGTATACAATTTATTGTTTTGACAAAAAAAAAAAAAGTTAAGCTGAAACTTGCATCAAAAATAATGATTCATAAAACCGAAAAATTTCAATCATCACTACAAAATCCCTAATGACTTCTCTGAAGGAAAACTTTTGAATAAGAAATGCAAAAAAAAATGTATAATACTACATAAAAGTAATTTAATCAGAAAGTTGTTGTTATTGTTATTTGGTTTTTAGGAGCATTAGCAACTAAGGCCACATTGCTCCGGGATATGCGGTGGTCATTCCCTGACCTTTCCGCATCCTCCGTATTTGGTGGTGACGGGCTCGAACCCCGGTCTAATCAAGAAGCGTGTGCTACGCACTGCTGCCCCTTCCCACCTGGCTACGGAGGCGCCTTAATCAGAAAGGGAATGAATTAAGAGGAACTTCTTTTGAATAAGAAATACAAAAAAAAAAAAAAAAAAAAAAAATGCATAATACTCCAATAAAAGTAATTTAATCAGAAAGAAAATGAATTACGTTTAACTACTCCTAAAGTTAACTGTTTATGTTTTTCTTGTTTTTTTTTTTTTACCTGATAGTCCCATATCTTAACAAGTCTATCATCTGCTCCTGAAATCAAGTATGGTTTGTCTCCTCCATGATAGTAGTCAACGCAATTAACTCCTTTCTCATGACCTTCTAAGGTGAAGTTAGGTGAACTTGATCCTAACTGCCAAACCTAAAAGACATTCACTTGTATTGCTTTGCTCTTAATGATAACAATTATAATAGCAAAACCATGAATCAGAAATGTTTCTAAAAAATGGCTTAATTATGAATTCCTTTCCAGAATTTCACTTATCTGATTTCAACCTAAATTCTTCTAAATTATAATGAAATGTTTCTAACTTCAGAAATCTTAGTAATATACACGAAATGCAACATTTACTACTCTCATAAGAGTGCATTTTAAGAATACTGATTATATAATATCATAAGAGTAAACAGAAAGGTTGGGTGGGTGTGTGTGTATGCATATCAAATCAACTAAGGCTATTAGCCATCAGTATATTATGTCTGTAAATTGTGTATATTCTGTGGTTGATTTGCCTGTTTGCTAGATGAAGAAACCCAAGTTTCTGGGAGAAAAACCATATAATTCTCACCCAAAACCATTAACTTGGCCACTATAAAAGCCCATAAAAATTCCACACCTCAGGTCTTTTCCACCTGGTGAGTGGAGAAGAGTGATTATACCAACTGTGCTACTTATGAGGGAAACAAAAATAGAAGAGAACTTATAACATTAGTCCTCAGTTAATGACAGGCAACATTTTTTTTGTGATGCCATGAAGATTTAAATGTACATCGAGCACATATACTAGCATGTAATTAAAAATACTTTTGAAATTTTTCAATAGTGAGAGATAATACATCTTAGGATGCATTATCTCTCAAGTTATACATCTTGGGAGAGTCAACTGATTTAGAGACAAGAAAACAATCCACTAAACAATTATTATTATTATTAGCCATATGGTGCAAGGAAGCCTGAGGCTTATGCTGCACCAGCCAAAAAAAATTCCCATGTTACCCCGAGAGAGAGTCAGAAGTAGAAAGGAATCACCAAGAAAGAGAAGAATGAGGATATCCAACTCAGGGCCCTGGGTGTGCCAAGCCCATACTCACCAGATGTGAGCCCCTGGGGTTAATTTGCTCAACTTAATTTACTTATCAACAATTACTTTATCATTATTATTAGCCATATTTTATTGAAATGAATATTTCATAAGAGGCAGTTGTATCTTTCCCATATGCCGTCATATAAAAGTCAGTAACTATAATTCACTTACATAATTATTAAATTTTACATATATAAGTACTAAATATGATCAAGCGAGTTCGAGATAAAAGACATTGACCAAACTTTTTTTTAAACCTTTCTATAAAATTTCCTATATTTTTAAAGCTTTCTAAAGTGAACAGCTGAAGACGAGATGTTAAAATAATCAGGAATGATAGAGCAAGAATAACCATTACACCTTAATTAATTACAGACTTCTTCTATGACATGAGGATATTTTCCCCTTTAATGGTATCATAACTCTTAACATTATGCTGTATACAAAGCAGCTTTTTATTCTATTATTAAGTACCGTCAGACAGAAAACACATACACTAAATTTTAGGACTTACTATGAATGAATGACAAACACAATTTATAACAATTAAGTGTTAAAAATTGAACATGTCAACCACAGCAAATGGCAATTAGATAACCAATAATGATAAGAATCTCCAAGCTAAATTTACCAATCAATTGAAACCAGGTGTTTTGCTTCCTAAGGCATACAGAAACTGACGTGCACACTGAGAGCTAGCCCATATGCTGCTGCTGCTGCAAAAAATGCATAATCCATTGTCAACTGTTGCAATGGCTTATATGCTACAATGAAATAGTTACAAAGGGGTTGTAAACTCTGTTGGCTGTAGAAAGTATAAATAGAAATAATTTTTATTTTAAGTTTTTGTCAGGCAATGTTATTGCAGGGCTGCAGAATTTTCTCAGAAAATGACAGTCAAACAAGGAACAGTAATGACTGATGATATGTGTTGAAAACATGTTTGAATAAATTTCAGTATCTGCATTTCACTGCACTCAGGAGGCATATGATGGCAGCATTTTAGAAAAGAGCCCCAAAAATTGTTTCTGTGTAACTCATTGTGTGTGTGTGTGTGTGTGTGTGTGTGTGTGTGTGTGTGTGTGTGTGTGTGTGTGTGTGTGTGTGTGTGTGTGTGTGGCGGGGGGTTTCTTTCAGATGTTCAAAATGTCTGATACATTTTGAACATCTGATACAACCATTTCTCAATAGTCCGATATATGGTGGTGCATGTTAGCAGTAATTCTGCCCGATTCCTATTGTATCATTATCCACAAATCCTTCGATGCTTGTAGTTTATAACTGTACACTTTATCCTTCAGATATCTCCATTTTCCATCAGATATCAAGCTAATATATGTCACTCAGGATATCTTAAATCATTTCCCAAACAACAGTTTCTCTGAAATATTAGAAAATTAGTGGAGAAACAAGACAATTGTATTGAACTAGATGGGGAGTATGTTGAAAAGGAATAGCCATCAGAATCTCAACAAAACATGGATTCAGATTGAGGAGGGACAATTGTGGAACGGATGTGCAGAGGTTTGCCTTTGACAGGCGGGTGGTTGACGGTTGGAACAAGCTCCCATCTATTGTGGCAGGATCAAGAACTTGAATAGATTCTGGGCAGAACTAGACAAGCATTGGGAGTGAATGGATGGGTGAAATGGGAAGGTTTTTTTTATTTTTGGCCAATGCTTGCTTTTTGGCCTCATATGCCTCTACTAATGCTAATGTTAAAACAAAGTTTTATATTTTTTAAATTTGTCTCAGTCTTTTTGATAACCACTGTATAGCTATAAAAAAAAAAAAAAAAAAAAACCCAAACCATTTTCCATGCAACGGAAGAGAAGTTATACGAGGGTGGTTCAATAAAGAATCCCCCTCACCTACTTCCACATATCGCAGAGTCATGATATTCTGTGTGTAACATCATACATATCTCTGTGCTAAAGGTGTCAAATTTCAGCCCTATGTTTTAATTTGTTTTTCTCTTACAGAGCTGAACATGTGACAAAGTAGTATCATGGACAAAGTTGAAGCCAGAGCTGTAATCCAGTATCTGTTCTTGAAGGGGAAATCTAAAAAAATCCATGAGGAGATGACTGCTGTATATAAGGATGAAGCCCCATCCTATGGCATTGTGAAACACTGGCATAGACAGTTTAGATGTGGCCGGACATCGGTAGAATCTGAGCCCATTCCAGGTCGTTCCCATTCAGCCATTGATGACAGCCGATCAGAAAAGTGGAGTCCTTAATCATGAAAGATCGCTGGATATCTGTGCTTGAATTGTCCCAGGAGGTGAAGATTAGTGTGGGCTCTGCTGAAACAGTCCTTCATGACCAACTCCATTTATGGAAATGAAATGCAAGATGGATTCTCCGATTATTGACTGGTTTCCAGAAGGCTCATCAACAACAGAAATCACAAGAGTTGTTAGACCTGTGCCAAAAAAATGAGGAATAATTTTTCTCTCGTCTAATCACTCAGGATGAAAGCTGGATACACCATTTCGACTCTGAAAGTAAAAGGCAGTCCATGGAATGGCGACATCATGGTTCCCCCCCCTACCCCCACAAGAAAGCAAGGGATCCAAGCCTCAGCAGGAAAGGTCTTGCTGACAGTGTTTTGGAATGAGAAAGGCGTAATAATGACTGAGTACCTGTCGAAAGGTAGAACAATTACAGGTGCCTATTATGCCAACTTACTCACAAAATTACGGGAGAAAATCAAAACATGTAGGCGTGGCATGCTGTCCAAAGGTGTGAGAATGCTTCAACACAATGCCCCAGTTCACACTATTGAAATTGCAACAACACAAGTGGCCATTTGTGGATATGAAATACTGCCCCATCCAGCCTACTCACTCGATCTTGCACCATCGGACTTCTTGTTTCTTTCCCTCAAATCATTTCTTGGGGGGGGGGACTTCCCCGATGAGACACTCATTTCTGCAACAGAGTCATGGTTCAAAGACCAACCTCACCACTTCTACAAAAATGGCATCTGTAGCCTTATCCATTGATGGGAAAAAAAGTAAATCTGCATGATGGCTATGTAGAGAAGGACTAAAACCTGTGCCAAGAATCAACAGGCTAGCACCTCTGCAGCTAGGTCAGGGAGATTCTTTATTGAACCACCCTCGTGTATACAAGAAAATCAGTTATAAAATGTTTAAAATTTATGGTTATTTGAATACTATGCATAGTGCTGATCAGCAAATATGAGTCTTTTACGAGCAAATTTCCCCGAATGCATGGAGGACTCTTGCATTCTTGGAATGCATGTAGGCTGGTCAATGGTAACAACTTTACCAAATGCACATCATGGGCTACTAGTGAGTTTCTGATGGCAGTGGGCTATGTGGAGTTTTTGTGGAATTTAAGTTTTGGAAAATTAATAGTTTGTAAATAAAACATTTAAATATTAATTTGGTTTGATCATCCAACATTAGAGTGAAAATATTATTTTTTTTATACAATAATATCCTCTGCATCTATTTATGTATTATGTGATTTCATCAGCATACAGATTAGAAATCCAGTGAATTTAATTTTGACTTCTGTACAGCCAAGCTAGACGATTAATGCTAACAGGAATGAGTTTTTATTCTGATTTTCAGAGCTATTTTCTTACTGCTGTTATAAACTGTCTAGATTACCTTGAAAAACATAAGATAGGGCAGCAGCTATTTGAAGATTTCACACATAAATAGCCATATTATCTGAAACTACTTCTGAATGTTTATATGCATACATACTAGGCTACTTACAGTTGAAAACTGTATATAAACATATATGCTCCATAGAACACACATATGAAAAATGTGTAGATATGTACATATGAAAGGGTTAAAAAGTTTTATGTGCTCTTTACATTAAACTCAGCGAAGTATCTTATTTTATATTTCTTGTGTTAGAATTTTGAAATCTTACATCATCTAATTTTCTTTTTGCTTTTTTTTTTTTATTTTGTTGTGACCTTTCAATTATTTTGTAGAAAGTCCAGCAGAATGCTGACACATGTTTATGTTTGCCAAGATTATTAATCTATGATTAGTTTGAAACATCTGCAAAACAAAAAAGTAAGCTGCAATAACTTGTCTTATTGCAACAATTTTTAAAAATATTACTGTTTAAAGTTAAAAAAAAATAAAATTTCATCAGTTTATTTCCTAAGTAACCAACAGTTGTTTCCAAATCTATATTGTTCATATAGATTTGGATTAGGCATAAATTCAAATTAAGAAAAGACAGATGTAGAATAGATGTGCAGAAATTTGCCTTTAGCCAGCGGGTGGTTAATTGCTGGAAAAAACTTCCATCTGTCGTTGTGGAAGTTGATAGGTTAAATAAATTTAAGGAGGAACTGGACAGGCATTTGGAGGGAATGGTGTGATTTTTTTTTTTTTTTTGGCTGATGCTGCATAAGCTCATACACTTGCTTTCTTGCATCACATGCCACTAATACTACTATTGTATAGCATGTCACAGACAATGCCATCCTTTCATTTTTAAATGGCTTTAATTTGTGATGATCACATTCATAACTTCTGAATCAATGTTTATATTTGCTTTGCCCTTATAAAGGCATCCAGTAAGCATTTAAGGTACAGTGTTGAGTATATGGTCATCAACAGAAAGTATTATGCTAATCGATATGTATTAAGGTGAAAATTGTTCATTCTTCAATTGTTAAAACTTGAATATCGACCAAAACAACTTAAATCTACATTGAGAATTTAATTTCCTGTAAATACAAGTTGCTTCTGTTGGGGCCAGAGGCATAGTATACATGTAGTGAACTAGTACAATGCACCAAGGCCCCAGCAAAAGGAGAGGATTAATTCCCCTGACATTCTTATATCAAATTGATAAAATTAACAACAGCTCATTTTATCAATTTGATATAACACACAAGGATCTGCTATGCCACTGGTTGGAGCCACAACTAACTTTCCCTTGTCGGGTTTCCTAACTACAGAGAACCATCCACAAGCACACGGAGTAAAAGAAACTGCTCCAGTGTTTGTTAAAACTTTTTCATGAAAAAATTCTGCACGGGTTCATGATCAAATCCTGTCTTTTCAGGGATACACACTATGGAACTTTCTTTTTTTTAAATGCAGAGATGATGCATATAGCTGGAGTCAGAGGTTGTAAAGAGCTTACTGATTACAAGTTTTGACCATAGTTCTTGTTACATCTTCAAGAGCCAAAGAAGCATAAATTTTTTTTTTTTTTTTTTAAAGGAGATTATCATCCATAAACTCCCAGAGAAAGTTCACTTATTTATTCTTTAAGTCCATGGGGAAGTGTTAGCAAGATGGTCACAATTTGTTTACGATGTTAGCTGAGCTCTCACCTGACCATTTTGATAAAGCTACCTTACTTCTCATGTTCTAATTGCTTTATAGGGCAAATTTTTCAGGGGAAAGTGTTTATTACAGTAACTCATTTTTCAGGGTGATTTCTCTCTTTGTTTACTGTGGGAACATGAAGTTCCCTGATAAATGACCACAGCTGTCAGTTTGAAGATGCAAATATACATCAATATTTTCTGAATTTTTGATTTTGCAGGCATAATATATTAACCTTACATTGTAAAAAAAAAAAAAAAAAAGGCAAAAATCTATTTTTAGACATCCTGCTGATTATTTTTTTTGAAAATAATCATTTGCATGCAGTCAAGGTAAAAGCTTACAGAAGTTAACTACTTATGGCTACACTATGAACTTGTAAGAGTCTTAGTGTGAAAGTCTGCAACCACTTAAGTTTTACTTATTTTTGTAATAAAAATATTGTCATTATGAATATATTTTCATAACCAGGAAAAAAATTAATAAAAAGTATTCACAAATGGTCATGCTAAAAATGCTTAAGTTTTGGTTAAAATTCACTTTGTGAACCCACTCAACAAAATAAAATGTGCTTCCTGATGGGTTAAAAAGCAACATGAAAACTGAGTGAATTATGCTGACACAGGGCCAAGTAACAATCAACACTGAGCACAAAACAAAGTCCAGCTATTATATAAGTGGTTTAAACAATACTGAAGTGAGTGTGCTTAATTGTGTATATTAACTGCAGAGGGAGAAGATGCACTAATGAGGTGTGCTACCCAAGTTGTTAAAATGTATCAGAAAAGAAAGATTCATTTAACTTATCCAATTTTACATCATGTCCCTTCAAAGTACTCTCCTTAGGAACTAATACAGAGACCTCTAATTTTGTAATCATTGAAAGCATGTCTGAACTTATTTTATTTTTTTTGTGTGTAATACTGTCAAGTATCCTTCCATTTAAAAATCTGGGTTATCTTGAATCTGTTTATGAAGATGGCCAGAGTTCATTTTTCTGTTTCATCTGTTAACAGATGAATTTGCAGAGATTCTTTACACATTCTTTCAATAAATGTAGCAGCAGCTTCCAAAAAAACTGTTTTTCACACAAATCACAAACAATGAGATACACTTCCTGATGAATTAATGAATTCTTGAACCCTGCCAAATTTTCACTTGTTCTGCTTTGTCAATGCCATTGAGAACATTATCTTTTTTGCAAAGTTTTGTCACCACCAATTCCTAAAAAAAAGCACCTGAATGTTTATGCTTTTGATAAAGTATCATTTTCAAAGGTGTATATACTAACTGCAGGGGTGATAGTATACTAAAAATCATACTATCACCACCTAGCTAGAAAAATTCATTCCACTACTATAGCATGTTACTTGACCATTCTCAACTTTTAGGTAACACCTAATTTCTGATAATTCTCATATAAAACTATTTCATAAAAAAAATTATGCATTGGCAAGTCTTGTGAATCTAATTGAATGGTTATTTTTCTGTAACTATACAATTGAATATTTTAATATACATTACTGAAAGAAGTGGTGAAAAACAGTTATATACTTAATTTGTACCCAGATCCCTCATATCTTTCTTATCTGACAAACAAACAGGCTGGATTTTCTATTATGAGATTCCTGCAACCTAACCATAATTTTTTTTTTTTTTTTTTTTTTTAACATAATGCCATCCTTTTATTCACCCTTCATAATAGTTAATTTACTCACACAGGATATGTTCTTTCAGTGGCATATTTATATCAGTATATACAGGTCTGTGTGGGAACTAACCTTCACTGTCCTGTCCAGAGAAGCACTAGCAAAAGTATTATTATCTTTTGGATTAATAACAATCTGCATGACATAATGTGTATGTCCTTCAAACACTTGAGTGCAAGTCCACTGTTTTTCCCAATTCCATAACTTGATAAGCATATCATCTGTAAAAAAAAGCATACATTAATATACAAAATATAAAAATACTACTAATGGAATAGAAACAAATAATAAAACAAAAACAAGGATTTTGCTTTCTTAAAAAAATGAATAAATTCAATTATGTATATATTAAACATTATGAATATAAGCCAAGTAAAAACACAAACTCATTTAAGTATAAGGATAACCAAGTTTCATGAGATGGAAGCTCACATAGCAAGACAAGATAGTGAACTCCTTTAAACAATATTTATTCTGTACAATTAATTTTTTATCTGAAAAAAATGAATTTGGAAAATAATGACTCAATATCATGTTATATTTCAGATATCATCCCAAAATTCAATTTTGTATTGAATTAAATTATAATTCTAGTTATAATAACCTCAAAATGAAATCCAAAATCCATCTATTTACAAAAGGTGACACTGCCAACACTTTTGAAAAGTGCCATGCTTTCCACCACTGATAATAACCCTGATCTTTGGGACTTCTGTAGTAGGAAGCTAAAATTTATAGGGATTTATATTCCCAAATGGCCACATTTTTATAAGTTTTCAGGAGAAAATACGATGGTAAAGTCATTATTTTCTAATTCATCAAATAACAACATATCATTCTCCAAAATAATCAGGATCAAAATAATTTAAAGCAATACAGAATTCTCCTCACCCACTAACCAAATATTTAAATTTAACCCCTCCCTTTAAATTAGGATTCCAATCCACAGCCCATACCCAAGATTTCACTTTCAGAAATACTCTCACCCTCGAAATTAGATGCTCCCCACACAAACAACTAGAGTGAAGTACAGAAAATGTAACAATTTTACTCTTTCCCACAGAAGAGCAATTAAACAATTAAAACCAGGCCATAATGCATATTACAAACATTCATTTGTTATTGTTATACAATAAATTACTGGAATTGTGCAAATAGATAAAGATATTAAAGATACTCATTATGGACTAGGGTCACTGCCAAAGCAACTTAGCTTTATGACAATAATAACAGTAGTCAGGAGTAAAATATCTGAAGGAAACATTAGTTATGGCGTAACAGCCTGGTGAAATGATGGAGTACACCAGCATTAGAAGAAAACATATTACATTGAATGGACAGAAATCATGGGATACCTACCTAGAAACGGGAGGGACCACCTTTCACCTGGATAAGGGCAGTCACATGGCGAGGCATTGAGCCCACTAGTTCACAAAAGCGTTCCACAGGCATTTCCATCCATGCTTGCTGCACCGCTGTCCATAATTCCATCGCATTCCTGGGTGGAGGATCCAAAGCTCGAACAGACCTTTCCACAGCATCCAGAATATTCTCCACAGGATTCACGTCCAGTGAACAGGAAGGCAATTCTATGGTAGTAAAATCTGCAGAATGCTCTTCGAACCATGTTTTAGTCACCGCAGCTCTGTAGGGAGGTGCACTGTCCTGCTGGAAGAGTCCATTGCCCCGTGGTTGCACAATGACCACGAAGGGCTGCAGATGGTCTACAAGGATGGATATGTAACCTGGATCGTTCAGAGATGCATCGACTTACCAGAGGTTCCAAAGAGTGCCAGTTGAATACACCCCGGACCATTACTGACCATCCACCAGCCTGAAGTTCCTTGTTGACATTTATTATGCATTTAATAGCATATTATGCATTTGTTAGCATTTATCAATGTTAAATCTCAAATGCCACTTCTCAGCCCATCTGCCTAATTTTTTTTTAAGTCTTTTTGTAGAAGTATGCTTTGATTCCTCTTATTAACTACCTGTCAACCTTCATATCACCTGCAAACTTAGATGTTACAACTTTTGATATGAATCATCAAGATCATTAATAAACATTAAAAACAGTAAGGGGGCCCAGCACTGAAGTACCCTACTAATAACACTTATCCAAGGACAGCAGTGCCAATTAATAACTACCTTTTGTCTTCTTCCACTCCACATCCCTTTATCCACAGAAGTAATTTGTCCCAATAAGCACGCTGCTCTTATTTGAACAGCATAATTACAGTGATGGGCATAATTGAGAGATCATAATGGATTATTTTGATCAGAGCAAATTCAATTATTTTTGATAATACTTACGTCATTTGAATGATTCATTTAATTATGCTCATAACTAATCTCATATGGAACAGTGTCAAAAGCTTTATCAAAATATAAGTACATGATGTCAAGGTTATTTTTTTCATTCAGTTCCTTTGTTACTGCATCACAGTAATTAAATGCATTGGTCGGACCAATCTCCTCTTAACAAATTCATGCTGCAATTGCCATATAACCATATTCCTGTCAAGGTAATCCTACATTACTTCTTTATATAGTATGAACCAGAGCTATAATGCTCAATACGTTCTACGTTGATATCAATATTTGTAAAGTAATAAGAAGTTTACCTCAATATAGTATTTAGAACACTTCTGTATGATACTCTCCATAAATTAAAACGAAAAAAATTGAAAAACTTACATTAGAGCAACAAATAATTAAAAAATAAGAAAATTAATTAAAAGAATTTAACAAAAAAATTGCAAAATGATTTTCCTTCCTGAGGCTGACAACGCTTTTCGACCATATGTCGTGATCACAGGAATGAAAATTACCGAATAGGGGTGAGCATGAACCTTAAATAGGGATTATTTGTCTTCGTGCATGCGTATAAAAGACCACGAATCGGAGATCAGATAGGGCTGATGAACATTAACAGAATTTGTGTAATTTAATTTCTACGGTTTCTGCAATTAATAGTCACATATATTTACATTGGACACTTAAGTATTTTGGCCTCGTTAAATAAAAAATTATCTTTTTCGTTAACGGTGTGAAAGGCTAATTCTGACGCTGCTGAACAAGAAGCACAAACTGAGGCTGCATGTTGATTAACGCGAATATTCAAAGGAAATAGCGTCGAACCTTGGTAAGACGAGTTGCAACCACTGCAAGAAATGTTGTATACCAGGTCATTAATTTATGTTGCAAACGAGTAAAGGACTGAGCGATTGTTCAGTATAGTGTGTAATTTCCGTATTGGCCTGGTCACAATTTTAAATTCAGTATCTTTGAAGAATCTGTTAAGCTGTTTATGCCACTGTTACCGAATTTAAAATTGTGGCCATGCCAATAGGGAAATTACACACTATATTGAATAATTGCTCAGTCCTTTTCCTCATTTGCAACACAAATTAATGACCTGGTATAAAACATTTCTTGCAGTGATTAAGACTCGTCTTACCAAGGTTCGATGAGTTTTCCTTTGAATATTCATGTTAATCAACATGCAGCCTCAGTTCTTGCTTCTCGTTCAGCGTCAGAATTAGCCTTTTACGCCGTTAACGAAAAACATACTTTTTTATTTAATGAGACCAAAATACTTCGTGTCCAACGTAAATATACGTGACTATTAATTGCAGAAACCGTAGAAATTAAATTACACAAAAATTCTGTTAATGTTCGTCAGCCATATCTGATCTCCGATTCGTGGACTTTTACACACATGTGCGAAGACAAATAATCCCTATTTAAGGTTTATGCCCACCCCTATTCGGTAATTTTCGTTCCTGTGATTAAGACATACGATCGAAAAGCACTGTCAGCTTCAGGAAGGAAAATCTTTTTGCAATTTTTTCGTTAAATTCTTTTAATTAATTTTCTTATTTTTAATTGTGTTAAATTGAGCTTTGTGTTAAATTGATTTTTAATTTTTTGTTACTCTAATGTAAGTTCTTCGATTTTTTTCGTTTTAATTTTTGGAAAGTATCATACGGAAGTGTTCTACGTTTACATCTACTCATATTTATTTTGTCTGTAAATTGCGTGTGTGCTCTTGTTGATTTGCTTGTTTGCTGGACAAACCCCCCCCCCAGTTTCTGGGGGGGGGGAACCTGGCTGCCTACGCCTGAGACCGAAAAACTCAGCCACGGAGTGAAAAAAGCCCGCTAAAGTTCCTCGCGTCATTGACGGGATTTGGTAAACTTCTCTTATTATTTTACAAATATTACTTCTTTATTCAATGATTCCATTATTTTCCCTGGAGCAAAAGTCAAGCTTACAGGTATTGAATACTTACTTTGATGCAGTAACAAAGTAACATTCAATCTATAGGGATCTTCTCTGAATCCAAGGATGATCTCAGAATTATTGCCAAAGGTTTGCTTACTTTTTTTTGCTGTTTCTTTTAATAAAATTGGATAGATTCCATCAACCATAGGGCGACTCATTTACTTTTAGCTCAACAATCTTTTCCAATTTCTTATCAATTATCACAAAATAATTTAGCTTCCCATTATAACTTGATATAAACAGAATCACCAATAGTTATATCATTCATATCTTTGCTGTAGCTTTTCAAAGCAGAAAACTACAGCAAACTGCTGTAGGTTTCTACTGCTGTAGCTGAATTTCATGTTGCCTCTTCTGAGTGTGACATTAGAAAGCAAAAAGAATCAGTGAGCTGTTCAATGAACTGTCTGGCAGTTCATCATAGTACTGCCTAGTTCTTGAGTAATAAATGCCATTGTGTTATGGGAATATCCACACACACTGTTCGTAATAAAGATTGCATTCATAACTTTGTTTATAGTATACCACAGTATGATGGTAGTTTTTCTATCTATAGATTGTATAGATTTTCTTGTGTGACAGTGAGTAAACTTAATAATATGTTCTTGTGCTACATACTATTAAGTTTACTATTATTAAGTATGGCAACAGTGACTATACATTCATGAAGTAGCTGCTCAGACCTTACTTGGACTATGCTCTGAGTAGTACATTCCTGATCAGAAACTATCATTTTTTTTTTTTTACCAGGTTTTATTTATATTTGTAAAATTTTACTGCCAAAATTTTGTATAATAAGTAAATAAATCTATTTATTAATAAAAGTATGTTAATAGTTTTATGTATTTTTTACTATTTTATTGCATTCAACGTAGTAAAATAAATGCACCCTAAAATTGAGGTTACTTAGACAAGGATACTTATAGATGTTGTTGTTTGGTTTTTAGGAGCATTAGCAACTAAGGCCATATTGCTCCGGGGATATGTGGTGGTCATTCCCTGACCTTTCCGTATTTGGTGGTGATGGGGCTCAAACCCCGGTCTAAGCAAGAAGCGTGTGCTACACACTGCTGCTCCTGCCCACCTGGCTACAGAAGCGCCATACTTATAGATGAGGTTACTTATATATGTTTTGGATAAACATCCAGTAATTGGAATATTTGCTATTTCTGCACTGCTGGAGTCCTGCAGATGCTGGATTTTTACTTTAATACCAAAATGTCTTATTAATAGCTTCAATAGTAAATTTTCTAAAAAAAAGTGTATATAAGTGTTCAACTCTTTTATACTAAAATTTAGAGCTTATTGTGCAGCTACTAATAACAAATGTATCTAAAAATTTTTCAGTTGGTCAGATAATAGACAACGTAAAAAAGAGATACTAGGCTAGGACAATACTGTTTTGCTGATGCAAATCAAACTCGTGATATCTTATGTGATATAAGATATAATTTAGTGGTCTATTGATAATTAAACTCTGTGTAAATTAAATGCATTTAACTTTAAGTGTTTAACTTTTATCTTATATGTTAAATTAAATTACAGTTGAATCTCATTAATACAAAGTTCAAGGGACTTAAATTTTCACATTTCGTAATAACGAGGTTTGTAGTAAAGAGGTCCCCCAAAAGTGTCAAAATTTTACCTTTTTTTTTTGCACATATTATACATATCTAAGAATAATAATAAATAAATCGATAAAATTAATTAATCTAAATTAACAAAAACAAAAGCCTTGTCTAACAATACAGTAATAAGAATAACACACTCTTTAAAGATTTTATTTTATTTGTAAAATAAACTAAGAGAAAAGTAATTAACAGAAATGAAAATATCATATAGTATATATTTTGATGTATACAATATTTTAATATCACAGTAAAAAGAATTAATCTTAATATAAAAGGAGATATACAATCCATTAACTTTTTGATAAATTAATCTAATTTTAAAGAAAGAATCCAATGTTCTCTGCACAGTTTTTGTCATATGCATTTTTAACTGCAGCACAGACATTATCAAACAGTTGTTTCTTTATCAACAGTACTGCAGGCTAACACATTCTCTATTATGCTCAATACATTTTGGGCATCTTTTTTAGATGGCAGTGTGCTTTCGCTATCGCCGGTAATAAAAGCATCATCGTTTTGCTTGGTGCTTAGCAGTTCTTCTGGTGTTGCATAGCTGTGGTAGAAACTACTTCACATACCTTCACAAACTTGTCAAATCCACCAACAAAATCCATATGCACCTTCAAATTCTCCCATTCCTCAATGTTGCTATCACATTTGTCTGCTGGACCATGTTTTTCAACGATATTACCTCCAATCAACTGCTTCTTTCTGAAGCAGTTGGTTATTACACTTGATGGAATACTGTCCCAAGCAATAACAAGATTACAGATAGCATCCAAGACATTCAAATTTAGTTGCAAATTGTTCTCTCCTCTTATGTTGAGAATCAAGTAGCTAATCAGGCAGGCTCTATATGTTCTTGTGATTATAAATAATGCCTTGATCCAGTGGCTGCATAAAACTGGTGGCAATGGGAGGTTAAAAACAATAGGTGTATATTTGTTAACTTAAGCATCTCAGCACTTAAGTTAAACGATCTAGAATAATCAAAATGTTCCTTTTTTTCTTAAGCCATTCTTCAGTCCACCTTTGATAACCAAGACTGAAAAATTTTGACCATAAGCCAAACACTTCTAATACCCTCATAATCACAGGGAAGTTGGTTAATTTCTTTAAATCATCTAGGCTCGGAAAACTTACCAATCACAAGGGGGTATGGTTTTGTATTGCCATTTGAATTGCAGCATAACAGAACAGCGAGTTACTTAATTTTTCACCATGACAAGACTCTCCTCAAAAGGCAAATGTTTTGTTTGGCAGCAAATTATAAAATAAACCTATCTCGTCAAGATTAAAAATATCATTTGCCTCATATTTTTAAAGAATGGAACATACAGAACACAACAAGTCTGTAGCCTTTTTTTGTCGACTAACAAGACTCACTGCAAACATTTCGAAACCGAGTTATTCCCGTCTTTAAATCTTTGGAGCCAGCCACTGCTGCATTTGAAGTTGCTGTTCTTGCAAAATCGGACCTAATATTGGCAGATTAGATGCACGCATTTCTTGTAACCACTCGAACATTTTGTTTCAAGCTCCTCGTTTTTTGAACCAAGAACTTATTTCCTGTTTATTATCTCTGCTCCAGTGTCACACACTTCAAGTTTTTTTTTCAGTTTATCAGTATAAAGTAGGTAAAGGGATGTTGTATTCATTTGCAATGTCCGTTTTGCTAAGTTCAATACTATCAGCCTCATGTATGATTCAGTTCAATTTCCAGGCTTAATTCATGTAAAAGCCTCATACTGAAAAATAGCCAGTTTACATTTTGTAACCATAACACTACCAGATGAGATTTAATATGTACAAACTTTAAATTAATTTAAAGACAAGTTCCAAAAAAGACATTGGCTCATATAAAATGGCACAAAAAAATAGATTACTGTATGCTGTAGCAAAAGACTCTTTGAACTGGCATAACAATTGCAACTGACCTTAATCCCATGGAGAGCAAGGGAGTATAGTAAACTTAGAAAAACTGTTTTTATTCTTTTGTTAATTTAACATTTCATCTTTAAAAATTATGTTTTTCAGAGTGAACTTATGTTGTAGCTACCATAAACTTGTTTTGTTTACAGAAAAATAATTTTTAATAAAGGCAGTGCAAGGGAACCGGGTGGCCAGAAGCAATAATTAGACAGCTGTGCGCCAAGATTTGCATTAAACATACAAAATAACAATATTTATTTCCCACAGGGTGAAAATGAACTTTGTAATACATATCTGAATTTTGTAATAAACGAATATATTTACTTAGAAAAGCCTAAGTACCATTCCCCTTTCACAAGGGAATGGTATGTGTTTCATATAGCATTAGCAGAGGCATATGATGCAAGAAAGCTAGCTTATGCAGCATCAGCCAAAAAAAAAAAAAAAAAAAAAAAACACTCCCATTTCACCCCTCTGTTCATTCAAAATATCTGTCCAGCTGAGCCTTACATATATTTGGGCTATCAACTTCCACAACAAGGGATGGAAGTCTGTTCCACCAACCAACTACCCGCTGGCTAAAGGCAAATTTCCGCACATCTATCCTAATCTGTCTTTCCTGAATTTGAATTTATGCCCTCTCAGGTGATTATTCTGAGCAAGAGGAAGAATCCTGTCGGCACTGAGCATACTCAAACCATTCAAGGCTTTATACACCTCTATCAGATCACCTCGCCCGTGCCTAGTCTCCAGACACTGTAATTTGCAAAATTTAAACCTTTCTTCGTAAGAGCAACCCTTTGTTCCATTCACTAATTTTGTTGCCCTTCTCTGTACTCGTTCCAACAGCTCTACATCCTTCTTGAAATGAGGCTCTCGAGACCTGTATACAGTACTCAAGGTGTGGCCTGACATTGCCTTATACAAGGGAATAATCACCTCCTTATCCCTGCTAGAAAATTCCTGTATATCATTGCCAAGACACTATGAGCTACTCTTGCAGCCCGTCTGCACTACTCAGAAAACTGGCACCTCCGTATCCAGGTGGGTAGGAGCAGCAGTGTGTAGCACACGCTTCTTGATTAGACTGGGGTTTCGCATCCACCAAATATGGAGGATGCGAAAAGTCAGGGAATGACCACCATATATCCCCGGAACAATATGGTCTTAGTTGATAATGTTCCTAAAAACCAAATAAACAACAAGCTCAGAAAACTCCATATTTGCCTGCACAATTACCCACAGGTCCTTTTCATTCTCTACAACTGTCAGTGTAGTACCACAGAGTTTATACATTGCTCTGGGGTTACTGTTTCCCACATGTAGTACTTTATATTTGTCAATGTTAAATTTCATTTGCCACCTCTCAGTCCATCTGCTCAACCTTTCCAGATCCTGTTGCAGCAGCATAGCATCAGTAGTGTCCATAACAACCCTGCCAACCTTTGTATCATCTGCAAACTTGGACATTAAGCTTGATATACCATCATCAATATCATTTATAAATACAGAAAACAATGGACCCAGCACTGAACCCCGAGGGACTCCACTAATAACATTAGTCCACGATGAGCAGTGTCCACTGATTACCACTCTCTGTCTTCTCCCCCTCAACCACCCCTTTATTCATAGCAGCAATTTGCCTCCAATGCCACACTGCTCCAATTTGTGCAGCAGTCTTCCATGTGCAACAGTATCAAAAGCCTTTCTAAGATCCAAATATATAATATCAAAGTTATTCCCTGCGTCCAGTTCTTTTGTGACTGCATCATAGTATCCAATCAAGTTGGCCAGGCAAGACAAGTTGGCCTTAACAAAACCATGCTGTGTCCGAGCTATAACTGAAGACTTGTCTAGATGATCCTGCAGTGCTTCTTTAACTAGTGCCTCCATTAATTTTCCTGGAACAGAAGTTAAACTCACAGGTCTATAATTACTTGTGTCAGCCTTTGATCCTCATTTGTGAATTGGGGTAACATTTGCACATCTCCAGCCTATGGGTACCTCCAGAGTCCAAAGAAGTCCTCATAATTATGGCTAAGGGTTTGCTTACTTTCTTTGCTGCCTCCTTTAATATAATTGGATAGATCCAGTCCACCCCTGGGTGCTTTTTTTTATGTTTATCCTCAACAATTTATCCTCCACATTCCTCTCAGTTATTACAAAATCATCTAGCTCACTGCCAGGGTTTACTTCACCTCTGGCATTCCCCTTCCTGAATAACTCCTCATGGTGAATGTAGATGCAAAATACTCATTTAGTTTGTTAGCCACATGAGCAGGATCCTCAACTGTTGAACCATCAATATCCAGTGGACCAATCTGATTCATCCCTTCTAGAGTTTACATAGGAAAAGAACTCTTTTCTGTTTTTCTTTGCATCCTTTGCCAAGGATTTCTCATAATCTGCCTTTGCTTGCCTAATCTCCTTTGTGATTTGGTTACAGATCAGCTTATATCTATCATAGGCTTCCATGTCACCCATTAATTTATAAGTATCCCATGCATTTTTCTTCTCTGCCATATGTCTCATTAGTTCATCTGACATCCATTTAGGCCTTGAACAATATTTCTTAGTTGGTATGTAAAGCCTAGTAGCTTCCAAGATAAGTTCTTTGAATGCTTCCCATTTTGAATTTGCTGATGATGTTGGTAACATCATCAGTTGGTCCCACTGTATAGAATTTAAATACTGTCTCAGACCATCGTAATCACCTCTACGAAAGCAAAACCTTTCCCTTTACCCATGATGGTAGTTACCTCTTTGAGTAAATCCCACTTCAGCACACTGTGATCACTGCCACCTAGTGGTTCCTTTATCTGCAGATTCTTAATGGATGAAGAATCACTACTTATAATCATATCAAGAGTATTACTCCCTCTAATTGCCTCCCGAACATGCTGATGTAGAAAACAATCATCCAATAAATCCACAAAAGCCTTGCTGGTGTATGGATGACCAACCCACAAATTCCAGTCAATATCTGGGAAAATAAAATCCCCCATTATAAGACTCTCTGATTTACTGGCCCACTATTTCCCTGTTCAGTTTCTTGTTATACTCATCAGAATCATTAGGCCTACAGCACACTCCAACTCTCAATTTTGATCTCCCAATGCTTATGTCACACCAAACTGACTCAACACTGCACTGTCCAGCGATGTCAACTGGCTTCACTTCCTTGGGTTTTATGTGTTTCTTAACTAATAGCATAAACCCTCCTCCCTTCCTATCCTGTCTATCCTTTCTGTACACATTGTACTCCCCAAATTCCAGTTCTGCATTCCTTATATCTGTGTGACACCAAGTCTCTGATATCCCAACAATATCTGCCTTTGATGTTTTGAGCAATACCTCAAATTCATCAAATTTATTTACCAAACTCCTAGCATTGGTATACACGCAATATAAATGAGGACTTTGTATAAACAGAGTTTGTATTAACAAGATTTTACTGTATTACTGTGTATTGGAAGCAACACAAAATATGAAATTATGGGAAACTCCCCAACTTAGACATCTGCTTCAGAAACATCACACTTGTAATCAAAACTCCATAAGATATACAATATAATGATGTCATGAAGGAATAATCTTCAAATACTTATTTTTCTAGGTTAAATACATATACAGGTAACTCTCCAATAATATGGTAATCTCATATAACATGGTTCCTATATTATCATAGCTTTATCTTGTCATAGCTTTACCTAATCATAGCTTTATCACACATCTCTGAGTGATAAAGCTATGATTCTGATACAGTCCACAACTGAAAAATTGTCTTTTGAGCAGTGCTTTTTTTTTACTTTCTTTAGGCATAATTTAATTCACAACAAAGAAATTATTTCAATGTGGTTCAAAGTTTAGTAACATACCTGGAAAAATTTATAAATGATAAAATAAAAACCAAAATAATCTTACAAAAACCTTAAATGCCACGAACTGCACGATTCAAAGTGACAATTTTTTATGCTCTCAAACAAGCATGAGCTCAATAGCACATAACCCAAAACAGGGATTTTCCAACAAAATAAAATATGAAAATTTTCTAATTTTTTTTTTTTTTTTTTTTTGCATAGCTACTAGTGAGTCAACAGTGGGGATTCACAAAAAAGAATGGAAATGTTGAAAAATTATATGCAACATAGCAGGGTTTCCCCTGCACAAAATCTCAAAAATATCATGTTAAGAGAGGTTTGCAGCAATTCTCTAACCATGTTATATAAGTACCATATTATACGAGGACTGTGGCAATTTATCAATCGTATTAGAGCAAAACCGTGTTATAGAAGTACTGGGTTATACAGGGGGCTGCCTGTATGCACACAATTACAACACTACATTATAACACTCCTTTCATAGCACTATCCAACTTTGGTACTCTTTACTTCTGGTCTCATGATGAATCCTGTGAAATGGAGTCATTTATAGTACTCTTTGGGGTTGGTGTCCCTTCGAAAACACTATAACAGGAGTTTAATGCAGATAAAATATGCCGTATTCCTATTGTTCATGAACATGAAAATCAAAATGTATTACATTAGTCCAGTGCTTTATGTAAAAACCATGGAACCGAGAAAGAAACTACAAATTCCCCATTGCTATTATCTGAGCTGATAATTTTGCTCACAAATTGCAACAGATAACCCTACAAACTCTAAATTACAGAATGCAAACGTCTTAATTTGAGAACTGTGTGTAATGTACATTACTACATTTACTTCAAAGATAAACACAGTAAAAATTTTATTGCTTCGATGTTAAATTTCCATCATGCAATTAGCATTTAATTAAAAATGAAACAATGCTGACTGGCCTGCTCAGATGCGAGATAATATTACCCCCCCCCCTAAATCATATGCCAGATTATTGGATTTTTACTGTATTTATAAAATTAAAATATATACAAACAAACCAATTTTGGTTATCTGTCAGATTCCAATGTATGAATTACAAAATTCCACTAATGGTAATGTAGCAATTTGTTTTTAAAGTAAAAGTTTAAAGACTATGTTTACTTTAATTAACAGTCCTATTTTATTTTTCAGTATGAAGTTTTTACTAGCTATAATCTTCTAAAAATTTGTGCATAATATAAATATAATGAATACATTACCACTTGAAGTTATGATAAATGGCTGTGTAGGATGAACCACTATGGAACGTATATAGTCTGAATGAGCCTCAAACATATGTACTCGTTCCAACGTATTATAATTGAAGACCCTCACTTGCATGTCATCCTATGTTAATGAAAATTTTGATTATTAACATTTCTAAAAATGTTTAAAAGTGCCAATCAATATTACACTATCAATATTAAAGTTAAATGCTTTCTAATTCATTTAAAATACATATGATTTTTAATATTAATAAAACTTTAGCATAAATCAACATTTCCCACTTCTATGAAATATATAATTTGTAGAAATGGAAAACACCGATTGTTTGGTAACACAAATTTTTGCTAACATTACGTAGAGCAAGAACCACCTTCTTTTGTCAGGTATAGGGTGCATAAAAATTCTTTCACTATAAAAACTTTCACTAAATTTCACAAAAAAAAAAAAAAGTAACTAAGTGGCTCAGTGCACAGTCATCCTCCTTCCCCCCTCCCCAAGAAAACAATTTATTAAATTTGTATCAAAGAACAGATCAACCCTTTTGATGTCATTATAACACACAATGAGAGTGATCAACAATGTTGCCATAGCTCGAGGCTATTCATATTTGTGGTACAAGGATCAACGTTAACAGAAATAAGAATGTCAGAATTCACTCTTATCTCTGAATCTAATATTGTGTTGTGACTCATAATGGCGGAGGGAGGAAACAAGAACATCTATAACACATATGACACAAAGTATAAAGTATGTGTCTGATGAATGGTGGCACCTGGAATGTCAATTCAACTCCACCATGTTTTGCTGTGGTGATAGAGGATATGCCTGTAGGTAAAAAAACAGAACTAAACATGAAAGAAACCATTTCTAGTTAAATTAGGGATTCATATTGAATTAAATTTTGTTTAGAGTTAGATTTTCTTTAAAAATGGGGGAACCATTTTGAGATAGATAACCTGAAATAGTTAACCACTCAACTGTTTGTAAGAAAAGGTTCTTACTGTTCATACAGAAAATTACACAATATTAAACAAAAAGTTATACAAGCTGTTCGTATAAAAAGAAATTATACAGAAAATTTTCAAAAATGTATGGAATTATACAATAGTTACACAAAGAAATTATTACATATTCAGAAAAAAAAAGGGGGGGGGGGAGGGATTAATCATTAAAGTTAATAAATGTCCAGTCCAACAATAAATGCCCAATCAGTCCAAGACATACATAATAAATTTTACAAGAAAATGGCACAAATTATGTTATTATCAGTGACATTTCATAACGTGATTAGAATCATATAAGCAATGACAAATTTTGCGGTAAAAAAAATATGAACCAAACAATTGAAATGAATGTTACAACTTATACAATTTGTGTTACCAGGATGATAGCAACAAGTAAGTTTTTTGATACTTAAAATAAGAATTTAATCAAGGGTGGAAGCCTGGTGAAGTTCTGAAAGAATTTGAGAATTATAAATGAATTTAAGAAAGTTAAGTATAGGTATTGATCAATAAATGCAAAATGGGTTTATAATTCAGACAATAACTGTCGTCCTTTAACAATGACAGAGCTTGAGATATTCTGAAAGGACTGAAAGAAAGTAAGAGAGGAAATGAAGACAAGATTCCTCACCAGGAATAACAGGACCAGTGTCAGAGTAACTGTGACTGAAATTCATTGTAAATAGGGCAAAAGAAAAGAACGTGGGTAGAATTCTTGGCACAAACTGCAAAGACAAAGTTCAGAATTGGAGAGATAGAAATAGGCATGTTAAAGTTTAAGGGACCATGTTCTGTTAAAAGAAAACTAGAAAACATGCTGGGAGAAACCATTAAAGAGTCTTTTTATTAACAAATGTAACTTCTGGAATAAATAATTTTGTAATTAAACCTTTTTGGGAATCAGACCAGTGAAGTTGCCAATGGCCATTTTAAAATTCATTGTTTTTCTTGTTTTTGGACTGGAGGACATGTCAATTTGAATTCCATTGAATTCTGCAGGAAGACTTTTATAAATGAAGTAGAAAGTCCACGGTAAGTTAAATACAGTTAGCCCTTGTTTTGTGCTGGTCCGATTTGCACCGATTCGCAGCAGTGCCAATTACTAACCACAACGCCATTTTTTTTTTTTTTTTTTTTGCAATTTTTTTTATAAATTGAAAGTTTAAAATCGTCAGACAAAATTTATCGGCATTATACTGTGTCATGTAACATGCACTGTTCACATAATTTAGGACAATCTGAGCCAATCGGAATTAGCGCATTCGTATCACAGACGAGAATGATTCCCACCCTCGAAATAACCACTCGTGGATGCGGTAGCAAAGGTCCATGCGGTGAAGCATTTGGTTGGTTGTTGTTTACACTACTTACATGTGTTGGAAATTTATTACACCAACATTTTTTTATTAATTGTGCTATTAATAAATTAAATAATAATAATAGTGATAGCCGTGTGCAGTTTTTTCCAATCGTGTTATAAAGTTTTTAATTTAATAGAATAAAGACATGCCGTGTCTGGTAAAAGTAGTTAATTGAATCCTAGTGCTTGTTTGTTATTTGATTTTTAGGAGCATTAGCAACTAAGGCCATATTGCTCCGGAAATATGCGGTGGTCATTCCCTGACCTTTCTGCATCCTCCGTATTTGGTGGTGACGGGCTCGAATCCCGGTCTAATCAAGAAGCATGTGCTACGAACTGCTGCTCCTTCCCACCTGACTACGGAGGCGCCGTAGGCAGGTGGGAAGTGCAATATTCGGAGGATAGAATCTGATGAAAGCCACCCTAATGTATGTAGGGTTATGAATATGCCTTCATTGACTATTACTACAACTATGAAGAATGCTAATAAAATAAAAAAAAAAAAAAATCTATGCAAAGTGGTAGGTAAAATTTTTGGTGCCCAGAATCTAACCCTGTGATTTCTGATTGACTCCATCATATAAAGGGTTCCATTGGCACCGATTGCATTTGCGACTGTCCTCCCCCCCCCCCCCGGAACCTAATCCTGACGTAAATTGAGGGCTACCTGTATAAGTCTAAAGGTAGTGAACCACATAGAACTTGTAGGGCAGAGGTAGAGACAGTTCTATATGCCCTAACTAGTACTAGGAGGAAATTGCACTGGATTGAACCAAGCTGGGACTGAACTGTAATCAATTTAGTGAGTCTAAACCAGGCTGCAGAGCATAAGTGGTAATTGATAAAACAGCAGATTTGTATAGCATATGCAAAATCTTATGGTTCACACCACAGTCCAGATGGGAAATGCAAACATTCTAGGATGTTACTAAAATTAGATAACAAAGCGATTAGTCTGTAAGACTGGGGAAGGTAGGAGACTTGCCAGGTTTCAACAGAAATCTTAAGATAGCAGATTTCAACAAATTTGGGAAAACAGACCATTGCAAACATTTATTACATAAATTTAGAACAACATTTGTACAGCAGGAGTGAAGTTTTATCAAAAACTTCCCCCTAGATAAGATATAGGTGGGAAGTTTTTGATTAAACCTAATCAGTGATCCTTGCCAGGACACTAATTAGGTTTAATCCAGACATGGCAGAAGATAATTCAACAGGGGTAAAAAGAAGCAGCAACCAAGGAAGTAAGGTTGTTGCAGACATTGAGGTTGTCCTTGAGGTTGTCGCAGACATTCTCTCAGATATACCAGACAAGCTGTACTTGCTACCTGGGAGTCTAAAATGCTGATAGAACTGATATTCGGGTGACACTCAAGTCAAGTAATAGTGGCATGTGATGCAAGAAAGCAAGCATATGAGCTTATGCAGAGTCAGCTGGAAAAAAAAAAATGCACACAATCATTCCCTCTAAATGTCTGTCCAGTTCCTCCTTAAATTTATTTAACCTATCAACTTCCACAATGACAGATGGAAGTTTGTTCCAGCAATTAACCACCCTCTGGCTAAAGGCAAATTTCCACACATCTATTCTACAGCTGTCTTTCCTCAATTTGAATTTATGACCCCTTAAGTTTGTAATCTGAACAAGTGGAAGAATCCTATATCAGAATTCAGTGTGCTCAACCCATTCAAGGCCTTATACACCTCAATCAGATCACCTCGCAGGTGCCTAGTCTCCAGCCAATGCAATTTGCAGAACTTAAGCCTCTCTTGGTAAGAGGATACCTTCATTCCATTCACCAATCTTGTTGCATTTCTCTGTACACACTCAAGCAAATCTACATCCTTCCTAAAATGAGGCCTCCAGACCTGTACACAGTACTTAAGGCGTGGCCTAACCATTGCCTTATATAGAGGGACAATACCTTCCTTTTCCATGCTAGCAAAATTCCTGTATATCATTGACAAAACGCCATGAGGGCTTTGTCAATGATATACAGGAATTTGTCAATGCAGTCTGCATTGCTCAGAAAACTTCATATCTGACTGCACAATTACTCCCAGGTCTTTTTCATTTTCTACCACCCTAAGTGTAGTACCACACAGTTGGTACATTCCTCTAGGATTACTTCTACCATATATTCAGTACTTTGCATTTGTCAATGTTAAACTTCAGTTGCCACTTCTCAGCCCATCGTCTCAAATTTTCTAGATCCTGTTGCAGTAGCACACTGCCATTACTGTCATTAACAACCCTGCCAGCCTTTGTATCATTTGCAAACTTCGACACTAAGCCTGATATACCTTCATCAATATCATTTATAAATATACGAAACAATATAAATATACAGTGGACCCAACACTGAACCCTGTGGGACTCCACTAATAACATTAGTCCATGAAGAGCACATAAGTGGACTCAATTTCGGAGAAGTCTGGACGGTCTGTGACAGCCAAATCTGCTGCTTGCACCTTCACGATGGTGGGACTGTTAGTAATCCTAGGTATAACTCCCATGCACAAGTGCCTTGTGGGTGACCACCCAAGATGTGAACCAATGCAAGCAGGGGTTGAGGTGTGGCAATCACACTCATGGAGGAATGCCGCACCTCTGTGATACCAGGTAATAGATGATTGATGGTGATAGATGAATACTACGTGATAGATGACTCATCAACCAGTGCAATTCCACCACTTTGCTTATTGGAGGCTTGAAGTGGTGAAACCCATGTTTAGTCTACAGAGCTAAGTTCCGGTCAACCCTTCTCCCATCTCTTCCATCATGCAATATGACTGAGGACTTTTGAGGTTATGATGGACATCATGGTGAAATCCAATCGTCCTTACTTTTCATGGGTACAGCTCTAAAACAGTGTTCGCAGGCCAGCCACTAGTTAGTACACCGGACTGAACCTATTAGTAACTCTCTAGGAGGCTTCCGGATCAGCTAGTGTATAATCTTGCTACCTCTACTCTGCCAGATAGTGACTGGAGGGGGTCTGAGTAGTGTGTATGCAGGGGGACGTTGTCAAGGCCACGTTATGTCAAGGATCTGGGTATATTCTTATCACGTGTACGCCATATCAAAAAATTCATGTGCGATACAGCATGTCCCCCCCCCACCTTTTTCTTATTACTGAATACACTGTGAATTGTCAAACTAATAGAATAAGCTTATCTGTGAAAAGATCTGAACCTCCCAAGCACTTCCTAGTCCATTTCACAAATATATGTGGTCTCAGTTCTACTCTCAACGATGTTCATTTCCACTTGCAGTCTGCCAAACCCCATGTACTTTTTCTGACAGAATCTCGATTATCGGTTAATTCAACTATTGCTCATCTCAGTTGCCCAAATTATTCGCTGTATGATTCCTTTCGCCTCAAAGGTGGTACTTATGTATATGTCCATTCTCATATTCCCTGTAAGAGACTTGGTAATTTGAAATCTCCTCTTTTCAATCTTCTCTGGCTTGAAATCTCTCTACCTAATTCTGTCAAATTCATCTGTTGTCTTTAACATTCTGCCAACTGCACTAAACACGTGGAGCTCTTTGACTTCCTTTCATTGCAACTTAACTTACTCCAGTCCAACTTTCCTAAAATTGAGGTAATTTTCCTTGGCGATTCACAACTCCAGCTAGCTTCCGTTTTCTAGTCACACCAACCCAGCTGGTCGAGATGCTGAGGCTTTTGCAATTACTAATGACCTCGCACAGATTGTTCATTTACCGACCAGAATACTGGACAATCCTAACCATACAACCAACATGTTTGATCTTTTTCTCACAAACAAACCTAAGTACATGGTCGAAGTGAGTGGTCCTTTAGGCACCTCAGATCACAGCTTGGTGATTCTCTTCTCCAATGGAGCCTTTATCTCATGGTTATTCCCAACCTCGTGTTGTTTGGCATTAAAGAATGCAAAATGGAATGAACTGCGAGATTTCTTTTCTTCTTTTCCTTGGTCAGATTACTGTCTCAAAACTTCTGATGTCAACATTTACTCAGATCATGTCAGTGAAATTATTCTTGTAGGAATGGAGTCCTTTATTCCACACTCCACTTTAAAATCTCATCCTTTATCTAAACCTTGGTTTTCTAATAAATGCACTAAGGCTGTTCAAGAGAAGAATGTTGCATGTCATAATTGGCTTGTTTCCAATTCTTCAGTTTCATTTTCTGCCTACACCAAAGATTGCAATAATTGTAAAGCAGTTATTAATCAGTCCAAACTAAATTTTGAACAGGCTAAGAGTAGAAAACTTGTTTCTTGTCCCAATGGTAGCCAAGCATTCTGGTCTCTTGCTAAAGAGCTATTGGCCCCAACTTTTTCCCATCTCTCTGTGAAAACCAGATGGTTCTGTTGTAACTTCACCCAAGGATAAAGCTGACCCGCAAACATCCCATTTTTCTTCAAACTCATGTATTAATGATCTTGGTAAAACACCTCCCACCATTCCCAACACACTCCACTCAATGACTCCTGTGGTCTTCTGTCAAAAGGATTTTGACAAATCTTGATGCTAAGAAAGCTCCAGGTCCCGATGGTATTTCTCCACCTATTCTCAAAACCTGTGCTCCTGAACTTACTCCTGTTCTTTGCCGCTTTTTTCACTTTCTTATTCCAAAGGTGTTTTCCCTTCTGCTTGGAAATTTGCCCATATCCAACCAGTTCCTAAAAAGAGTGACAAATCTCTCTCATCCAATTATTGTCCCATTGCAATTATAGTAAACTCTTGATTTAACAGACTAATAGGGGAGAAGGGGTGTCCGTTAATACCGAAAGTCCATTAAATCGAATGTAACCTGGGGGGAGGCATTTTTAATGTAAAAAAGAGCTATCAACACTGTATTTTAAAGAAAAATGTTGCAATTTGGTCTTGGATATCAGAAACTTTTTTTTATGCCATAAATTTCATAAACATGTGCTACTGAGATGCCTTGTTCTCATTTCTCAATTAGCTCTAATTTCTGTGTCACATTTAAGTTCACACACTTTCTTTTAACTCCTCTTAACTTGATGCCTTTTTAAATTGTAAGGATTGCAAAATTAATTAATAAATAAAGTCACAATTCAGAAATCACAGAAACACTCTGTATACAACCTGACCACATGATAGCTTTAGGCAGACTGAGACTGAAACAAAGCGAGTCAGTAGACTGCAGTTTAATGTCCTGAGTCACATTCAGCCCGCAAGTCACCGCTTACTCTTATCTGGAAAAACAGCTATTTGAACACGTTTTTCAGAAAGAATAAAAAATAATTTCCTGAATTTGATTATAAAAATAAAAGCAGGTAATTATCAAAACAATAATGGAAATAGGTAATTATTAATTTTTAATTAATAATAACACTGAAGTTTTGTATAACCTAAAAAATATAATATGGTTGAGATTAATATGTACATTACTGTATTATTATTTGTCCAGTCCGTTAAATCGAGGGTTTACTGTACTTCTACTCTTTCTAAGATAATGGAGAAATCAATTAACCGCCAACTCTTAAACTACCTAGAAACCTTCTGTCTGATCAACAATCGCCAGTATGGTTTCCATCAGTGTTGATCCACGGGCAATATTCTGGCTTACGTTACCCATTTATGGACAAATTCAATGGAAAAGTTCAGTGAAACACAAGCAGTTGCTCTTGACATCTCAGAGGCTTTCGATCGTGTTTGGCATAAAGGCCTTCTAAACAAGCTTCCATTTTATGGTTTGTCAACTATTTTTTGTAATTGGTTATCGAGTTTTCTCTCTGATCGCTCACTGAAGGTGATAGTAGATGGCTCTCTGTCTTCTAACTTCTCCACTAATGCCGGTGTCCCCCAAGGTTCAGTTCTCTCCCCCACTCTTTTCCTCTTGTATATTAATGACTTTCTTCCATTAACTGGAAATCCTATCCATAGTTTTACTGATGATAACATATTGCATTCTACTTTACAGTCCTGCTCAATCAGCTTCAACTTCTCGAATATCCGCTACCAATTCAGTGGGGCAAAGACAACTTAGTTGATTTCAATCCTTCTAAAACTCAGTCTTGTGTTATATCTCGCAAAAAAGATTCTTTTGCTCCTATGCTTATCTTTGGTAACACTCCGATTTCTAGGTAAGTTGATATATCTCTTTTGGGGATTACCCTGACTTCTAATCTCACTTGTCACAAGCACATTACAAATACTGCTTCTTCTGCATCTAAAAAACTTTGTTTTCTCTTTCGCTCTCAGTGTTACTTTTCTTCCAAACAGCTGTTTACTCTGTACAAATTGCAAATCCAACCTACCATGGAAAAATGTTCCCACATCTGGGGCAGTGCCTCCAAAACCTCTCTAAGGGTTCTAGATTACATTCAGAAGAGGGCAGTAAAGTTAATTAATGACTCTTCTCTCTCTCTCTCTCTCTCATAGACGTTCTGTTTCTGCTGCATGCATTTTCTATAGATACTTCCATGGGCACTGTTCTTCTGAATTGGCTTTTATAATTTCTGCTCCCTCTTTCAAACCAGTCCGAACACATGCCACCACCAGCCAACGTCCATTTACTGTCCAACTTCAAACTCACAACACCAACTTTTCATCTTCCTTATTTATTCATTCAACTGTAGTTTTCTGGAACAACCTTCCTTCGTACGTATTTCCTGAAAATTACCGTCTACAGAAGTTCAAGTCTAATGTCAACAAATATCTTCTTTTGAATAATCTAACCCCATGCATGGTACTAAGTACTATTGGTTCTAATACCTCTCATGTTTGGGGTTTTCATAAAAAAAGGTAAAGTAAATAAGATTAATGACTTTTAGATTTGCCCTGTCAGAATATCTTTATGACAGGGAAAATCTAAAAGGGGATAATCAGCTAAGAAGAGAGCATCCAGAATTTAATTTACAATATCTGTCCAAGAAAGAGATTCAGTGTTATTACTTATAACATTATTATAGATAATAGGTGCATTTAGCTTGTTTCTAGTAATTTTGTAAACTGTGTTCCAGGGAGCTTGATTACCAACATGATGAACAAATTTCTTCCAGGTGTTAAATTTGGATTTAGCAATGAGTTTCGTATATTGATGTTTTTTTCTAAGATAGACTGCGTGGAGTTGGCTGACATCATCAGCTGGCCAAGAACGTCTATGCCATTGATAATTATTTCGGGCACAGAAAACGATGCCAGATTGTCGATTCGTTGTTCCACCAAGGAGTAGTAACATGTTTTTTAGATTTCCTTTTAGTAAAGTGAGTAGCAGTCAGCTGGAGACATATTTTCAGAAACTTCAGAAAAACAAGAAAATTCAGAAATCCAAATATTAGAGAATTTTTGCCAATTAGCATTTAGCAAGGAAAAACAAGAGGAGGTGGAAGAATACCAGGAAGAAATGGAAGGAACAGGTTGAATTTGAAAGAAAATTGCGCAATGATTAGAAGTTTAATCAACATAAACTGTCCAAGAACAGATTTGGTTTAAAATAGAGGAACAGCAGAGAGTTAAATCAATATTGGATTGACCAATAGAAGAAGAAAAAAGTATAAGGTAGATCAGGCTTGTTGAGAATATCAAGTCAGTGCTGCTGGATAAAGTTTTCAGGAAGACTACCATGAGGGCTGGAAGAAGAACAGAACCAAGTCACAGACTGCATTAAAATCACCAGCTATAATAAAATTTGCAGGGCAAGGTTCTGAAAGCATGGTCGAGAAAAGAAAAATTCCATCCAATTCATCTTTAGGGCAATAAACTGAAAAGAAATAGATACTTCTGAAGGGACCAGAGATATATGCACAAGTTACAAATTGGGAACTAGACAGCCAATCAAAGTAACCTCCAAATCATCATTCAAAAGCACAATAGCAGAACGAGGCTGTTGATGCAGATAAGACTTTTGGTTGTGGGAAAACCAGTAATCATTGTGTGCAAATAACAGGGCTCCTGAATTAACAAATTATCAATAGATTTCTCTAAAGAGACTTACAGAAGCTCATCTGCAACAGTTTTTGATTTTTGACCATTAAGCTGAAGAATTTTAACAGAAGAATTGTTGTGTGTTGGAATTATAATTTAAGGATGTATTATTTATATTGAGTATGATTCTTTACATTTTCCAAAGCTCATATATATATATTCACTACAGGTAACATCTCTGACTGAATGTTTATGATCCTTCTTTTTATGCTTACAGTTGCAGTAATAAGGGGCTGATCTTTATTGGGACAGTACTCAGAGACGTGTCCAGTACGGGCACATTGACTGCAAGATAGAATATCCGAGACATGAAACCGAGACACAAAAAACACCTGGTAACCACTTTTTTTTTTTTTTGGTAGTTGTTGGTGCATAGGCTTCTGTGGCCATAATGCACCTCCCAAGGTTTTTGCAGTACTTTGATCCAAGCCCGAGGCGGGAATCGAACCCGCGACCTTTGGGTTGCCAGGCAGGCACCTTACCCACGCGGCTAGCCCGGTCGGCTCTGGTAACCACTGTGAAAGGCCTACATCTGCAAGAAGACCAACCAATATACAAACATTCTAAGGAGATAGAAAGTTTATATATTCTTGAAGGAAAGCCTAGAATCCAATTCATAGTTTGTCCAGATTTTGAAGTAGTACTAAAACAAAAAGTAACTTCTTTATCAAAAGTCATTAAAAGAAAAACCTTGTTCGCTAAAGTTTTTATAAAAAAAGATCAAGTATTTCTTCCTTGGAGGAATTTGTCTATATCATAAATTAAAATGGTTGATTTTAGAATTTTAGGGGGGGGGGTTTCATCTTAATATCCGTATCAGACAGCAAAGTTAATGAAGTTATCTTACAAATATCTTCTGAGGTGGCTGTTTCTACAGTAATAACTTTGTTCTTTATCAATTTTATTTTAACCTGTTTTAAGGACTATCAGAAAGTCTACAGATCTAGTACTGATGGAACAAATAAGATTACATTGGATTTAGGCTTAGGTTTAGATTGAGTGGATTCTGTAGAAGTAGCAATATCCAGGTTGTGTTGATAATGGTTAAATAATTTTATGCTTGTATACAGGCAGCTCAGCACTGTCCCTCGAATTCTTTAAGGCATCCAGATAGGATGTGGTATGTGAAACTGATGATGAAAAAATATCTATATATTTTTGCAATTCCTCATTTATAACTAAGTTTTTCATTGTCTATAATTCTAAGCCACAAAGTTTTTCATAAAGAAACTTAGTTACTCTAGTAAATCTACTGCTTTCATCAGTAAAAAGTTCAACAATTTCTTTACGTATTTTATGAGCCTAGCATCAACAGAAGCATCAGCTATTGAAACAACAGTATTTGTTCGCTGACTGTCTTGATTTTGAGAATTATCATTAGGAGGAGAATCTATTCTAACAAGACTTACCATGAGGGATGCATTTAATTTTGCATCTGATTGAGTTGATGTTATGTCCTGTGCCCAAAGGAGGAAAATCCTCTTTTGAAATATTAGTATCAACTGCAACAGTTCTGTCATCCATGTTAAATTCAGAATTTAAAATTAATTAACAGTCATTAGCCTTACTTCCTTAATTATGTGCTGTTATTCAATGGTATGCAAGGACCAGAGGTGGGGGGAGGAGATAACAGAACAACTTAGCAGCTCACTAATGCAGGGTCAAGGTCACGTTGCTATCAGACACATTGGGCTTGAAAGACACTGAACAATGGACAAAGCTCATGTAAGAAGTAGCAACAATGACCATGAATTAAATTCATCCAAAACTAGATTGTATGTATAGCTTAGCTTAATTTTTCAGCACTCACCTCATAGTAATCCACTTAGTTGGTGGAAAGTTTTACCACATACATAGTGGTTATAGGATTCTAATAACTTACGGGGATTATGGATTTAAGAACTATGTTATGGGTTTTAAATTTTTTGCTAAGAAAGGAAAGTACACCTTCCATTCTATGGTTGCCTAATTAAATTAAATTAATTGAAGAAAGATAAAAGCTAATAGCCGCGCATGAGCGACTTTCGAAATCGTCTTCAGTTAGCTATAGTGGGGGGAAGAGAGCGTGGGAGTGTGTTATATACTGGGTTGGGTTCCTGAAATGCATTTCAGTGCACATGGAAACTTAATACGTGCTAAATTCCAAATGGGGGGAGACATTGGTGGGAATCTTTTTGTTTAATACGTTAAGTGATGTATGGCGCTTAAACCTCAATGACGAGGTCTTCGTTTTGAAGGATTTTATAGCTGGAATTTAATTTGACTACTGTGATGGCTGAATCGATGAGTGGGTTATGATTATAAAATTGGACATGTTGTGTTATTCTGTACTTGCTAAATTAGATTTTACAGAACTAACACCACACATCCAATTTTATAATCATAACCCACTCATCGATTCAGCCATCACAGTAGTCAAATTAAATTCCAGCTATAAAATCCTTCAAAATGAAGCCCTCGTCATTGAGTGGTTTAAGCGCCATACATCACTTAACGTATTAAACAAAAAGATTCCCGCCAACTTCTCCCCCATTTGGAATTTAGCACGTATTAAGTTTCCATGTGCACTGAAATGCATTTCGGGAACTCAACCCGTATATAACACACTCGCGTGCTCTCTTCCCCCCACTGTAGCTAACTGAAGACAATTTCGATAGTTGCTTGTGTGCGGCTATTAGCTTTTATCTTTCTTCAATTAATTTAATTTAATTAGGCAACCATAGAATGGAAGGTGCACTTTCCTTTCTTAGCAAAAAATTTAAAACCCATAACTTAGTTCTTAAATCCATAATCTCCATAAGTTATTAGAATCCTATAATCACTATGTATGTGGTAAAACTTTCCACCAACTAGGCGGATTACTATGAGGTGAGTGCTGAAAAATTAAGCTAAGCTATACACACGGTCTAGTTATTACATTACAGCACATAAGGACTCCTTAAAAATCAAGATTCATCCAAAACTTATGTTTTGTCTGCTCACATTAATCTCCACTTGCATCTGGCATTTCCAAAGGTCAATCTTGATATGACAACACTAAAAACAACTCAATACTGCAATTTTAATTTCACAAATCAAGAAAAATTTATGGAGCAGAACAAACAACAACCAGACACTATGTTCCCCCTAGCAGTTAACACATATGATACAATGATAAATGCAACTAACAGTTTTAACACTCTTTTCTGCATGGGATCATATGATTTCACATGCAATCTGCAATATAAGTGGCTGCTGCCACTGGTATAATTGCTGGTTGACAAAGACTGAATCAACAGTGGAAAGTTCCAGCTATCTTTTTTTCATATTTTTCAAAAGCATTTTAACTGTCACATAGTTACATGTACACAGTGTGGCAAAAAAAAGTAACAAAATTGAAATGAAATAAGGCAAAATATGAATAAGGGAAATATTTTCATACGCTTCTCTCTCAAAATAGTGCTGAAGGAACCAAATACAGGCATACCTCGATTAATAGGATGCGTTCCACGAAATTACTTCGTTAAGCGAAACTTCGTTTTCAGAGGTAAAAATACTATGGCCAGAATAGGGATACGTTCCTATGTAAAGAAAATTAAAAGCTTTTTTTCGAACAAAGAAAAGTTTTATTAAATAAACAGTCAACTTACATACAAAGTGAAATCACATTTTAAAATATGAGGTTAAAGTTGATTGTTTATGCTTTTTTCCCCTTTCATTTAACAATTGCCTATACGGAGTTATTGCATTTAACACTGATCGCTTAACTATAACACTTCTTCCTAAGTCAGGATCATTTTCACTAAAAAAATTTAAAACGTTTTCAATATCATTTAAGCACCTTTTTAAATCTTTGGTTGTTAACACTTTTTCGGCAGGTACTTCTTTAACTTCGCCTTCACTATCTTTGTCTTCGTTGCTAACAAGGCTTTCTAAATCTTCCACTGAAAAACCATCATCTTCTGCATTCAATAAATTTCTAACATCCTCTTCATCGACATTTTCGAAACCTATTTGATTGAGCCATCTGGATAACTTCATTTCTAATTCTTGGATGTTATTTTCTTCTTCTAGTACAACTTCTGGCCATATTTTGCGCCAAACTCCATTTAAGCATTTCTTAGTGACTTCTTTCCAAGAACTATCAATGCTTTCTATTGCGTTTTTAATGGTGTAGTTTTTCCAAAAAGTTTTAACTGTCATTTCCTCTTTATCCTCTAGTTCAGTTAAATTGCTTAAAGTTCGACGCAGATAATAAGCTTTAAATGATGCTATTACTCCCTGATCCAATGGTTGAATCAGGGAAGTTGTGTTTGCTGGAAGAAACACAACTTTGACAGGAATGCATGTGTCCAACGTGTTAAGATCAGTAGGATGTCCCGGAGCATTGTCTAACAACAAAAGAGCTTTTTCTTCAAATTTGTTTTTTTGACAATACTGTTTTACTCCAGGACAAAAGTGGTTAACAAACCAATCAGTAAATAACTCCTTGGTAACCCACGCTTTTCTATTTGCTTTCCATATTACAGGTAAATTCATTTTTATGTTACCTTTTAACGCCCTCGGATTTTCTGAATGGTAAACTAATAACAATTTTAATTTATAATCGCCAGAGGCATTTGATCCAAAGAGTAACGTTAAACGGTCTTTGGCTGTTTTGAACCAAGCAGCTGATTTTTCTTCAATAGAAATGAAGCTTTTTGTTGGTAGCCGTTTCCAGAACAAACCGCTTTCGTCAACATTGAACACCAAATTTGGTGGAAAATTTTCACGTTTAATTATTTCCTTTAGTTTTTCTGGAAACTTATTTGCAGCTTCAACATCTGCACTTGCAGCTTCTCCTGTTAATTTTACACTATGAATCCTGGCCCGTTTTTTAAATTTCTCGAACCAACCACGAGAAGACCCAAAGGTTTCCGTAATTTCTTCAGTTTGTTTAGATTTCAGGTGATTAAACAAAAATGGAATATTTTTTTATGTTAAATGGGGCTTGAAATTGCGGACTTCGTTATATCGAGGCTTCGTTATCAGAGGTAACGTTAACCGAGGTATGCCTGTATACTCATTACAACATTTGTACAACTCTTGGAAAACCTTGTGTGCTCTGCTATATATAGTTCTGCTGTCTCAATATTCTGAATATAGTAGTAGTTGTAGGTTTTACAGCAAAATGGCAGATAAACACCATTATGCACCAAACAATGGTAGGAGTAGTAGAGGCATGTGATGCAAGAAAGCATCAGCCAAAAAAAAAAAAAAAAAAAAAAAAAACCAATTTCACACATCTATTCCCGCTAAAAGTTTGTCCAGTTCCTCCTTGAATTTATTTAAGCTATCAACTTCCACAACGACAGATGGAAATTTGTTCCAGCAAACACCCGTTGGCTAAAGGCAAATTTCTTCACCAACCTTGTTACCCTTCTCTGTATATGCTCAAGCAACTCTATATCCTCCCTAAAATGAGGCCTCCACACCTGTATGCAGTATTCAAGGTGTGGCCTGACCACTGTCTTATACAAAGGGATAATCATCTTTTCCCTACCAACGAAATTCCTGTGTATCATTGACAAGACCCCAAGAGCTGCTTTGGCAGCCTGTCTGCACGGCACAGAAAACTTCATATCTGACTGCACAATTACACCCAGGTCCTTCATTCTCTACTACCCCTGCTTGTAGTATCGCACAATTGGTACGCATTCTGGGGTTACTGCTACTCATATGCAGTACTTTGCATTTGTCAGTGTTAAACTTCATTGCTCAACTTTTCTAGATCCTGATGCAGTAGTACACTGCCATTACTGTCATTAACAACCCTGCCAACCTTTGTATCATCTGCACACTTGGACATTAAGCCCAATATATCTTCATGAATATCACTGATAATGATAAATATACAAAACAACAGTGAACCAGACACCAACCCCTGTTGGACTCCACTAATAACATTAGTCCACAAAGAGCAGCACCCATTGATTACTACCCTCTGTCTTCTCACACTCAACCATCCTTTTATCCATTGTAGCAACTTACCCTTAATACCATTCTGCTCCAATTTGTACAGCAGTCTTCCATGCACAACAGTGTCAAAAGCTTTCCTGAAATCCAAGTATATGATATCAAATTTATTTTTTGCATCCAGTTCCTTTGTAACCACATCATAATATCCTATCAGATTTGTCAGACAAGACTTTCCCTTAACAAACCCATGCTGTGTCTGAATTATTGCTGCAGTCTTGTCTAAATGATCCTGCAATGCATCTTTAACCAGTGACTCCATTATTTTACCCGGAACAGAAGTTAAACTAACTGTAGTAATTACTCGTTCATCCTTCGATCCCCCTTTGTGAATTGGGGATACATTTGCACATCTCCAGTCTGTGGTGACCTCCCCTGAGTCCAAGGATGCTCTCATAATTATGGCTAAGGGTTTGCTTAATTCCTTTGCCACCTCCTTTAATATAACTGGATAGATCCCATCCACCCCAGGTGCCTTTCTTATGTTTAACTTCAACAATTTCTCCTCCACTTTGCTCTCAGTTATTACAAAATCATTAAGCACTCTGCTACAATTTGATAACCTTCTGCCATTTTCAAACCTTAATAACTCGTGTGAATGTAGATGCAAAATACTCTTCAGTTTGTTTGCTATCTGAGCAGGATCATCAACATTTGAACCATCGATATCAAGTGGACTAATAAGATTCATCCCCTTCTTTTTAGAGTTTATATAAGTAAAGAAATCCTTGCTGTTTTTCTTAGCATCCTTTGCCAAAAATTTCTCATATTTGCCTTCGCATGCCTAACCTCATTTGTGACTTGATTACAGACTAGCTTATATCTGCCATAGGCTTCTGTGTCACCTGATAATTTATATGCATCCCATGCATTTTTCTTCTCTGCCAGGAGTCTCATTAGTTCATTTGACAACCATTTAGGCCTAAACCATGAACAATATTTCTTAACAGGTATGAAACTTTAAGTAGCTTCCACGATTAATTCAGTGTATTAAGAATTTGCAGATAGAGGAACCATTAGGTGGCAGTGATCACATATACTGATGTGGGATTTACTTAAAGATATAATTACCATTACGGGTAAAGGAAAGGGTTTTTGCTTTCATAAAGGTGACTACGTTGGTCTCAGACAGTTTTTAAATTCTGTTATTACTGATGATGTTACCAACAGCAAATCCTAAGTTGGAAGCATTCGAGGAATTAATCGTGGAAGCTACTAAAAGTTTCATACCTACTAAGAAATATTGTTCAAGGTTTAGGCCTAAATGGTTGTCAAATGAACTAATGAGACTCGTGGCAGAGAAGAAAAATGCATGGGATGCAGATTACAAGAAATCTTTGGCAAAGGATGCTAAGAAAAACACAAATATTTCTTTACTTATATAAACTCTAAAAGGAAGGGGATGAATATTAGGCCTAAACCTTGAACAATATTTCTTAATAGGTATGAAACCTTTAGTAGCTTCCACGATTAATTCAGTGTATTAAGAATTTGCAGGTAAAGGAACCACTAGGTGGCAGTGATCACAGTGTACTGATGTGGGATTTACTTAAAGATATAATAGATATGATATAAAATATATAAGGGCATAAACTTAAAGATAAAAGCAATAATGCCTAAATGCACGAATAATCACTGCAGATAATCAGATCAAGAGAATTGCGCTCCCTGATTGCCTCTTGAACATGCTGCTGCAGAAAACAATCATCCAATAAATCCACAAGTAAAGAAGTCCTTGCTGTTTTTCTCAGCATCCTTTGCAAAAGATTTCTCATAATCTGCTTTCGCTTGCCTAATCTCCTTTGTGACTTGATTACAGACTGGCTTATGTCTGCCATAGGCTTCTATGTCACCTGATAATTTATATGCATTCCATGCAGTTTTCGTCTCTGCCACAAGTCTCATTAGTTCATCTGATATCCATTTAGGCCTAAACCTTGAATAACTTTTAGTTGGGACAAAAAGCCTAGTAGTTTACAAAATTACTTCTCTGAATGCTTCCCATTTAGAATTTGCTGTTGGTAACATCATCAGTTGGTCCCACTGTACAGAATTTAAAAAACTGCCTGAGACCACTGTAGTCACCTTTGCGAAAGCGAAAACCCTTCCCTTTATCCCTGATGGTTGTGATATTTTTAAGTAAATCCCACATCAGTACACTGTGATCACTGCCACCTAGTGGTTCCTTTAGCTACAAATTCTTAATACATGAATAATCACTGCTGATAATCAGATCAAGAGAATTGCCCTCCCTGGTTACCTCTTGAACATGCTGCTGCAGAAAACAATCATCCAAAAAATCCACACAAGTCTTGTTAGTGTGTGAGTGACCAACCCACAAGTTGCAGTCTATATCTGGGAAGTTAAAATACCCCATTACAATACAATCTGATTTACTGGCAAATTCTATTTCTCTGTACAACTGTTCGTTGTACTCATTAGAGTCATTAGGCCTATAATGGTAAACTGCAGCCATTATCAACCCACTGCAGGATGGAAGCCTCCTCAACAATTCATACTGAGGGAAATAGACCATAATCAGCCACGCTGCTCCAGTGAGGGTTGGCAAATCGACCGTATTTAGCAGTCAGGGGCTTGAACCCCGGTCTACTCAAAGAGTGCTACTGCACTCCTGCTCATGACCACTCAGCTATGGACACACTCCTACTCTCATTTTTGCTTTCCCATTGCTTATGTCACACCAAACTGATTCAACATAAACACTATCAAATTAGCATCCTTTCAATCTCATTTTCAGAAAGATAAAAAAGTCTTATGGAGCCAAATCAAGGGAGTAAAGGGATGGTTGAGTTTTTCAAACATCCAATCATCTGAGTTATCCATCATTATCAATCAAACAGTGTGGAACAAACTTAACTGAAATTTTTATTTTCCCAAGTCTCGGTATTATGGACCTTATTGATTTCTTATTCTTTTAACTCATTTGTTGGCATTCTCGGTGTTAAGTGGCAGTCACTTGCTAGTAAATTGCATACTTTGTCCACCAATTTGGGGCTGCAGGTCACTTTCAGTCATCTACCTGGAGGATTATCTACTGCACATGCTCTGCCCTTTTTTTAAAATATTTAAATCAACAAAACGTTTGTGCTGGGAGAATGCCTCATCCCATTAAGCTGTTTGTAACATTGTGTTTACATAAAACAATGTTGATCCGTTGGTCCATCGTTTGGTTTATCACAATGACATTAGGCACAATGCACAAAATAACACCCATACAAAAAAGCAAACTTGAGGCCAAGTGGTTTAGGTTGGTGGGACTGCCAAAGGTAAAGAACTCTGCTCATCCACTAATGGCAGCTTCTCGTTATGACACACTAAATGGACACCATCAGTCATATACTGATAAGATTTGCCTTTGATCAGCAGCACTGCAATACCCATGGCTGCAAAATACTAATGGATGTAAACAAAGGACCACAGTCACTCCCAGTATCAGGGGAAAACTTACCAGCTACTGGCAGCCTCCCCACTAATCTCATGTTCAAAAATTTCTAAACAGTACATAACTTTTTTCTTCTTTTAATCAGAACTGGCTTTGCCTTCACAAAAGGCAAAGCCAGCTCTGATTAAAAGCATGGCCATTTGCACGTCATGGCCATGCTTTAATGAAAACGTTTGCAGCAGCCCACTGCACCCAACAGTAAATGGCGGAGTGATTACAATTAGCAACAACAAATTTTCTTAAACCTACATAAGAGAAAATGTAACTTTTATACCGTTGGTAAAAATTTGTGTTAACATTTATAGTATGATCCCCCTTTCCGATCAATTGTTTCTGAAATGTGTCATGATGCAGTGATGGACAGGGTTATCCCCTCCTACCAATTGCTTTCATATATTACACAAAAGGCTGGTAAACTACCAGAATTACAATAAATTTATCCAAATAAACCAAAGCAAGTTACAACCGTAAACAGGACATTAACCAATCAAAGAAATGATTTAGTATTAGTATTAGCAAGCAATGCAAGAAAGCAACCTTATACAAAAAAACCTCACCCACAACAATTTGCCTAATCCTTCCTTAAATTTATTCAAATTACCTACTTTACACTACCAGCTGGAATTTTGTTCCAACAATCAGTCTCTGGCCGAAAGCAAATTTTTCGCACTGAGAAAAAGCATGAATCCACCAGCATTTAGTTTACTCAACCCATTTAAAGTCTTAAACACTTCAATCAGATCTCCTGATTCCCTACACTGGAAAAGCACTGCTGACCTATACGTAATGCTTCTTGCTTCCTGAAAGTACTGTCAGTCCTCAAATAGCACAATACTTGTGTTCCTAGAAACCCCTGTGCAATACAAAATCGTGCAATGTAAATAACAGGTCCTATGGGAAAAATAGGGTTAGGTGCCGACCATCAAAAATTGAACACACATTTGTAATTAAAACATTACCAAACACAATAAATAATCATAATAAAATACTTATGTATTTTATTACATATTTCATCAGTTGGTCCCACTGTACAAAATTTAAAAAACTGCCCAAGACAACTGTAGTCACCTTTACGAAAGCAAAAACCCTTCCCTTTATCCCAGATGGTAGTAATATTTTTAAGTAAATCCCACATCAGTACACTGTGATCACTGCCACTTAGTAATAGTCGTAATAAAATACGTATTTTATTATCGTAAGTATTTTATTATAACTATTACGTAATAAAATATTGCTAATGCTTTGCTTCTATTGTAAGCAAATGTGTTCTTTGTTTGATCTTCTATCCAAACAGATGACAGCCATTCCATCTCTTCCAATTCTTTGTGTCTTGATCTAATGGATTTTCTTACACTGAGTTGTTCTTGCTATGAAAGTTGATTTTATTTTCTCTGCATTATTTCTAATTCTCAGCGTTGCATTTAGGCCTGTAGCACTTGCAATATCACATGGTCTTTCATTTCACTCAAAGTGTTTCACAATATCATATTTTTTCTCTATCGACAGAGACAGACTGGCCATAAGCCTTACCGGGGAAACCCCGGTGAGGCAGAGGCCAAAAGATGATAGAGGCCGGTACACATTTTCCCGGGTAAGAATTTTTAACCCAGTCCGCCTCTGTCTATCAATATTGTTTTTCTTTTTTTCTTTTTCTCTCTGAATCTGTAGTGTCTTCACCAGGATGCTTCCTTTTTTGCACCTTTTAAGTATTTTACTCATTTTTAGAGAATAAAGCACAATTACAAAATGAGGAGACATGCTTGATACACAAAGCTACACGTGTGTAGCAACTGAATAAACAACGCTGTAAAGGCAGAGACACACTATTAACACCTCACTACTCACATTTTACTAAAGCACATTTCTGGGGGTTACTACCATAAAACAAAAACAATTTCCAGTTGCGTTTCTGCTAGTGGAATCTGTTATAAACCGGTAGTAAACTTGATCTAATTGCATTTGCGATAATACTGATAGCTGGAATTGTGTGGGTTTTTATGTTATTATGGTGAATGTGTTTCCCCCTCACTGATATAAAAAAACAAATACATTTTCAGAATCTTCTCTTCATTCCTATAGTGTTACGTTCAGTTGGGGTGATTCCACGTTCGACTGCCATTTCTTGTAAACACAAAGGTGAATCGTGCATAAATGAATTCAGTTCGTGTTATGTACGATATCATTCCCCTATTTATAAATCATGTATGATCGAATTCATGTAGTGTAAACACGTGTTATATGAGGACTGACTGTACTGGAAAAAGATTTTATTGCCCATCCTCAACAAAGCAGATGTTACCAGAGAGCCACCCTCATATTCACTATGCTCTATTTTACCAATCTTATGTTATCCACAGAATACATAAGTGGTGATTGTGACAGGCAAGAAAAAGTGTTGATCACACATTTGGATATCGAAGCTAAATGTCACAATGTCCAGATTATTCTACAACTTCTCATGCAATGATACCAGATTCATGGCAATATCCATACTTTCATAACAGCTTTTTCCCTAACAGGTTCCTAACCATACAAATTAGAGGCACAACCTATCTCACACACTCAACCCCCCAACTGGGAAACTTCAGGGCAGAGCCTTTTCTAGTCCCATCTTCACAGCCATTATAGCACCTCTTTTTGATTCATCCAAAACATCGCTGTATTTGATGATGACAGATTCATCACACAATAAACTTAACCAAGACATTAGTCTCAATCACTCAAGAAATAAACACATCTCCAAACAAAATACTACATGTAACAATATGGATTCAAAATAATCTGAATAAAATGGAAGATGAGATATTTTTTGTTATTTGGTTTTTAGGAGCATTAGCAACTAAGGCCATATTGCTCCGGGATATGCGGTGGTCATTCCCTGACCTTTCCGCATCCTCCATATTTGGTGGTGACGGGCTCGAACCCCGGTCTAATCAAGTGTGCTACGCGCTGCTGCTCCTTCCCACCTGGCTACGGAGGCGCCGGAAGATGAGATATATCCACTGAAGTAAAATCCATTGTCTATTCAGCTCTCCATCCAAGGTGATGCAATACCAGCTGCTAAACACCACTGATAATCGGCTGATCTTTGATCAAAAGCCTAGGTTTGATCTACATGTGCAAATGTTCTTCAACAAGGCTGCTTTGGCTTCATTGGATGAGCAAAGAGCACTTAAATTTAATTCACAGATTGGGCAACTATTGTCAAATACATCAAAAACATTGTTATTCACCATTACTCTATGCTACTGCTGAAGTGTGAATTTCAGCAGTTCTCGCTGCCATTAAAATTGTGGCAGCTTTATGAATGATCCATAAACCATCAGAACCAGAGGCATGGCTCAAGTCATCAGTGGGGGAAAATTTTTCAATACCCCTCCCCCAACTTACTTTCTTTTTCACTAATGAACACAACCCAATACACTACACACATTTTCTTCACTTTTATAGGAAACCACAAGCGTACTAAAAATGAACCAATAAAGAAGTATTTAGTTTTGAGGGCTACTCCATATTTTAACAGTCTTATATCGTATTATATATGATTTTAATATTTCTTCACATTTAGCTGGGGCAAGATTTGATTATATGATAGTAATCCATTATGTACAAGTCTGCAGTGTTCATCACTAACAAACAGAAGACTGAAATATGTAGAGTGAAACTTATGAAAGAAGTATAAAAAGGATTTAAAATCCTTTTTTACAAAAGAATCTTATTTTTAAAAAAAATTGTTCACAAAAAAAAAAAAATGTAGTAGAGAATTTTTATAATTTTAATAACTTACATAAGATAAAACTAAAAATTTAATCAATAATAATCTGTTGTGGTTTGTGATGAAATTTTGAGCAGAAAAATGCCAAATACCTAAAAAAGGATCAAAACATTTTAAACACAGTTTTCAATGAAAAGGATCGGCTGAACGATTCCAACATTCTTTTATGGCATCACAGAGTAAAGTTACTATATACTGCATGTGTATTGGGAGCACTAAAATAAAATTAAGCAATAAAAACAAGCTTTTATTTATCTTTACTTTACTGGTAAATACACAGTAGAAGATAATTTACAGTGATCATATAGTGGTGGCTGAAAAAAACTTTATTCAGCATTGGACTTGAAGATGATATACTGGTGAATCTTCAAGGTCATACTCTTTAAAATTCCATAAACTTTCTACAATATCTAACACTTTTTTTTTAATGCCATATTCCTCACATATACTTCGACACTAAGCCTGATATACCTTCATTTATCGATGATGCTGATGAAGGTATATCAGGCTTAGTGTCGAAGTTTGCAGATGATACAAAGGTTGGCAGGGTTGTTAATGAGTAATGGCAGTGTGCTATTGCAACAAGATCTAGATAATTTGGGCAGATGGGCTAAAAAGTGGCAACTGAAGTTTAACCTTGACAAATGCAAAGTACTGCAAATGGGTAGAAGTAACCCCAGAGAAACGTACTAACTGTGTGGTACTACACTTAAGGTGGTTGAAAATGAAAAAGACCTGGGAGTAATTGTGCAGTCAGATATGAAGTTTTCTGAGCAATGCAGACAGGCTGCCAGAGCAGGTCATGGGGTTTTGTCAATGATATATAGGAATTTTGCTAGCAGGGAGAAGGAGGTGATTGTCCCTCTGTATAAGGCAATGGTCAGGCCGTGCCTTGAGTACTGCGTACAGGTCTGGAGGCCTCATTTTAGGAAGGATGTAGATTTGATTGAATGTGTACAGAGAAGAGCAACAAGATTGGTGAGGGGAATGAAGGGATCCTCTTACCAAGAGAGGCTTAAGTTCTGCAAATTGCAGTGGCTGGAGACTAGGCACCTGCGCGGTGATCTGATTGAGGTCTATAAGGCCTTGAATGGGTTGAGCACGCTGAATTCTGATGGGATCCTTCCACTTGTTCAGATTACGAATCTAAGGGGGCATAAATTCAAATTAAGAAAAGACAGATGTAGAACAGATGTGCGGAAATTTGCCTTTAGCCAGCGGGTGGTTAATTGCTGGAACAAACTTCCATCTGTCGTGGAAGTTGATAGGTTAAATAAATTTAAGGAGGAACTGGACAGGCATTTAGAAGGAATGGTGTGATTTTTTTTTTTTTGGCTGATGCTGCATAAGCTCATACACTTGCATCACATGCCGCTACTATTACTACTATACGAGAAACAGGCACACTAACTTCTCTAACAACTTTAATTTCTGTGCAACGCTTATGCTTTCTCTTTCTACCAGTTTCGTAGGATTATGTTGATACACTGTGGGTGAGGTTATAATGAATAATTATTATAATAAACAGAGCACTGTGACATATCTGAATGACATAATAGCAACTGGGGTGCTTGCTTATCAGCTTATCTCATGAGCATACTCAACATGCATAAAGTGCTAAAATTGTAATTTAACAATAAAGCACAGGGTTTACTTTACTTTAAAATATTAAACAACAATGTTTCACATATTTAATAAATTTCAAAAAAAATAAATTTTATAATGCTATCATACTTCCAAATGAGAGGGGATTAGAGGGAACCCAATTTACAGTGTACTGCATAAATAAGAAATAAGGAACTGAACCATATAATCATTGGTCACATATTAGAATGGATATCATAACTCAGTGTTGAAATGCAGAGGTATTTAAAAAAAAAAGCAATTTTATTTTAACATGCACCCCTTTAGTTACTCGATTTATTATTGGATATTATTATGGCATAGTCGGAAACAAACAATTTGGAGTGTTGGTTTCCCTATACGGCTCTGATTCTTCAAGGAGGTACTAACTTGAGTTTAATGACAAGTGAATTTTAAATTACTACAGTATAACTAGAGAGAACACTAACTGCAGTCCGTAACAGCAACTTATAAAAATATGTATGTTGTTTATCAATTCATGCATACACTGTGTTATGCCTTTGGTATATATGGTATATAGACATTGCACTTATAAAGTAAATATCAACAAATTAAAATTTAATTATTAATTTTAACACAGCAGTGGTCATGCCCTCCTAATCTTAACAAAAATGGTTGTGTAGAACTTGACAGGCCAAACTTTTTTTTTTTTTTTTTTTTTTTGCTTGAGGTATACCAATTCTTGACCTTTTATTAATGAAGTGCAATACTTATTAAATGTATTTCTTATTTTTAATAAAAAATTTGAAAATTTAATAACTACATTTTTTGCACCTCTTTTTTTTTTTTTTTCAGTAAAACAAAACTTCTGAAGGTTTTGGACAAACACGAAGTGCTTAAACAGCAGCAGTGCTCTGGAAAGAGGTGCTGTCAACAAAGGGAGACAGTGTCTGTATGATCATTGCTGTGTAAAGCTCCATGTTGCACAGCAAACATTATAGAGAACTGGTTCATGTACAACAATACTGAAAAGTTGGACTAGTAGGATCAAAGTCCAGAATTAAAACCTACTAAATATCTGTGGGATAAACTGAAGTGCCAAATTAGGCTGCAGAAAAAAAAAAATGGAGATTTTCCAAATTGGCTCTGGCAGAAGGAATGGAGGGAAATTCTGGCTGACATCAACTGGAAGCCGGCAGGAAGTATGCCCACAAGGGTTGAGGTTGTCGTACAGGAAATCCCTTTTTGTAACTACTTTTGTGTCGAAATACTTTCGTCATATAATGTATTTCTAAAATTAATTCAATCAAATATAATTTCTATTCATTATATCTCAAAAACAATTACACTAAATCATCTTAGGAAAAAGAACAAAAACTTACAGAACCAGTGATAATCCAATTTTTACGCGGTACAAACTTTGCTGCTCTTACTGGAAGGTCACACACTTCAAATGACTTTACAAGTTGCTAAAAATGTAATGAAACAAGCATATATATATATATATGATTAAATTACTACTTCAGCATATAATAATTTGTAATAAATGACATAAAATAATAAAAATGAGTAAAAAGAAATGCTATAAATTTTTATATGAGAATAACTGAAATAATCAGGCCAAAGTAAGAAAATGACATTCATCTCTAAGCCCTTTCAACTACAATTCAATGGCAAATATGCATCACTATATATAAAAAAAAAATTATTGCTACGGTTATTTATCAGTAGGATTGTTGTTATTTGGGTTTTAGGAGCATTAGCAACTAAGGCCATACTGCTCCTGGATATGCGGTGGTCATTCCCTGACCTTCCCGCATCCTCCATATTTGGTGGTCACGGGCTCGAACCCCGGTCTAATCAAGAAGCGTGTGCTACGCACTGCTGCTCCTGCCCACCTGGCTACAGAGGCGCCTTTATTAGTAGGATGGGGAAGACAAAGACCTTCATATAAAGATCTACCACACTAAAGCAGTGGTTCCAGACAGGGTCGAAATGTCTTCCATTTTGTCACTTCTTATACTGATACGTAATTTTCATTACCTATTATTTTTTCACAGGTTTTAGTAATTCTTTCCTAATTTTCCAAATGACTGAAGCAGTAAATGACTTCAGTTTTAACTTTTTGCAAATGACTGCCACCCATTAACTCACAAATAATTTCCACTTTCTCCTTGATTCTAAAAATTTTTCTTTTTGTGGCTGCAATTTAAGTGTTTTATCACAACAAAAATGAAGTTATGAAAGATCGTAATATCAAGATACCTTCAAAGATTATAAGACGACTGAATTTTTCATCAGAAGCAATTTCAAAAATCTTATGCTTTGTAAACACCGCAGAAAAATCTCATTGGTCTCAGTTCTCTTCATTTCTTGTGAACTGAAATTCATTGGGAAAAGTCCAACTAATTTTCACTTTTTGAAAAACACAAGACTTCATTCACAGCACCATTTAGTAATTGCATTTCTTCAGGTCAGTTTGTATTGTTATGTAAAAATGTCTTAATTTTTACTTTACATTTGCCTTTGAAGGCTATTGCTTCGCCAAGTCACCTTATACTTTTTATCACTACTATACTTGTATTACAAAACTCACCCTGTGCATAACGATGCTCCTCTTCTTTTGAGCGTACGTTCATTGGCACCATGCCAGGTAAAGACAGCAGTTGCAATACTATCTCACTTTTATTAGTATTAGTAATGGCTGCATGGTGCAAGAAAGCCTATGGCTTATGCTAAACCAGACAAAAAAAAAAAAAAAAAAAAAACCCCGAATAAAACAATGATTAAAAAAAGAAAAAACAAAACTAATAATTAATAAAAGAAAAGGAAATTAACCCTATCATCCTATGCGTTTCCCTCACCCGAAGGTACTATCCAGATGACCTTTGAATTTCTCCACAGCCTCTACCACCCATGTAGGCAACTTTTTCCAGTAATTTATAACTTGAATTTATGTCCCCTAGTTCTAGCATCATGAAAATTTTGTCCTCATTCATTTTACTGATGCCTCTCAGAGCCTTAAACACCTCAATCAAATTTCCTCTAAGGTGTCTCAGTTCCAAACTGTGCAACCCACATATTCGAAGTCTTTCTTCATAAGGATGCCCTTTTGCCGATCCCACCAGGCGAGTTACCCGTCTTTGCACCCTTTCAAGAAGCTCAATGTCTTTCTTTAGGTAGGGTCTCCATACTTGAACACAGTATTCCAAGTGTGGTCTAACACTTGGAATACTGTCTGGTCAATGCACAGCAAGGTCAAATTAGTCTGGTCAATGCACAGCAAAAGGTTATTACTCAATCGGATATTGACGAACATCGTGGATATAATATTCGTAAAACGAAGAGAAATTAAATGATCTTCATCTGAGAAAAGAGAGTAATGACAATAAAGAAACAGACTTTAAGGTGAAATCTGAACCTTAAAACTGCAGAGGCGATTGTTGTCTGGAGATTCCTTATGTCAGGAATCGGACTTTCAATCCAGTGACTACAGCTGAGAAGTCTAGAAATTCCACCCCATGCAGATGTGAGGTTCATTTTCTCATCATAAGGCTCATTTTCATTTTATTTTTTCCCCAAAATACCAGTCCCTGGGATTTTACTTCCCCACGAAATTAGCGCTTGAACCAATAGAAGCATAGAAGGGGAAGGGGACACACACACACACACACATATATATATATATATATTCAGATCAGAGACAAAGAATCAGGACTTGTGCTAGGAACTTGTCATTTCATACTTGTTCTGGAGGGACTTAGAGACTTTTGCTGCTGACCTACTGCTGCATTCTGAAGGCTTACTTCATCTTCCGACCGATTGCAGGCCCCAAAGTCTTTCAAACGTAAGCTATCAGAAGAATCATCGAAGACTAAGACTTAAAGAAACTTGGAGAAAGATTTCTTTTTCCTGAATGAAGCAGAGATTTTTCTGGTAAGTATCATCCTAACTTGGACACAATAGCTTAAACATGAATGAAAGTGTCAGACGTTCATAATTTACTCTTAACTTGATAGTCTAATAAGGAACATCGTAGGAACACTTACTAATGTAGTATCACTCTTACAACACCTTAGTAATTAGTGTTAGACACATGTAAATTCATTTTTATTAATGTAATTCATTAAGCTTAGACTGTTACATATTGAGTCCGTGCAGTACATATACATATGCACCTATACACTTGAACTGAAGGATAAGTGTTCATTCCTAGAGTACAAGCAGTGCCAAATGAAGACCACATGAAGAACGCCGACATAATTGAACACATGCATAATTAGCCTTATGTATATAGTATATCATTTTATCTTTTTGGTAAGTAATAGAGCTCATTGTATAATCAGTATTTTACTTGTGTTTATGCTAGAATTAATAAACTGTTTTGTTTAATCATCTTTGCCTGTGACCTATTCTCTTGCAACACGCTAATCTTAGCACAAGATTTATAGTAAAGGAACCATATTTTGCGGCATTCTGAGATCTATCTTTAATATCTACATACTTATAGGAAGATTTCTGAGTATAAAACAGAACGCACGATCCAAGCTGCAAGTTCTCCTTATCACTACGTTAAGCAGAATTTTAGAGCATACGAGATCACTGTCCTATTATTGAACCACTAGACAATCACTTATGTTCACAGGTTTTTCTGGGACATCTTTAACTAAGATTTAATATAACCAAAACAGCTTTCGAACTCAGTCCGTGCACAAAGCAAGTTAGTTAACATTGATAGGTAAAGGCTTACTCCTGCAGACCACTGATGCCCAGGAAACAGCCTGTGTAACAGTTCCAGAAGCAACCAGAGAGGGTAATACTCTTGATCTAGTTATCAGCATTGATCAGTGTGCTGATGTGGGATTCACTTAAAGATATAATTACCATCAGGAGTAAAGGAAAGGGTTTTTGCTTCCGTAAAAGGTAAGTACAGTGGTCTCAGAGAGTTTTTAAATTCTGTACAGTAGAATCAACTGATGATGTTACCAACAGCAAATTCTAAGTGGGAAGCATTCAAGGAATTAATCGTGGAAGCTACTAAAAGTTTCATACCTATTAAGAAATATTGTTCAAGGTTTAGGCCTAAATGGTTATTAAATGAACTAATGAGACTCGTGACAGAGAAGAAAATGCATGGGATGCATATAAATTATCAGGTGACACAGAAGCCTATGGCAGATATAAGCTAGTCTGTAATCAAGTCACAAAGGAGGTTAGGTAGCCAAAGGAAGATTACGAGAAATCTTTGGCAAAGAATACTAAGAAAAACAGCAGGGATTTCTTTACTTATATAAACTCTAAAAGGAAGGAGATGAATCTGATTGGTCCACTTGATATCAATGGTTTGACTATTGATGATCCTGCTCAGATACCAAACAAACTGAAGAGTATTTTGCATCTACATTCACACGAGTTATTAAGGTTTGAAAATGGCAGAAGGTTATCAAATTGTAGCAGAGTGCTCAATGATTTTGTAATAACTGAGAGCAAAGTGGAGGAGAAATTGAAGTTAAACATAAGAAAGGCACCTGGGGTGGATGGGATCTATCCAGTTATATTAAAGGAGGCAGGAAAGGAAGTAAGCAAACCCTTAGCCATAATTATGAGAGCGTCCTTGGACTCAGGGGAGGTCCCCACAGACCGGAGATATGCAAATGTATCCACAATTCACAAAGGGGGATCGAAGGGTGACACGAGTAATTACAGCCCAGTTAGCTTAACTTCTGTTTCGGGTAAAATAATGGAGTCACTGGCTAAAGATGCACTGCAGGATCATATAGACAAGACTGCAGCAATAATTCAGATACAGCATGGGTTTGTTAAGGGAAATTCTTGTCTGACATATTTGATTGGATATTATATGATTACAAAGGAACTGGATGCAAAAATAATTTTGATATCATGGATTTCAGGAAAGCTTTTGACACTGTTAGTAGTAGTGGCATGTGATGAAAGAAAGCAAGTGTATGAGCTTATGCAGCATCAGTCAAAAAAAAAAAAATCACACCATTCCCTCCAAATGCCTGTCCAGTTCCTCATTAAATTTATTTAACCTATGCGTATGAAAGACTACTGTACAAATTGGAGCAGAATGGTATTAAGGGTAAGTTGCTACAATGGATAAAAGGATGATTGAGTGGGAGAAGACAGAGGGTGGTAATCAATGGGTGCTGCTCTTCAAACTAATGTTATTAGCGGAGTCCCACAGGGTTCGGTATTGGGTCCACTGCTGTTTTGTATATTTATCAATGATATTGATGAAGGTATATCAGGCTTAGTGTCAAAGTTTACAGATACAAAGGTTGGCAATGTTGTTAATGACAGTAACGGCAGTGTGCTACTGCAATAGGATCTAGAAAATTTGGGCAGATGGGCTGAGAAATGGCAACTGAAGTTTAACATTGACAAATACAAACATTTGTCAATGCTAAACATATGGCTAGAAGTAACCTCAGAGAAACATACCAACTGTGTGGTACTACACTTAAGGTGGTAGAAAACAAAAAAGACCTGGGAGTAATTGTGCAGTCAGATATGAAGTTTTCTGTGCAATGCAGACAGGCTGCCAGGGCAGGTCATGGGGTTTTGTCAATGATATATAGGAATTTTGCTAGCAGGGAAAACGAAGTGATTGTCCCTCTGTATAAGGCAATGATCAGGCCACACCCTGAGTATTGCGTACAGGTCTGGAGGCCTCATTTTAGGAAGGATGTAGATTTTGCTTGAGCGCGTGTGTACAGAAAAGGGCAACAAGATTGGTGAGGGGAATGAAGGGATCCTCTTACCAAGAGACACTTAAGTTCTGCAAATTGCAGCCACTGGAGACTAGGCATCTGCGAGATGATCTGATTGAGGTGTATAAGGCCTTGAATGGGTTGAGCACGCTGAATTCTGATTGGATTCTTCCACTTGTTCAGATTACGAACCTAAGCAGGCAAATTCAAATTGAGGAAAGACATATGTAGAATAGATGTGCGGAAAATTTTCCTTTAGCCAGCGGATGGTTAATTGCTGGAACAAATTTCCATCTGTTGTTGTGGAAGTTGATAGATTAAATAAATTTAAAGAACTGCACAAACATTTAGAGGGAATTGTTATTTTTATATTTTTTTTTTGGCTGATGCTGCATAAGCTTTCTTGCATCACATTCCACTACCACTACTACCTAAACATGTAGTAGTAGTAGTAGTAGTGGCATGTGATGCAAGAAAGCAAATGTATGAGCTTATGCAGCATCAGCCAAAAAAAAAAAAAAAAAAAAATCACACCATTCCCTCCAAATGCCTGTCCAGTTCCTCCTTAAATTTATTCAACCTATCAACTTGCACAACGACAGATGGAAGTTTGTTCCAGCAATTAACCACCCGCTGGCTAAAGGCAAATTTCTGCACATCTATCTTTTCTTAATTTGAATTTATGCCCCCTTAGATTTGTAATCTGAACAAGTGGAAGGATCCCATCAGAATTCAGCGTGCTCAACCCATTCAAGGCCTTATATACCTCAATCAGATCACCGCGCAGGTGCCTAGTCTCCAGCCACTGCAATTTGCAGAACTTAAACCTCTCTTGGTAAGAGGATCCCTTCATTCCCCTCACCAATCTTGTTGCCCTTCTCTGCACACGCTCAAGTAAACCTACATCCTTCCTAAAATGAGGCCTCCAGACCTGTACGCAGTACTCAAGCCGTGGCCTGACCATTGCCTTATACAGAGGGATAATCACTTCCTTTTCCCTGCTAGCAAAATTCCTATATATCATTGACAAAACCCCATGACCTGCCCTGGTAGCCTGTCTGCATTGCTCAGAAAACTTCATATCTGCCTGCACAATTACTCCCAGGTCTTTTTCATTTTCTATCACCTTAAGTGTAGTACCACACAGTTGGTGCGTTTCTCTGGGGTTACTTCTACCCATATGTAGTACTTTCCATTTGTCAAGGTTAAACTTCAGTTGCCACTTCTTAGCCCATATGCCCAAATTATCTAGATCCTGTTGCAGTAGCATACTGCCATTACTGTCATTAATAACCCTGCCAACCTTTGTATCATCTGCAAACTTCGACATTAAGCCTGATATACCTTCATCAATATCATTGATAAATATACAAAACAACAGTGGACCTAACACCGAACCCTGTGGGACTCCACTAATAACATTAGTCCAAGAAGAGCAGCACCCATTGATTACCACCCTCTGTCTTCTAGCACTTAACCATCCTTTTATCCATTGTAGCAACTTACCCTTAATACCATTCTGCTCCAATTTGTACAATAGTCTTCCATGCGCAACAGTGTCAAAAGCTTTCCTGAAATCCAAATATATGATATCAAAATTATTTTTCGCATCCAGTTCCTTTGTAACCACATCATAATATCCTATCAAATTTGTCAGACAAGACTTTCCCTTAACAAACCCATGCTGTGTCTGAATTATTGCTGCAGTCTTGTCTAGATGATCCTGCAATGCATCTTTAACCAGTGACTCCATTATTTTACCCGGAACAGAAGTTAAACTAACTGTTTAACTTCTGTTCCGGAATGAGTGAGTACTGACAGTTTTTGGAATGAGTGAGTACTGACAGTTACTGTTACTATGCCACTGAGAATTAGGCTATCAGTACATCATTTAGTCATTCCGCAACAAATACTTGCTACATCCATGAGCATAAAATGTATCTTCTATTGCTGTTTATTATTACCTAAACACGTTTCTGAAAACTGCACTATAACAGAATCTGTTTTTGATGTGTGTATTTGATCAGGTACAGCACTTCGAACAAATCCTTTGATTGTTGTCACCTATAAGCTGTTGAACTTGGGTAAAATATTACAATGACTCATTATGTCTTGTTAAAAATTTGCTCTGTATCAACTCATAATTGCTATGCTCTTTATAAACAGGAAAGTTTGGTCTTAAAATACATTAGATCCAACCATTTATTATTTTCTCGCAATAGCTGTGACCTTATTTATACCTATATTCATCATAAGTGAACGCTACCGAATTTAATTTTTTAAGCATCTGCAACATCAGCAAGTTCATAAGAATCACACTCTTTCTCATAGTCACTCTATACTGATTCTGTAACAGCACTCAATGTTGATTTTGAACTGCAATAAAACTTCACATTAACACCCTATATGGGAAAATGCCTGTCTGCGAACCTGAATGTCTGCTAAACTCAAAAGAAATATATACACAAAATGTGAGAAAAATAATTGTTCACTCAAAGCAGATTTGCATTAGCCTGATATAACAACAAATTAATTTGGTATGTGAATGCTCAAAAGATGCCACTGTAAGCCCTACTTACAATGTTTTAGCTACATTCAAGAATTATAGATCAACTTTTTTTTAAAATCAAATATTGTATTACTTCCTCTGTATTGTAAAAAAAAAAAAAAAAAAAAAACCACTACGCTCGCTCTCTGCATTATTCTGGAAGAGCATATGACAAAAGATGTACTGAAAACTGGGAGAAAAAAAAAAGTTAAATAGGCCTCCGTAGCCGAGTGGGCAGGAGCGGGAGTGCAGTAGCACACGCTCTTTGAGTAGACCGGGGTTCAAGCCCCTGACTGCTGAATACGGTCAATCTGCCAACCCGCACTGGACCAGCATGGCAGATTATGGTCCATTTCCCTCAGCATGAATTGTTGAGGAGGCTTCCATCCTGCAGTGGGTTGATAATGGCTGCACTTTACTTTTTTTTACTTTTTTAAGAGATAATATACAAATAAATATTATTCAAATTGCTTTTGTTTTAAAGAATAAAGGGAATTAATGTGGTAACTAGATAGAGAGAAAAAAGAAATTACTTTTAATTGGATATTTTGAATAAAACTTCACTCTGAGTGACATGTATATAGCTGAATTTATTGGATGGCCGATGTTACTCCTAAATTTGTATAAGGCTGAACAGAAGAGAATGTAAATGGAGATTAATAAAAGAAATAAACTTACAAAAGACAAACAGATTTAAGCTGAGGAGGATGAAATAACTGTGTTACAGTCCATATGTCATGGCCCTTTACCAGTGGATTTCAAGGGTCTTAAACTGGGAAAGAATGGTGAGAAACACAGCACTTTATGCAAGCAAACTGAAATGGTGGCAGCAGCTTACTTGCAAACACTGATTGATTACTGTTTTCTGGCCTTCACTGAGAGCTGGGATGGAGTTTCTAGTTCCAATTTATTAGCTGCAAGAGGAAGCTGACATAGATTGGTTATGGCTTGCCTCAAAATCTTGCTTTACATTCATTGGGACTTTCTCAGACCAGTAGTAGAAGAGCTAACATCAATGGATGTCTGGTTGGCTTGTTGCTTGTCTGGACGGTCTGTCTTGAATTTGGTGTGGTCTCCTGGTACCAGTAGGGGAGAATTCTAGGTGTGAAAGAAAAGAACAGAATGGAAGGGCTATAGAGGTTTGGGGGGGGGGAACTGAGGAACCTCTGACCTGCATCTACGTTAAGGAAGAGAGCAATCCAGGAAGAGGTGGTGGTTGGGGAGGGGGGGGATACAGAGCGCGCAGATTGTCCAATGTTTCTATGATGTTTAAAGCTGGGCCACGTTGGATGACAAGGCTTCCACACTCTCTTCAGAAGGGATTGTGTGCAATTTGAAGGATCATGGGGCTAGGGAAATTGAAGCCCTCATAGATGATATAATAACCCCACTCCCTATCTCCAAATTACTCCTCTAGTCCCAGCTTATTCTACAATGCAGGTGCCCAGTACATGGTACAAATGTCCAACACAGTGTTTACTATATAGGCAGTCAACCCTGCAGATCAAGTCCTAAATTCAGTGGGGAGGGAGGGAGGGAGGGAAGGCATTATTCCACAGCATCTGTTTAAGTTTGGAATACCAGTGAAATATATTTTCAAATTTCTATTACCTGCTTGTGAAAGAATGCTCTAAAACTCCTATATTATGTTAAAATTACATTAAGTTTTATTCAAAAACTAAATGCAACTAGGCATAATATCATAAGAGCTTAAAATTATTTATTTAATATCGGTGTAAATACATCATAGATAGCTCTTAAAGAGAAAACTACAAAAGCACAGTAAAAGGCATCATTTCATCCGTATCTCATATTGTGATCATCCTTCACAATGAGTTATGTATTGCACTACCTAGAATAAGCAATGCTTCACTAATAGAGAAGTCTATTGTTATTTATTCTCAATAGTCACCACCACCCAGTTGGCACCATTTCAAGGCTTGTTGGCCTTTCATCAGATACAATATGAGATACAGATGAAATGATGCCTTTTACACTACTTTTGTAGTTTTTGCTTTAAGAGCTATCTATGGTGTATTTACACCGATATTAAATAGATAATTTCAAGCTCTTATGATATTATGGCTAGTTGCATTTAGTTTTTGATTATAGTATTATCACGTACACCTTTTGGCATCTCTCATATTGGCAATATCAGGGTACCTGCCCACCCACAGATGAAACACCAACAAGCCTTGAAATGAGAATTACCAAGAATAAGTAACAATAGACATCTCTATTAGTGAAATGTTGCTTATTCGAGGTAGTGTAATACATGGTAATGCATTGTGAAGGATGATCACAATGAGATACAGATGAAACGATGCCTTTTACACTACTTTTTTACTTCTCTTTAAGAGCTATCTATGGTGTATTTACACTGATATTAAATAAATTAAGTTTTATTTAAAGCAGCTTGAGGCTGTATTTTTATATGCATGTTAATTTATTACATAAATGTGATACTCTGGACGGTCTGTCCAGAGTATCACATTTATGAACAGTGGAAGCAGCGTACAGAGTACGCTGATTCCACTGTTCAGGAGATTAATGTATGAAAAAACAAACTTTTAATTTTCTGTAGTGTTATTACTTACAAACATATCCTATTTGCTTGTAGGAATTTTTATTGCTGTGTTAGTGATAGCTCTTTTTGCAAAATATTGACTGTTATAGAATAATAGATGTAGTAGCTAACTATAGCAAAAGTAGAATAGGTATATTTCATTATGAAGAGAAATTAATTTCTTCATTATGAGGAGAAATTAATTTTTTGCTGCTTCTACACTAATAAAACTACCCCTGCAAGTGTATGTGACAATTGCAGCAAGTGCAGTTTTCATGAGAGGATCATCTGATCGCATACTGCAATAATCAAGCTATTATAATAGGGTTATTTCCTGGTCAAGCTGGTTCCAGGATACATGTAGTTTCTTTTCATTCAGATAGTCAAAAATATACTTTTATGAATATTGTATTAGTATGTATGCTTATAACAAATCTATCAAATTTAGCATTGTCATATATTCAATATCAAATGCCTTGCCCACATAATTTATCTTTATATTTTTCTTTTCTTTTTAAAAAATAAAACTAACAAAATACACATTTATACATATTTATTTGTTTGTTACTGTATTTAGGTATATATTATTATGCTAACAAAAAAAGAAGGTGAATATTATTGAAGCTATTTTCTTTGCTAAGTTTAAATAAGTGGGGGGTGACTTGACACTCCAGACTTTTACAGTTAAAAAAGCATTCATTCTAATTAACACAAATATTGCACACCATAATGGTCAAAAGAGAAATTTAACTGTTCTGCATTTAGTATATTGTATCAATGTTTCAGGATATGTTTTTCTTTTTTACAGTGTGTATTAAAAGAGAACTCTATCAGCAATATAGAGAACGTGTCATCCGCCTACTCCATCCACAATCGGTGCCTCCGTAGCCAGGTGGGCAGGAGCAGTAGTGCGTAGCACACGTTTCTTGATTAGACAGGGGTTCAAGCCCATGACCACCAAATACAGAGGATGCGGAAAGGTCAGGGAATGACTGCTGCATATCCCCAGAGCAATATGGCCTTAGTTGCTAATGCTCCTAAAAACCAAATAACAAACCATCCACAATATTCACCTCACAATTCATTCAATTAATTCTTGTGACCTTTTCCTGTCCATCTCTTTGATCTTAAGTAATACCGGAAATCTGCAGCAAAAGTTTATTGTAAAGAAGCAAGAGATATACTTTTAATTAAGAAAAAAATTACTGTTTATTTATCCTTCCAAATTTTGACCAATAGTATCTTTGGTATTTAAGAAATTGAATCAAATAAAAGTAAAAATTTAAAGGCTTTTAAAAATTCTTTAACACTCTGCAAGTGTATGTGCATATGTTTATTTGACATGTAAGACCAAAGGAGCAGTTGCATGTATACACATTTTGAAAGTTGTTTCAATGATCAATGAATTATGTCATAAGTATAATTGTCTTGAAACTCTATAGGGACATGCCAACATCTATTAATTTGTGTTTAAAAGTAATAGTAGCTATTTCTGTAGCTACAATAATTTCAAAAATTGGTGTAAGAGGGCATAAACCTTCAAAAAAATTCAAAACAACCATAATCATACTTTCAAATCAGATTTTAGCTAAATAGGGCACTCAGAAATTAAAGAAATTCTCTGGAATTCTGATCCAGAAGTTGAAATTGAATCAAATATATATATATATATATATATATATATATAAGAGCAGAGGATATTATTATTATTGCATGGGTTAAAAAAAAATAATAAAATAATAAGTTTTTATTTTTTAATAAACAGAAATGAATCACTATTTTACCACATATTGAGGAAACTGCAATAAGTATTATATTTGTCAGGAACTACTCTCTTATCTGCATGCAAACAAAAATGATAAAAATAGAGCTCATAATTAACAAGTGGAATTAATAGATAAGAATAAAACAGAAACACAGTTAGAGGAAATAACCCACAGAATTCCATAATAACACTACTGCTGTCTGTAATCAAGCAGAAAGACATCCCACAAGTAAATGCAAATACCTATAAAAGGAAAATAATGAAATAAATTAGAAAGATAAGGGACCCCAGGTGTGATTTTGTTGGGGGGGGGGAGTTCATGAACCTTTTTGATTATATTTCTAGTGAACTGCTGAGAAGCAGCCAAGTATTCACTGGTACTTTATGGGGAAAAAAAAAAAGGGTAACCTGCAGCCATTATCAATCCACTGCAGGAGGGAAGCTTCCTCAACAATTCGTGTTAAGGGAAATGGACCATAATCTGCCATGCTGGTCCAGTGCAGGTTGGCAGATTGCCCAGACTTAGCAATCAGGGGCTCGAACCCTGGTTTATTCAAAGAGCATTTCCTCCATTTTCTTTATGACAGGATAAACTAAGGAAAGTACAAACTTAAATAAGTGAGCCCTCTAGAGTCTAACATAAGAAAATGAAACTACAATACGTAAATTGATGCTGACCAGTGATGAACTGGCTAAGCCAAACCTTTGAAAATATGCACAAAGTATACAAAATCATACTATTGAAAGAAATAAAGCATTAAAATAAAACAAAAGCAATGTCAATTGGTAAATTAATCAACTAAGTGAACCAATTGAAGCAAATTAATCAATAGCAATTAAACAAAAAACATAATAAAAGGAAAACAGGGAGGAGGATCTAATTGTAATGAAGAATGCATATAAGAAAAATAATGTGGCTGGGAACTAGAAAGAAAGATACAAATGGACTGTGTGCTATCTGTATTAGTTATAACAAAGATGAAATGAAGAATGTGGTATCATTACACAATATCTGAACAGAAATTAATCCCTATTTTACCATGTGAACATATTGCTGAAACTAGCAAGTATTATGTATGCCAGGAACTGTTATCTTGTATGCAAACAAAAATAAAAATTAACAAAAATTAGAGAAAAACGAGAGAAAAACTCACACAGCAATAATTGCTATCCTATTATAATAGTGCTTACTACTGCCTGTATTCAAGCAGGAATTGGAAAGATGTCTAACATGCAAACACCAACACCTCATAAAAGGAAAATAATGAAAAAACTAGAAGGTAAGGGAACCACAGGTTTCATTTCATCAGGGACCCACACATTTAGAACCCAATCATTTTTTTAAATTATTAATTTTAAAGTGGAATTGAGCTATAAAGTCAAAATAGGGAAAAAAAATTAATTTGAAAGCATTTATCAAAATAGTTTTTCAATTTTTATAAACTACCAAATTATTTGGGGGGAAAAACTCGCAAACTCCTTCACATAAGAAAGGTTAAGAAATTATTTTTATTCCTATATTGAGGAATCCTCATCTACATTCCCACATGAAGTTTTTAGGATTGGGAATACCAGAAATATACAAAGTTATAACCAGAAGTATACAAAGTAATAACTAAGAAGAACACAGAAGAAAAATTAAGGCCAAAAGTAAGACACCTGGGGCTGATAGATTGGTCAAAATCTGGAAGCTTTGAAGGAATTAGTGAAATATGTGTCACCCTTTTTCAAATAAAATGCACTGTAAATGTACTAGAAACAGCAATCAATCCCTTTGCCAAACCTTCCTCAATATCATGTAAGATTGAATTAAGGGATTTATTACTTTGGTCCCATATAATATTCACAAATTGTTTCTTTTACAAGGAACAGTTCATTGTAAAAGAAACTAGATGCAAGAATTTTGTGATTTGCACTTTGGAGTTTATTTTTATTTTATTATACATTTCATTTCTTTGGGTAAATTTATATGCATATAATTCGAGACAGGGTGACACTTACTAGTGCATACTTGAACCTCTGCCGTGACATGACCTTTGCTTAGTTTGTTTTCATCTTTGACCCAAAGGTAATTGACCAGGGATTTAATGAGCAGTACACTTAATTTTCTCTTTCTCTGATGATGTGTAGAAAACACATCAATGATTCATAGATGAAATGGAAGATATTTCAGGGAACTCAAAACATGACAATCACACTCAAAATATGATTTATCATAAATAAGACAATTATTCCCTTAAGAATTAAGATGAATAAAAAGTAATCAATGATAGTATCTAGAGCATTGATTAATGCAGGATTCTGGCAAAAACAAAATGTACAAATTAAACAAAATAATTTGTACATAATTTGTAATTCATAAAATAAAATGCACAAATTAAAATAATGACTGTACATAAAAGCAATAAAAATGGCACATAAAATCACTTAAGATAAACTGGTCAAAGTTAAAAATATCAATAATAAATATGATAAAACAATCTTATCCTTCAGCATCTGTATGGTACCTTTCTCAAAAAGAAAGGACATTGGCTAGGGCAGTGTTTCTCAATCTTTTTACTCTCGTGGCACATTTTCCAAAGAAGAAAAATTTCGCGGCACACCTACGTAGTCATAGAAGAAGAAATTTCTAAATTTCGCAGCACACTTGGAAAATTTTGCGGCACACTAATGTGACGCGGCACACCCTTTGAGAAACACTGGGCTAGGGTATATGCTGTACATCAGTGGGCAGGATAAAATATGCATGCACACACACAATGCTATCATGAGAACAGTTACCTATGTCATGGGGAGAAGGTCTATGCACTAGTGAAGGAGAAAGAGAAGATATATATGCTGTGAGCATGTCAAGTAAGGAAGACGGGGAAAGTGACAGAAGCAAGTGTTTGTTTTTTTACACTTTATAGAAGCTGCACACTTGACATAAGCACTCTTAAAACTTTTTAAACTCTTGTGAGAAAAAATATAACTGATGCAAGGTGAAAAGTTTGAGACAGCTTCATTGTTCAGATTTCCTTTCTAGACTAACAGAATGTAATGGTACTTACTACCTGGAAGATATACTCTAATTTTATTATTATTTTTTTTAAATAGTTGGACAGTACTACGATAAAAAAAAAAAAAAAAAAAAAAAAAATTGATTTTTTGTGATTTTCTGGCTGTTTACTGGTCAAAAAATTACATTTAAAGCATTAGTGCCATTTCACTGGCCTATGATTTAGTCTTCAATCTTGTCACAGAGAGTTAGGCCAGCTAAGGCCCATTATGAGATGTCTTTGGCTAAGAATGCAAACAGTTTTCTGTTAAGTGCAGAAGAAGCAAAGGGATTAACGCAAATAATTGGAAAGGCCTCTTTCTTTCTTTTTTTTTTTTTATTAATGGTAGCACAATAAGCACTGGTTATAGTGATCACCTTTGTAAATTGAATTGTGATTCTAATAAGTGAAAGATCCAGTCTACTATCTTTTTATAACAGATTATACAAACAAAAAGCCCAATAAACCGAAAACTGCAAATTGTTTTATTGTCGTGACCTCTAGAATTCTATGTGACCTTCAGAAATATGCTGTAGAAAAATATGACAAAGATTACTGAGTTTTCTCGAAAACCATGAGTGAATTTCAGATTAGTTTAGCTCCAAATTCGGTAAGAATAATATTGTCCCAAAACTGTGCGATTTATTATTTTTTTTCAATTTTTTTACGGTAAAGTGTGAATGAAAAGAAAATGCACAGTTTTAACACTGCAACAAAAACTTAAATTATTAATAGGATTAGAAAAGGTGAAAATTTTGGAAATCTCTCCAAAGAGTTTGTGGGGACTTTGACAATTTACGACATCAAGAAAAATTCCAATGCTATAACAGAATTTGTGTCAATTATGGATAGTGAAGGAGGATCTAGCAGGAAAAAAACAATGTCAAAACCTGAAAATGCCACTTTAAAGTGCACTTTATTTTCTTCAGAAGCGAAGTTTAGGTAAACCAGTGTCTGGCCAAATGTTATGTGGAAAATCATTGGATTTCAATCGAAAATTAAGAGGCAATGAAGATTTTAAGGGAAGCACAGGTTGGCTGAAAAACTTTAAACTGAGACACAGTATATGTGAATTAGATATTCAAGGCGAGAAACTTTCTGCAGACGAATTGGCAGCGGCGTCCTTGTAAGTTTGCTTCAGTTATAACAAATATGAGAAAGAAAACATTTATAATGTTGAAGAGACGGGCTTATTATGGAAAGCATTACCGAGAAAACCCTAGCCACTAAAAGAGAAATGCCTGCACCAGGTTTTAAGATGATTAAAGAGCGAGTTACAATTGCTATGTGTGCAAATGCTACTGGGACGCACAGATTGTCCATGTTCATTATTGGTAAGTTGAAAAAACCAAGAGCATTTAAAAATCTTTCTTAATTTTCCTGTTTCGTATAAAAATCATAAAAATGCCTGGATGGATGTTTGTTTTCCAAGATTGGTTTATATATATATATTTTTGATGAATCTTAATTATTTAATTTAATCATAAGGTAAGATTAAATTCATTTAATCTTACAGTAAGTTTTATTATCCGGAAAATTTGGCTATCCGGAAGAGGTCTGACATCAATTATTCTGGATAACTGACGCTCCATTGTTCAGCCAGCTACTGATTGCAGACATGTTAGCCTAGCTCAAAGCTGATGTCCCAGTTTATCCTAAGTGAACACTTAGGATAAACTGGGACTTAGGATAAACATTAAGGTTGGAACTCTTAGCAGGCTAATTAAGCTTTTGCATATTTATGTCTTCACACCAAATCACTGTAGACTGTTAATGTACACAATGAATCACATTTCGGGTGGATACGTAAATAGTAATAATGTAAGAATAATAACAACAAAAAAGAAGCAAAAAGCCAATAAATTTTATGCATGAACTGAGAAAATTTTGTTTCTGTGCATCCACTATATTGTCCATTCATTCCTCCAATGAGCTGTTGTTGTTTTGTTTGTTATTTAGTTTTTAGGAGCATTAGCAACTAAGGCCATATTACTCCGGGATATGTGGTGGTCATTCCCTGACCTTTCCGCATCCTCCATATTTGGTGGTGACGGGTTCGAACCCCGGTCTAATCAAGAAGCATGTGTTACGTACTGCTGCTCCTTCCCACCTGGCTACGGAGGCACCTGCTGTTGTTGTTATTTGGTTTTTAGGGGCATTAGCAACTAAGGCCATATTGCTCCAGGGATATGCGGTGGTCATTCCCTGACCTTTCCGCATCCTCCATATTTGGTGGTCACGGGCTCAAACCCTGGTCTAATCAAGAAGCGTGTGCTACACCACTGCTGCTCCTGCCCAATTGGCTACGGAGGCACCTCCCCCCCTCCAATGAGCATACAGAGATCTAGTAGTATGTAGATCTAGTAGTAGTAGTATACTACATTACTAGTAGTATGCTCCAATGAGCATACTACTAGTAATGGCTACATAGTGCAAGGAAGCCTATGGCTTATGCTGCACCAGCCAAAAAATAAATAAATAAATAATAATAAAAATAAAATAATAATAAGAAGAAAATTTAAAAAAATAAACAAATAATTAATAAAAGAAAAGGAAATAGACAACCCATGCATTTCCCTCCTCTAGGTAATTATCCAGCTGACCTTTGAATTTCCCTAAACTGTCAGCCTCCACCACCCATGTAGATAACTATTCCAGTAATTCATAACTCGTTAGCTAAAATAAAACTTTCTGCAATCCAGCCTAAACATCTCCCCGATAACTTGAATTTATGCCCCCAGTTCTAGAATAATTTATAACCATGAAAATTTTGTCCTCATTCATTTTTCTTTTGTCTCTCAGAGCCTTAAACACTTCAATCAAGTCTCCTCTAAGGTGCCTAGTTTTCAAACTCTGCAACCCACATATTTAGTCTTTCCTCATATGGATGCCCTTTTGCCAATCTCATCAGGCAAGTTACCCATCTTTGGACTCTTTCAAGAAGCATAATATCTTTCTTTAGGTGCGGTCTCCATACTTGAACACGGTATTCCAAGTGTGGTGTGGTCTAACAATAGCCTCATAATGGGATTATGACGCCCTTATCTCTACTAGAAATTGTTCGATAAATCATCACTGAAGCACTAGATATGATGTTCAATAAATCATCATATCTAGTGCTTCAGCTAAAATATGGTATATGGACAGTGTATGCGCTATGTATGAAAAGAGAAATAACTGCCAAATTTCTGTTAGTCCAATTTGAATGAAATTTGGAATGGCCTGACAAATATTTCTGAAATATCCAAATATAAAATTTTCAAAATCCATGCAATAGGAGACCATGGAGAGACAGACAGACAGACAGACATGGTCATATTGATGACAACAAGTGCTTTACTCACATTTATATACTAATGTAACTACAGCAGAGCATCGAAAATCCGAACGAGCCAGCATTTATTTTTTATGCTGGTGCCATGAAATAATTACAGAAAGCACCAGTTATTGTGATTGTGTTTGCAAATTGGATTTTTATTCTATTAAACGGCAATTCTAATAAGCGAAAATCAGAAGAATATTATCCAGAGGCTTTAAAATGAAAATATAAAGCACAAATTCACAATAACTGCAATAATACTACACTAACCATAAAACTGATACTTTATTAAAATAAAAATGGTATAATGGAAGCCGAATTAAAATTAAACTGGTAATAAAATAAAACACTGTTTATACAATAAAATATAATATAAAATACACAATAAAATAAAACATGATATAAATTACCGAATAAAAGTGATAAAAACACACCACCGTACCAGCTTTCAAAGGCATCCGCCTCCTTTATCAACAGTAATACTAACGTGCTATAGTGCATCCTTAAATATCTGTAGGATCACGGTACACAGCACGTGTTACCAGAGGAATATGGGCAGTATCCTCCATATGTGCATTGGAAGCTGTTACTGTCGACTGTTCGCATAGATTTTGGGACCACAAATGGTTCGAAAGTTTGTGGACTTGCTCTTCTGAGCATAACACTAATAGAGACAGGAATCCACATTCATCCTCTCTTCAAAATTGTGATTCTTGGACGGGATGAGCGGTTCTGCTTGGCAAGCTCCTGAGCCATTTCCAATGCACATATGGAGGCTGCTGAACAGATGTGCAAAAAAATTTTGTTCAGCCAGAGAAAGAGACAATAGTTTGTTGGAACAAATATCCATTTGGTGTTGTGGAAGTGTGGGTAGTTCGAATAAATTTAAGGTAATATTAGATAAATGTGTTTTTTTTTGTTTTTTTTTTTTAGCTGACACTATAAATTTGTTTCCTTCCATCATTTGCCACTATTAATACTAACTGTGAATGATACCATTTTCCAAGTTTCTGAACTTTGTGGGATTTGAGTGATCACAACTATATTAATCAAACAACTATACAGGTGGGTTACCTGTGATTCATGATTCCACACATGTACATTCCCATTGTACAAACTAGCTAACATCCATGGTTCTGTCGGATGAAGATCAACACATTTTACTCGATCAGAACGTGCAAGCAGCTTTCTTTTGACATCCAGTTTAAGAGGCTACAAAAAGCAATATTAATAATAAAATAGCAGTTGTTTTAAGTATCTGTTAATTAAATAAGAATCCATATCAATAATAAACCCAAAAATATGCAATTTTAACTGAAAAGGTACACATCAATTATATGCACTAAGTGTGTTATCGTTGACTCCATTCAGTCTAATTCACTACTGATTTCAAAGAAGTCAATATCGTTGACTCCATTCAGTCTAATTCACTACTGATTTCAAAGAAGTCAATATCATTGACTCCATTCAGTCTAATTCACTACTGATTTCAATATATTAGTACAGTGCTTTGTTTTCAAACAGTTTTATACTGTATTTATACAGTATACTTGTATTTATTCATAATAAAATTTATCTGGTAAACTTAAAAAAAATAAAAAAACTAGCAAAATTTTTGTTTGATAACAAATTGTTAAATCTGTATTACTATATGATAAGATCCTGACTCTACAAAAAAAAAAAACCATGAAAGGATATCCGTGATACAGCCATCACAACAGATAAGATGTGAACTACTTACAAGCATTTGTATAATTTATCAGTCTTACTTGGGGATGGAACAAAATTGGCGATGAAGAAAAATCAATTCTTCAACAATCATGCAGGACCTGACTGCTGCCCTTCAAAATCATCTTTTGATCATTAATCATTAATTAATGATTAAAAAATATGAATTGTTCCTAAATATACAAACTTTTATTCAAAATGTCTCAAAAAATTATTTTCTCTCAAAATTGATTTTTAACAAAAAATTATTTTTGTCCTGATTATTATTATTAAACTGTTTATTCTTTTATTTGTTTGACAAAGCATATTAATGTGTGCAAATATAAAGTTTAAATTTGATGCTCTTAATGGTTCTGAGCTGGAAAACAAAAGTGACTGTTGGCTTCATGTTTGTATATTATGACTATTTGTTTATCCATTTTCAGCAGTATTAATTTTTGTTTTTTTAAGAATAACAGCACTTTTAAAATATAATTTTTTTATAAAAAAAATTAAAAAATTACATGTACTGCAATCTATTAGGAAAAGAAGAAATAGTACAATAGATAGCACAAAAATAAGTTATTAGTATACTACTGATGATCATTATGAAAAATAACTAAGTTTAAATGCTAATTACTGTAATATTTTGGTAGTATGATAATATTTAGGTTATTAACTAATTACTGTTAAATATCAATAAATATTTTCATTTTCCATTATATCATATAATACTAACCTAAACACAAATATAGTTAGAGGGCAATGCAATATGGTAGACACACACATGGTCTTTTCTTATTCAGCAGCACAGGATAGCTTTGGGTTAATTCTATGATTTTGATTAATTGTGCCACTATCTGTCAAACCAATGGTCAATTATTTCCAGTTTACAACTAAATTAACCCCATTATTTCTAGTTTAATTAAATCAACTCCCCAAATGATATAATTTCATCATATTTTCCCTATAAAATTCTATATTTATTAATAAACACCTGTTAAACTGAAATGTGGAACATGGAAACATTGTACATTGCAAATTGCTTTCACTTATACACTGATGGGTGCTGGTCCATATGAATGCCCATCAATGTATACAGGCTGTAATCAGCAGGTTTGTTTGTTTGTTATTTGGTTTTTAGGAGCATTAGCAACTAAGGCCATATTGCTCCAGGATATGCAGTGGTCATTCCCTGACCTTTCTGCATCCTCCGTATTTGGTGGTGACGGGCTCGAACCCCAGTCTAATCAAGAAGTGTGTACTACGCACTGCTGCTCCTTCCCACCTGGCTACGAAGGCGCGTAATCAGCAGGTGATAAATTTAAATATTAATAATAATCTAGCATTTTGTTAATGTTAGTTTTAAAATCCCTTTTACCCTTCTTCACTATTACCCTTAGTTGCATACAAGTAATTGGTGCATTATGCATGCTAGTATACAAACAATTTATAGTTTAGCTACGGCACATATTATAGGTTATTACTCAAATAATTTCAACAGAATAATAGTTTTAATTATAACACACACACACACCTTGAGAACGATTGTTTGAAAATATGACAACAAAAATAACAAATTAATAATAAACAATAATAATTAAACAATTTACATTTAGGGGATGTACCGACATAAGGAACAAAAACCAAAATAGTTGCTATGGTCTTACATGCATCATTAAAGATAGAGGCCATTAAAGAAACTATTCAGAAGTTTAACAATCCAAGAGTCCTGTCTTGACTTTTGGGTTCCTATTCCTATATAAAACAGGAAATGTTATATTGTTGCCCATGATAACAAATAAAGGGCAAATGTAGCGATATTCCACTGCAGTGTTAGATCTGACATCATGGGCCAGTACCCCCAAATTTTTCCATATATGAGATGATTTCTTACCATGAGTTCGAATATTGTGTGCAAAAAGTGCAATATTAACTAATACGGTACTTACAGGTTGTTGTTAAATATCAATAAATGTTTTATGAATTACACACCTGCAAACTATATTATTATATTTAAAAAATGCCAAACTATTTTTAAACTCTTAAAAAAATGCAAATTACACACCTGCAAACTATATTTAAAAGGCAAAAATGAGTACAATGAATCAGTGATGAGAACAAAACAAAGATAACAGGCAGTGGCCAGGGCTAGATTTAGACATTTGGGTGCTGTGGCCTACATTTTTAGAAGCACAAAATAAAAAATAAAAAAAAATTACAGGGGAGCCCTGGAACAACTGGGCCACTACATCTCAATAAATCTGGCTTTGGTGGTGACAAGGTTGTGACAGTATCTAATGAGTTGGATCATAATGCCATGACTTTATACTTAATTTGCGCATGTATTTATTGTGGGTATGATGTACTTTTTTACCATAAAAAATTTTATACATATTCTTGTGTAATAAATTATTTTATTACATATTTAATTTCTTTGGGTAAATTTATAAGCATATAATTCGAGAAAGGGTGACATTTACTAGCACATACTTGAATCTCTGCCTTGACATGACCTTTGCTTAGTTTTTGATCTTTGACGCAAAGGCAATTGACCAGGCATTTAATGGGCAGTACACTTAATTTTTTCTCTGATTGTGTGTAGAAAAAGCATCAACGATTCATAGAAGTAATTATAATTTTTAAGCAGGCTCCTTAGTCTCTGATGGTATTTCTAAGTCTGGCAGACCTTAATCTCCTTATGTTCTAACTGTTGAACATGCATCAACCCCAGATAATTCTAGGTGTATCCCTCTGTTATGGCTTGAAGCTCTTCAGATGGTAGTTTTGGCCAAGTGGATTTCTTAATTTTTCTTAATTTGAATTTATGCCCCCTTAGGTTCATAATCTGAACAAGTGGAAGGATCCCATCAGGATTTAGCATGCTCAACCCATTCAAGTGTTTTGGTGTTGGGTTGATTTTGTAGATCTTCAGTGTCTCTATCAGCCAGCTATGGGATATGGGGTTGCAGAAGTGGATGTCGGCCAGGTACAGGTTACAGTGCTTCCTGTAGGCTTGCTCCATAACTATCACAAAGATCTCAATTGCTTCTTGCATCCTTTGCTCATCTGGTTACATCCCTTCTACTACTCAGCCATGATGTTCTGGCTCTCCAACCGGACTTGTGCAGGCAGATATGAAGTTTTCTGAGCAATGCAGACAGGCTGCCAGGGCAGGTCATGAGGTTTTGTCAATGATATATAGGAATTTTGCTAGCAGGGAAAAGGAGGTGATTATCCCTCTGTATAAGGCAATGGTCAGGCCACGCCTTGAGTACTGCGTACAGGTCTGGAGGCCTCATTTTAGGAAGGATGTAGATTTACTTGAACGTGTACAGAGAAGGGCAACAAGATTGGTGAGGGGAATGAAGGGATCCTCTTATCAAGAGAGACTTAAGTTCTGCAAATTGCAGTTGCTGGAGACTAGGCACCTGCACGGTGATCTGACTGAGGTGTATAAGGCCTTGAATGGGTTCGGCACGCTGAATTCTGATGGGATCCTTCCTCTTGTTCAGATTACGAACCTAAGGGGGCATAAATTCAAATTAAGAAAGGACAGATGTAGAATAGATGTGCGGAAATTTGCCTTTAGCCAGCGGGTGGTTAATTGCTGGAACAAACTTCCATCTGTCGTTGTGGAAATTGATAGGTTGAATAAATTTAAGGAGGAACTGGACAGGCATTTGGAGGGAATGGTGTGATTTTTTTTTTTTTTGGCTGATGCTGCATAAGCTCATACATTTGCTTTCTTGTATCACATGCCACTACTTCTACTACTACTTACGTTTTCTTGGTAACGCAGCTGTTCAGGATCTTATATATTGTTGGAAGACAAGTGATCAGCCAGCATTTGCTGAGTTTGTGGCATCTTGGTTCTTAGCCTTCAGGTAGGTGATTTCCTTGAGTCAGAAACCCTGGGACTGTGTCAGGGTACCTTATCATCTGGGTGATCTGCTCCACTATATGCCTGTGTGTGCAGCTGAACGTCTTATATACTAAACAGATAACATCCATCCCTGGGGTTTGCAGCTGTGGGTCTTCCTGATCATCTACAGTACTTCTTCCTCTTGAATCTCCCATTGTGTCATCTTTTGTATGTTCTTAGTTTTCTTCTGTTCTGAGTCTATCCAGGCCATTACAGCTAACTTTGTTGATCCACACAGGTTGTCCCAGAACTCCTTTAATGCTTTCTAGTTAGCTTTCTTTCTGGGGGGGGGGGGGTGCATTGCTCTACTCCTCCTCCTCTTGTCTGGCATTCCTATAGACAGTATCTAGAGTCTGGGTACGAGATTAGCCTGTGCGGACGAAGCTCTTTGACGCTCTTGGAACAGAGAAGTTTTTCCTGATTTATTTTCTGATTTATTAGCCTAAATTGTCATATTAACTTATTTCTAGAGTAGATTTATATTCCTAGTTACGATACTTAGTTTAAAGTTTAACTTAGACAGAGATTTTGTAGGTATTACTTAGTATCGGCAACGGTATCAAATCCACGTGTTACAAATTGAACGAGAGGTCTTTTTTTTTTTAACCAAATTTAGTCGATTTATTAACCAATTGTTATATTAAATTATCTTCTATAAGAAGATTATAGACCTAGTCAGGATCCTTAGTTTATTCTAAATTGAGATAGCGAGATTTGGAAGCTAATCAATACTTACGAGTCGGTAGAAGTACCGTTCGTGAATTCCCGCCATTTTTACACGATAGCATAAGCTTAGTGTTGTATAGTGCATAATATAATATTGTCAATTAATCAGTAAATCTATTAATCTTGATAAACTTTATTGTCCATTAAATTGTACTTTTAACTCTATCTATATATATATATATATATATATATATATATATATATAACGACTTAATCGTAACAAATAATTAATACATAACTATAGTGGTACACGTGATACAGAAGTTATATAAAGGGAACTCGTAGAAAACACTAGATACCAAAAAAATAAATATAGCGTTATAACTGTTTTGGGATATAACTTAAGGATTTAATTTTGTTTTGAAATTTTATTAAATTAAATCGGAATCATGACTCAGACCAGAGCAGCAAAGCAAAAGGCTCAAGCTAATGGGAGTGCTGTTGTTCAGGGGAGAACTGAGGGGGGCAGTTGCCCTCTGAATCACAGTCTTTTAAAATGCACTGTTTGCTTGATGTTTGCGGAGCAGTCGGGTACGGGACATGATACTGCCAAGGGGGATGTCTTTGTGTGTGCACGATGTAAGGAGTGCAAGGAAATCAGGCGACAACTCAGCATTGTTATGGGCCTTTATGAGAGCTTGAAGGACAGGGTGGATGCCCTCGAAGGAAATAAATTGAGGGGCCCATCAAGCTCTCAGCCGACCACATCAACGCCAGAATTTGCACTTGGTCATCAGGCAACACAGAGGCAGCCCCCTAGGCAGAATGCGCTGGTCCCACAGGAACTAGTAGTTGTTGGTGACTCTATTGTCAGGGAAACGGGGAACATGCTTTGTAAAAAGGATAGGTGGAATAGGACCAGGGTATCATCATCAACTTTTGCCCCTGGCAAAAGTTGATGATGTTGTAGAGCGGATATCATCTTTTAAGGGCACAAAAGGTGATATAGTTGTACACGTTGGCACTAATGATATTAAGAGTAGGAGACCGGCGGAATTACTTAGCAAGTACAGGTCACTGTTGAAAAAAAGCCATGAATTAGGGTTGAATTTGAAAGTGTCTGCAATTCTGCCCGGACACGATAGGAGGGAGTATATGATGAGAGCCTTGTCGATCAATTCGGCCCTGGAGGGATTGTGCAAGGCTCAAGATGTAGAATTTTTTTCAGCCTGGACTGTACTTGTTAACAGGAGAGATTGCTTCTACAGGGATGGGATTCACTTAAATAGAAAGGGTGCAAGAATTTTTGCTGATGCTGTCGAGGCAGAGTTAGGTGGGTCGGAAAACTGCTAGTTGGGGGTGATACAAGGACTAATAGATTAACAGTAGCCACTGGCAGAGGTGGAAGTGATTCTTGCACTGCTTCTATTGAAATGAGCAGAAGCCTGAAAAACAAGATGCAGGATATTTCAGAGACTGCTGGGAGTCATTGCGGCACAAGTAAACACATGGGTTGTGTTAGGGTAGCCAAGAATAGAAACAGGTGCATGTATACCTGCGTGTACACCAATGCTAGGAGTTTTGTAAATAAATTTGATGAATTTGAGGTATTGCTCAAAACATCAAAGGCGGATATTGTTGGGATATCAGAGACGTGGTGTCACACAGATATAAGGAATGCGGAACTGGAATTTGGGGAATACAATGTGTATAGAAAGGATAGACAGGACAGGAGGGGAGGAGGGGTTATGCTATTAATTAAGAAACACATAAAGTCCAAGGAAGTGAAGCCAGTCGACATCGATGGACAGGGCAGTGTCGAGTCAGTTTGGTATGACATAAGCATAGGGAAATCAAAATTGAGAGCAGGAGTGTGCTATAGGCCTAATGACTCTGATGAGTATAACAAGATATTGTACAGGGAAATAGAGTGGGCCAGTAAATCAGAGTCTTATAATGGGGGATTTTAATTTCCCAGATATTGACTGGAATTTGTGTATTGGTCACTCGCACACCAGCAAGGAGTATAACAAGATATTGTACAGGGAAATAGAGTGGGCCAGTAAATCAGAGTCTTATAATGGGGGATTTTAATTTCCCAGATATTGACTGGAATTTGTGTATTGGTCACTCGCACACCAGCAAGGCTTTTGTGGATTTATTGGATGATTGTTTTCTACATCAGCATGTTCGTGAGGCAACAAGAGGGAGCAATACTCTTGATCTGATTATCAGTAGTGATTCTTCATGCATTAAGAATCTGCAGATAAATGAACCACTAGATGGCAGTGATCACAGTGTGTTGAAGTGGGATTTACTCAAGGAGGTAACTACCATCAGAGGTAAAGAGAAGGGTTTTTGTTTTCGTAAAGGCGACTATGATGGTCTGGGACAGTATTTAAATTCTATACAGTGGGACCAACTGATGATGTTACCAACAGCAAACTCAAAATGGGAAGCATTCAAGGAACTAATCTTGGAGGCTACCAGGCTTTACATACCAACTAAGAAATATTGTTCAAGGTTTAGGCCTAAATGGTTGTCAGATGAACTAATGAGACGTGGCAGAGAAGAAAAATGCATGGGATACATACAAATTAATGGGTGACATGGAAGCCAATGATAGATATAAGTTGGTATGTAACCAAGTCACAAAGGAGATTAGGCAGGCAAAGGCAGACTACGAAAAATCCTTGGCAAAGGATGCAAAGAAAAACAGAAAAGAGTTCTTTACCTATTTAAACTCAAGAAGGAAAGGGATGAATCAGATTGGTCTACTGGATATTGATGGTTCAACAGTTGAGGATCCTGCTCAGGCGGCTAACAATCTAAACGAGTATTTTGCATCTACATTCACACATGAGGAGTTATTCAGGAAGGAGAATGATGTAGGTAAAGTAAACATTGGCAGTGAGCTGGATGATTTTGTAATAACTGAGAGGAAAGTGGAGGAGAGATTGTTGAGGATAAACATAAAAAAGGCACCCAGGGGTGGATGGGATCTATCCAGTTATATTAAAGGAGGCAGCAAAGGAAGTAAGCAAACCCCTAGCCATAATTATGAGAGCTTCTTTGAACTCAGGGGAGGTACCCATAGACTGGAGATGTGCAAATGTAACCCCAATTCACAAAGGAGGATCAAAGGCTGACACAAGTAATTATAGACCTGTTAGTTTAACTTCTGTTCCAGGTAAATTAATGGAGGCACTGGTTAAAGAAGCACTGCAGGATCATCTAGACAAGAATTCAGTTATAGCTCAGACGCAGATGGTTTTGTTAAGGGCAGGTCTTGCCTGACCAATTTGATTGGATACTATGATGTAGTCACAAAAGAACTGGATGCAGGGAATAACTTTGATATTATATATTTGGATCTTAGAAAGGCTTTTGATACTGTTGCACATGGAAGACTGCTGCACAAATTGGAGCAGTGTGGCATTGGATGCAAATTGCTGCTATGGATAAGGGGATGGTTGAGTGGCAGAAGACAGAGAGTGGCAATCAATGGACACTGCTCAACGTGGACTAATGTTATTAGTGGAGTTCCTCAGGGTTCAGTGTTGGGTCCGTTGTTGTTTTCGGTGTTTATGAATGATATTGATGATGGGATATCAAGTTTAATGTCCAAGTTTGCAGATGATACAAAGGTTGGCAGGGTTGTTAAGGACACCACTGACGCTATGCTGCTGCAACAGGATCTGGAAAGGTTGAACAGATGGGCTGAGAGGTGGCAAATGAAGTTTAACATTGACAAATGTAAAGTACTACATATGGGAAACATAACCCCAGAGCAACGTATCAACTCTGCGGTACTACACTGACAGTGGTGGAGAATGAAAAGGACCTGGGGGTAATTGTGCAGGCAGATATGAAGTTCTCTGAGCAGTGCAGACGAGCTGCAAGAGTAGCTCATGGTGTCTTGTCAATGATATACAGGAATTTTTCTAGCAGGGATAAGGAGGTGATTATTCCCTTGTATAAGGCAATGGTTAGGCCACATCTTGAGTACTGTATACAGGTCTGGAAGCCTCATTTCAAGAAGGATGTAGAGCTGCTGGAACGGGTACAGAGAAGGGCAACAAGATTAATAAATGGAACAAAGGGTTGCTCTTTCGAAGAAAGGCTTAAGTTTTGCAAATTACAGTCTGGAGACTAGGCACCGGCGAGGTGATCTGATAGAGGTGTATAAGGCTTTGAATGGTTTGAGCATGCTCAATGCCAATGGGATTCTTCATCTTGCTCAGAATAATCAGCTCAGAGGGCATAAATTCAAATTGAGGAAGGACGGATGTCGGATAGATGTGCGGAAATTTGCCTTTGGCCAGCGGGTGGTTGGTTGGTGGAACCGACTTCCATCACTTGTTGTTGAAGTGAAATGGAAGTGGTGTGTTTGTTTTTTTTTTTTTTTTTTTTGGCTGATGCTGAATAAGCTTGCTTTCTTGCATCATATGCCTCTACTAATGCTAACTCTGATTTTCATCAAGAATGCAGTTTTCTCCTTTGGGCACTCTTCCTGTGTTGGCAAAATCTCTTACTGAAATTCTGCTTAAGGGTGTCCAGATATTCTTTGATCCTCTGATTATAGGTCTCGTGGCTGTGGATGTTGTATTTCTGATGAACTTGTTACTTCAATTACCTTCGTCAGTACTGGGTCAGTTGGCCTATCTTCAATCTTAGTGCTCCTATCTTCTACTGTAGTCTTCTTTCCCAGACAGGTGTTTCCTTGTCTTTGTGTTGTTTTCTGTTGGTCCTAGTGGCTACTACAGCAACCCAGTAAATGGCATCTAGTGTTACTTTGTTGTTGTTGAAGTAATCCGGTATTATTTTATAATTAAGGTGGTCTGTGACTTGCCAGAGGATTCTGTTCCCTTCTTCTGCTCTCCTTCTATTCTGGGTATTGCAACTATGTCTACTTCTAGTTCCGGTTTGGTTGTGTCTGTATTCTTTGTTCTTTTCCCTATTTTTTTCTTTATTCTAGGTATTGAAACTTTGTTTATACTTTGGCTGCTCCAGGTTTTACTTCTTGTGCTTTTTATTCCTCTAGTTCTGATTTGGTTGTGCCCATATTCTTTGTTCTTTGTAGTTGGTCGCTCATATGCTGCTTGATTTTTTTCAGGTTCTTCATGATGACAGTCCATCTCTGGCTGCTATTTTCTGTTCAGAACCTGAACAGTTGGAAACCATTCTAACCACTGTGTAGTTCCATCCAGTATATTGTCATACTGGTCTCTAGCTTGGTTACTTGGTAGTATGTTCTCACGATGAATGCATTCATTTCGATGTTCCACTTCATGCGTTAGCCTTTTCTTCCTTCCTGGATGGTCACTAGCACAGTTAAGCAGGATACACTTCCAGTTGGTTGGGTAGGATGGTCTTGCTCTTCTCTTGTGGTAGCCATACGGGAGACAGAGCTACTGCTCCACTATCTTCCTCGGGAGAGTCTCCAACTTTTCGAACAAAACCCTCTGCCTAAGGGCTGAACGAGAGTGACTTTATCCTGTGCCACACTTGATGTAGTATGTTCAAGCTGGATGTAGGCAATAAGGAGATTTCTCCTTATCGTCTTCATCCAGCTATGGAGGTGGACCTGTTTATCTTTAGCATCAAGTAAAATTGAGCTGAGTCTACAATTACAACATGCAAAAATAATATCATCCAGAAAATTGGGAAACCAAGCAAGAAACAACCTGTCAATAACAGCATGCAAAAATGAAATAAGCATTGGCACGAGCTGGAAAAATCTGTTCCATCTTAACCCCTAACGTTTGATTTTGGGAACTAAAATTCCAACGTGCTGTCTCAGAGATACATCTTTTCTTTTTTACCGTAAAAGAAAATTATTGTACTGCATTTTATCATAGAAGAAATTTTATTGTATTTTATTTTTCATTGTATACAAGAAATCAGTGGACAGAAAAGCCTTAAGTTTTGAGTGGCAAAAAATTGGAAGTCTTCCTCCTCACATAAAGTTCAAAGTTGCTGAATGAGTTTAAGAGATTTTTGAACATTTCATGATAGCCAGTTAAAAAAACGATAATGTTAAGTAATAATAATGAATGCATAATAATGTATGTAAGATAACCTATATATAATAATGTATGTTTTGTATAATAACAAATCTATGTCTACATATAAAACAATTATCATTTTTATTTGCCTCAAGGGAACAACCTCATAAGAGAGCGTACATAAGCATGTCCTCTCCCTTATGAGGTGAATATTTAACTAGATGAAGTGAATCACTTCATCTAGTGAAATATGAATACTATGTTTTGAAGGCTGTTTTAGCTTCCAAATCATACATGCACCCCCCTCCCTGAAGTTAAATTTAAAAAATTTCTGGTTTTTCTGCTTCTGGACCATTATTACATACTACATGGATGACAGAACGACCACTTTGTTTTATGTGTGGTATGGGAAATAAATATAACATCTTACATAATAAATTCATACACTGCAGTGTGTAGTTGTTTTATTGTAAAGAAACTCCTTTGGAATTGCCCTTTCATTTATTTTTTTAGCATGGCAATGCTAGTTAATCCCTACTCTTTCAACAGTTTACAACTTTAAAAGATTGATGCCAATTATCAAATGTCCATATTTCTATTTGTACTTCATACTGAAAATGCTTGTGTTGGTTCTAGATATATCGTCTTGTTTACAGAAAGTATTTTCAGAGCCTTTGCCACAACAGTTATATCCACTGAAAAAATAACTATAATACCCATAGTTTTCCAGTACTTCTTTGGGTTTTTTTTTTGTGTCCTTGTATCAGGTGGCTCCTAGTTCATCTGTGATGGTGCAGAATCTCTCCAAAACAGGCCTGATAAAAGTATTTGTGTGTGTGGTTAGTGTCAGGCCACTTCAGCACCAGAGTGCAGCCAACACCTGGGCTTGGTGCCCGTCCCAAGGCACGAAGAGCCAGGTCATTGTCTACTATTCCATGCGAGCACTGTAATGCACAATTCCACACCCATCATAAGAAAGACGTTGCTCCTCAAACCACACTTAGTGGTGCTCAAGCCCACTACAATGGACACACACAAATCAAGTGAAGATGTTAAGAAAGCTGTGATGGACTCTCACAGAAGACCTAAAGAGCACAAGAATAAAGTCCATCAGGAAAACCCGGAAACACGGGAGTGATAATTGAAACTGACCAGCGATGACGCTAAATGCATCTTAGAAAATGTCAAAATACCCACCCTTGGATTGGTAGCTCAACCACCAAGGCAGAAGGGCCCGTCCATCATGGTGTATGACCTGGAAAAGGACACATCAACCACCATTATAGAAGGGATTTACAGACGAAACCTGCAACAAGACCTACCATAAATTGGGTGATTGAACTAACCTCAGACGCCTGGAGAATCATAACGAGGCACCCCCAAATATACATAAACTGGGGAGCACATCGATACAGGGAGCATGTAGCAGCCCCAAAGTGCTTCCGCTGCTGCCGACTTGGGCATACAACACATACCTGTTCCGAAACTGTGACCTGCGGCAAGAAGGGACACAGTTTCAACTCCTGCCCACACAAGGGTAAAGACCCAGTTTGTGTGAACTGCAGGGACCTGAAGATGCCGCATACACACACCCTTCACGATACGAACTGTCCTACCTACCTGAAAATCAAGAGCATCCACCAGGAAAGAATCAATTATGGGAACTCTGAATAAAGAATATAACAAGAGTCTAAAATGTATGCAAATAAAGGCCCAAAGAGCATATTCAGTCGCAGGCCAAATCACAAAAAAGGCAGAAGAAGAACACTGCGATGTTCTACTAATTCAGGAACCCTAAACATTTGCAAATAAAGTCCGGGGATATCCCTTAAGGTACAAAATTGTACAGGCAGATGGTGTAACCCCCTGGGCAGCCATCATTGCGCAGAACCCGGACCTAACAATCACCAAAGTCACTCATCTCTGTTCACACTGTGTCGCCTCATCTCTCTCTCTATTGTCAGCCAGGAGAGGACATAATACCAGCAACCCACTACCTCATCCAAGCACTAACCGAGCTCCCACAAGACAGAGTACTCATCTCAGCCAACGTAAACTGTCGTTCCCCCCCCTTTGGTTTAGCTACACCCAGGTGTGCAGGGGGTCAGGAATAGAGTGCGCTTGGAAGAATACATCACTGCCAGTGGACTAATAGTCCAGAATCGCCCCAACAACTTACCAACTTTTGCCTCCACCCTCTGGGAGGCAACACTGGATGTGACATTAGCTACCAGGTCAATCGCCAATTACATCATGGACTGGGTGGTTTACAGGGAATGGACCACATCAGACCAGCATGCAACTTCAAGCAGCACAGGTTTGCGGTGGATCTTGCCAGATGGGATCAGTTCAAAGAGCAAATCATACTAAACATGCAGAACCAACACCAGGATGGTACTCGGACAAGAAATCCTGACACTCATCAGTGTGCAGTGACCAAAGAGATTACAGATGCGGCCAACAAAGCCATAAAAAAGAAAAATCTGAAACCAGGAGCGTTTCATGGTGCCATGGTGGTCGAGAGAGTTAGATGCTCCACGCAACCAAGTGCAAAGGAGAAAACGAGCCTTCCAGCAGGCAAGGCGTACAGGCCCCGCCTAAGGATGTTGAAACGTTTAAGCAGCAATACCGGGAGACATGCCACGGGGTAACAGCCAACCGGAGAGATACGGTTGGCACCTTTTTGGACGCCATATTCACTCCTCCAAACGACCAAAATACCCCTGAACAGGAAAAACTTTGCAGTAACAATGGTGAATACAGCACTACTGGCCACAAGACACCCTTCACAATGCTGGACTTGCACCTAGCCATCAGCAAACTGAGAAATAGGAAAATGCCTGGAGAAGACATGATTGAACCTGAGATTGCAAAAAAGGTAGTTGAGTTTGCTCTGGACCTTTTGCTAAACCTCTATAATCACAGTTTGGCAACGGGAAAATTCCCAACAGATTGGAAGAAAGCTGTTAAGCTTCTAATCAAAAACCCCAGCAAACCACCACACCTACTAGAGTCATATCGACCCATTGCCTTGCTCTCAGTGTTGAACAAGGTCTTTGAGCAACTCCTCCAAGAAAGAATAGAAAAGTATTACAACTTGGCACAACTTCCAGCGCCAAACCAATACAGTTTCAGGGCACAAAGAAGCACAACCGATGCTCTAGAAAACATTGCTCTGGCACTTCAAAACTATCAGAGCAAATATTTGCTGCTCATCTCAGTTGATTTCGCTGGGGCATTCGACACTCTTTGGTGGCCGAGCATCCTCGCACGGCTGAGGAGGGCGGAACTGCCCCAAAACCTATATACTTGCATCAAAAGCTACCTCTCAAATAGAAGAGTTGTCCTTTGCCAAACTTGAACAACAAATACATAGGGGCTGCTCGCAGAGCTCTGTGCTTGGACCTCTCCTCTGAAACTATGTGCTGGATGAATTTCTGGCCATGGATCTGGGGGATGTCTGAGTGCAGGCCTTTGCAGACGATCTCACCTTGCTCATAGCCAGAAACTCTAGGTCACAAATTGAAACTGTTGCCAACAACGCCCTGGCTGTTCTGCAACACTGGACCAAGCTATATCGTCTACAAATATCACTGATCAAAACTCAATCGATCTTGCGAAAAGGGCACCCTGCCCCAACGAGACTGCCGCTAATCAAAATACAAGACAAAACCATTAAACTAACAACCGAGCTAAAATACTTGGGCATCACCCTAGACAGAAGCTTCACATTCCTAGCACACCTAAAAAATCTACAGAAGAAAATGAAAACATATGCAGCGATGATAAATAGAGTGGCAAGAAAAGACTGGGGGCTGAAGAGGCGTACCCTTGCCCTCTTATACAAAGCTGTATTTATCCCTGCGGTGACTTATGCCTCTGGAGTCTGGTACAACAAAGCCACGACTGTGGTAAATTCTAGAAAGCTTCTCACCATCCCAAGACCGGAGCTACTCACCATAACAAGAGCTTGCCACACAGTCTCCGCCCCCGCACTACAAGTGATGACAGGAAGCCTGCCCCTTGACCTGGAAGTGGTTTGAGCTGGGATGAATTTCCAGCTTGGTTGGGGCAAAAGCACCATATACAAAGAGTTCAAAACAGATCCTGCAAGCAACAGAGCAAATGAAAAGAAGCAGCTTCTAGCTTACCTCCATTGGATATGGCAACAACGCTGGTCCCAAACAACAAAGGGACAAATAAAAAAAATTCATCCCTGAGATAAATACAGTCTACCCAACACTACTGACCTGGTTTTCCCCAGGTCTTCATGTTACATATCTGATGACAGGACATGTCACCATCAGAAGTACTGGTCATCATTAGCATTTAGCATTAGCATTAGTAGAGGCATTTGATGCAAGAAAGCAAGCTTATGCAGCATCAGCCACAAAAAAAAAAAAAACACCCACTTCCACTTCACCCCTCTGTTCGTTCAAAATACCTGTCCAGCTGAGCCTTAAACTTATTTAGGCTATCAACCTCCACCACAAGGGATGGAAGTCTGTTCCACCAACCAACCACCCGCTGGCTAACGGCAAACCTCCGCACGTCTATCCTACATCTGTCTTTTCTCAATTTGAATTTATGCCCTCTCAGGTGATTTTTCTGAGCTAGAGGAAGAATCCCATCAGCATTGAGCATGCTTAAACCATTCAAGGCTTTATACACCTCTATCAGATCACCTCGCTGGTGCATAGTCTCCAGACACTGTAATTTGCAAAACTTAAGCCTTTCTTCGTAAGAGCACCCCTTTGTTCCATTCACTAATCTTGTTGCCCTATACTCGTTCCAGCAGCTCTACATCCTTCTTGAAATGAGGCCTCCAGACCTGTATACAGTACTCTAGGTGTGGCCTGACCATTGCCTTATACAATGGAATAATCACCTCCTTATCCCTGCTGGAAAAATTCCTGTATATCATTGACAATACTCCATGAGCTACTCTTGCAGCCCGTCTGCACTGCTCAGAGAACTTCATATCTGCCTGCACAACCACCCCCAAGTCCCTTTCATTCTCTACCACTGTCAGTGTAGTACCACAGAGTTGATATGTTGCTCTGGTGTTGCTGTTTCCCATGTGTAGTACTTTACATTTGTCAATGTTAAACTTCATTTGCCACCTCTCAGCCCTCTGCTCAACCTTTCCAGATCCTGTTGCAGCAGCATAGTGTCAGTAGTGTCCTTGACAACCCTGCCAACCTTTGTATCGTCTGCAAACTTGGACATTAAGCTTGATATACCATCATCAATATCATTTATAAATACAGAAAACAATAATGGACCCTAATCTTCCGGACTCATCTTCCGACTAGTGGACAACCCTCGTGTGCCTGTGGATCCCCTGAGACCTGGGACCACATGGTGCACGAATGACAACACTATGAGGACCTCAGATTAGTATTAATCACCAAGATTCGATTCATCCCAAGAAATAATGAACACCACCTTCTGGAGAATGCCAAGACTTTCAGAGCCTTCTCAGACTTTGCCCAGACCATATATGCTAAGCAACAAACTTTATCACAACCACCAAACCCCAACTAGGAAAGGGGCGAGATAAATGACAACAAAAGGAAATACCAACAATGGAGAAAGTGCAAACAACAAAACACCTAGAAAAACAGCGACCACAAACAGCTTCCTCCCAACCCAACCCAACAGTTGACTCAAAAACCACAAATGATCACAAGAATTAGTGACAACCGGCACTGCACACCTGACTTAAACCAGAGATAACACAAAAGGAAATTAATCCCAAGGAAAGGACAATCATACTTGAACAAACACATGGATGTGACAAACTGACCAGCACCACAAGGAAAGGACAACCAAGATATTGGAATGAAGACCAGGACAGCAGCTGATTGCTGCCTAAGCCATACGGCGACCCAGGCTGGACACCTAGCCAAGCCTTCTTCCAACCCCTATCCCCGGCAGAGGGTGGTAACTTTTTGGCACCTTCCCCACCTTCCATCCAAACCTCCCTCTGGTGTGGCATGGACATGCCACACTGCCTAGCAGGGGTCATTTCTTCTAATGACCCCTTACTTCTACTTCTACCCCCCAGTCTTCAGCCTCCCCTCCCTGCCACTATCTTTCATCTAGCGTATAGCCCACACATCTAAATTTAAAAACATCAAAATTTTGCTTGACCTATTAGGCCTTTTAACACATTTCTCTAGTGTTCAACCCCAACCAGCGATTTCCTAACAGCAATCTCATTAAGCATTTACATCAAACGTGTGAATTTTTTTTTTTATTATTATTTTTTTTAATTTTTCTTGAAATCCCAGGAAATTAGGTGGCAGGACCTGCCAGAGCAACTTGTGATACTGGACACATCTGGCTAGCCTCCATGTGGCGAGGTATGGGCAACATTGGGCTCCATTAGGGGCCTGGTGGCCAATAAGCCGCCCAAACAATGGGCACAACACATCACACTGCACAGACATGGCCCACACACTTTCAAGTCTCTGGCTTGACAGTGTACTGTCCTCGATACAGCGAACACACGCGGAGATGGGAGAAATCCCAGGTGCCGTCTGACACGAACATGCCTTATACCCACCATAAGTAGTGCAATACCAGTGGGTGCACTTTTCTGGATTATTAAGCAAACATGTCTGGAATTCACAACTACCTCTAAGATCCATAAAGATCTTTGTTCGTACAACCAGATGCTGCAATGGAATAGCCAACTTGGCAATTTTCGATAAACTTTTCAAGGACCTCACTAACCAAAGAAGAAAGTTTGGTTATTCTTCATATACATCTGTCTCACAAAATTATCACACCTAAGACATCAGAAATGCAAAGCTTTCTTTGCTCATTGTGCACCTAACATTTCTCTGCCAGTTTAATCGGTAGCAAACAGAGTACTGATGTCTTAACTTTTCAATTTGAATAGTGGTTTACACAAGATTAAAAAAAAAAAAAAAAAAACTTTAGTTTTTAGTTTTATAGTAGAAGAAATGGAATATTGCACCTTCACAATGGTGGGACTGTTAGTAATCCTGGGTATAACCTCCATGCACAAGTACATGGTGAGTGACCACCCAGGTGTGAACCAACGTAAGCAGGGGTCGAGGTGGGGCACCCACACCACATGGAGGAATGCCACCCCTCTATGTTACCAGGCATTACTAGGTGGTAGATGACTCTCATCAGCCGGTGCAATACCACCACTTTGCTTATTGGAGGCTTGAAGTGGTGGAACCCATGTTTAGTCTCTAGAGCTAAGTTCCGGTCAACACTTCCCCATCTCTTCCATCATGCAGTATGATTGATAACTTTTGAGGTTATGATGAACATCGTGGTGAGATCCAATATTCCTTACATTTCGAGGGTACAACTCTAAAACGGTGTTCACAGGCCGACCGCTAGTTGGTACACTGGACCGAAACTATTGGTAACTCTCTAGGAGGCTTCCAGATCAGCTAGTGTATAATCTTGCTACCTCTACTCTGCCAGATAGCGACTGGAGGGAGTCCGAGTAGTGTTTATGAGGGGAGCATTGTCGAGGCCACGTTATGTCAAGGATCTGGGTATATTTTTACCATGTGTACGGCATATCCAAAAATTTCATTACTTCATACAGCATGTCCCACCCACTTTTTCTTACTATTGAATACACCATGAATTGTCAAACTAATAGAGCAAGCTTATCTGTGAAAAGATCTAAACCTCCCAAGCACTTCCTAATTCATTTCACAAATAAACGTGGTCTCAATTCTAATCTCAACGATGTACATTTCCACTTGCAGTCTGCCAAACCCCATGCACTTTTTCTAACAGAATCTCAGTTATCGGTTGATTCAACTACTGTTCATCTCAGATGCCCAAATTATTTGCTGTATGATTCCTTTCGCCTCAAAGGTGGTACTTGTGCATATGTTCATTCTGATATTCCTTGTCAGAGACTTGGCAATTTGGAATCTCCTCTCTTTGATCTTCTCTGGCTTAAAATCTCTCTATCTCATTGTGTCAAATCATCTGTTGTCTCTACCGTTCTCCCAACTCCACTAATCACTTGGAGCTCTTTGACTTCCTCTCTTTGCAACTTTACTTTCTCCAGTCCAACTTTCCTAACAGTGAGGTAATTTTCCTTGGTGATTTTAATGTTCACAACTCCAGCTGGCTTCAATTTTCTAGTCACACCAACCCAGCTGGTCAAGATGCTGAGGCATTTGCAATTACTAATGACCTTGCACAGATTGTTTATTTACCTACAAGAATACCGGACAATCCTAATCATACAGCCAATACGCTTGATCTTTTTCTCACAAACAACCCTTCTAAGTACACGGTCGAAGTGAGAGGTCCTTTAGGCACTTCAGATCACAACTTGGTGATTGTCTCTTCTCCAATGGAACCTTTATCTCATGGCTATTCCCAACCTTGTGTTGTTTGGCATTACAAGAATGCAAAATGGAATGACCTGCGAGACTTATTTTCTTCTATAACTTTTTTTTTGTTTTCTACCACCTTAAGTGTAGTACCACACAGTTGGTATGTTTCTCTGAGGTTACTTCTAGCCATATGATGTACTTTGCACTTGTCAAGGTTAAACTTCAGTTGCCACTTCTTGGCCCATCTGCCCAAATTATCTAGATCCTGTTGCAGTAGCACACTGCCATTACTGTCATTAACAACCCTGTTAGTATATCACAGTGAGTCACTACAAGAGAATTACAGCACCTATCAGAGAAAAAACTGGAAATTCTGGGTCCCACTGTGAGACTGATGTTCCCTCCCAACACACACACACACACACACCTTGTGTCCTTTAACAAACATACCATTGAACTAACCAACAAAACCAGCAGACCCATGTTCATCTTGATGGTGGGGGTGCATGCTGGCAATGCAATCCATCTAGTGAGTATAAAACACAGTTGACCCCCAACACGCTATCGCTTGCAAAGGAGGCCTATTTGGTTAATTTTTTATGCCAAAATTTGGCTTCATATGAGTAAAAAACATTGAATTTTTTGGGGTACCTAATGGCCAGAGCAGAAAAATGAATTACTAATTCAAAAAAATTTCAGTAATAAATTAAAATGCTACAGACATCTGTATTTTAACTTAAATTCTATATATATATATTGTTCAATTCACCAGAAAAATCTATTTCAATTAACAAAACACCCAAGTTTTTAACCCATTCTGGAAGCACTGCTGGCTGCATATACCTTTTTATGTTTTAATTTCAAAAATCTTTCCTCCAGATGCTACAGTGAAAGGAAAAGTCAAGATTTTTCTGACCTTTTTCCTCAATGCAGCAATTCTGAGAGCATAAGTATTTGTATATAATGCATGGTAACGTGAACTTCTGTAATTACAGAACATGTCATATCACTGAATGTACTGAACTTATACCACAACCAAATACAGTTATCTCCACTTCTTTTCAACTTTTACTTTTTTTATAGACATTTCATGGTCAGATTTCCATCTGATAAGCTGCACACTTTTTTTTTGTCAACTGGAGCATGGGGCCCAAGGCAAATATCTTGTTTACCTACTTTACCTTGCCTTAAAGGCCTGACCATGTTGGTCCTCTGACTCTTCACTGCACCCCCTTCCATCCACAATGTATGTGGAACAAATTTTCTACATTATGCCTTTACAGAGCATCTTCATTAAATATCAACATGGCTACACTGCAATGGTTGAAAATACAAATACTACTTGGTTTCCTCATGTGATTTTCAAATAGTTTTGTGTGCTCTTTCAACCATACAAGCCAATATTAGCCCCCTCTCTCTCTTTCTCTCTGACCCTTCACCCAATGGCGAAAATATAAATTCTACCTCCCCCCCACCAGATGGCCAAAAGACCTTCAGATGATCTTTAAAACCATAGAGTAGTAAGATACAGTGTCCACTTGCTGAATTACTCCCAGCACCACCAGTTTCATACTTATAAACTAACATGGCCATCAAAACCCACAGTGTACTAATGCATATGCCCATTGCTAATAAAGTTGTTACTGTCTTTGAAAAGATTAATCTTCGTTGAGCATAGCGAGTTCATTTTTCATTGCATTTTTGGTTACTATTATTATAATTATTTGTGTATTATTATTATGATTTTTTTTTTTGTATTTGTCTGCTGACATTATGAACAAGAAGTGCTTCTCATGTAATAAATCTGGAGTGCAATTATACCGATTTCCGAAGGAACATTTAAGGTAATTTATTGAACCAGGAAATATTTAATGAAATGTTAAAAAATAAAAATAAAAAACTACTGAATAGCTAATTAATAATTAATTCCAAACTTATTACATTAATTAATATGAATAGTGTATTGATACACCAGGGTCCTGAGCTGGATATCACCATTCTTATCTTTCTTGGTGATTCCCTTCTACTTTTTCTCTCTCTCACTCTCTCAGGGTAATTCAGAAATTTTTTTTTGGCTGGTGCAGCATAAGCCTCAGGCTTCCTTGCACCATATGGCTAATAATAATAATATTAATCAAAGTAATAGTTTATCAAATAATTAAATAATTTTAATTTATAGATGTAAAGACATGATTGGGTTAGGAAGTTTACTCTTCCCTTCTAAAATGTGCAGTTCTATAAATATGCTATTCCTACTCATATTAATTTTTTATTTTTTTTTCTGGGTTACTCACTGGCTGAAAGCAGTTGGTAAGTATCACAGAGGCAAGTATGATAGTATTCGACATCAAGATAATTATGCACCACTATTATATAATAATGCTAGACTGTGTGGATCTCATTTTTATGATTGCTGTTTCACAAGCACTGAAAGGGAAAACCTTATCAAATTTGCTTGGCCAAATACTGTTTCTCTTTCAACTGATTGTGAGGTGTTTAGTCCATGTTTTTCAGCCATGTCCGACACAAACAACTATGCTGAGTGATGCTTTGCATGAAGTACCTGGGGTTAAGTACTTTAACCCCAGGTACATCATGCAGGGTTAAGAATAGCCTTACTGCAGCAAAATAGGCATTCCTTTTATCCCAAATTCGGTCACCTGAATACAGCTTGAAAGGCAGAAGGTGGACAGCCATAGAATTTGGTCTTAATGTTTACCTTCAAAGCTCAAGTACTTAAGTTATTGAGAAGGAATCTCAATTTACCATGCAGAAAAACCCCGAAGCATTTAACGTTGAACACTGCTAATAAGGCAGGATTCTGCCCTGTTTTGCTGAATTGTTTAAGGAAGCAAATAACAGCTATGCAGGAAAGAGACAAACTGCATACAATGAATAAACAAAGTACATTATCTAATTGTAATGATGATGATGTTGCTGCTGTCCTTGACCTCTCCAACCATACTGATACTTTGTTTGAATTGGTTCATGAGGATGATAGTTAGCCAGTAAGTCTCACTGACAAAGTGAAAGAGTCAGAAGTTTGGGTTTTAATGGCACATCAGCAACTAGGGCTATAATACACCAAAAGCACATCCCATACAAGATAACAGTAAAAACTGCAGTGATGTAGTTTATTAGGTCACTATGTCAGATTGAAATGGCCATCAAAGGACTTGTTGAATATGATATGTGAATCAAATATCTTTTTTCTGAAGTTGATTTGGTATTTCATAAAGAAAATTTGGTAAAAAAAAAAAAACATCTTTATGATAAAACATGTTTTATTGACTGAGTGGATTTGGAACCACAAGCACAATGATATGCAAAAAAAAAGTGCTTTTCAGTCTTTCTTAAAAATTTGTTAAAACAAAAAGTGAAAAATGTGAACTTGGCTTACCAGTCTAGTCAAGCATCAAAATCCCTTACAAAATAAATTGAAATGTGTTATACACATGTAACTAGGAAATGTTAAACTTGTACTGTCAAAGCTAGAGGGAAAAATTGTTGATTTTTTTATTAGAGATCAGTTGTATCAAAACAATATTAACTGATTAATTTGACTATTCTGAACTACAGAAAACATGACAAATCCACAAATAAGATACTGTACAACTCCATAATTTGGATGGAATTTATTGCTTGGTGAACTCCAAATCACTGAAATGTCTTCAAAGTGTCGTCTTCTGGCTTTCAGAGACATTCCAAAGTAATCTTCAGAATGTCTCTAAAAGCCAGAGACCTGAAGAATATTGTAAATATGAAAAATACCTGTTTCCTTTTTATAAAAAAAAAAAAAAAAAAAAAAAATAGTTCAGAATTTGAACTATTTGATCTGTAACCATAAGACTACTTTATACGTAGTCTTATAGTCATAGTTACACTGGTTATTTTTAATTTAGATAGTTTTTGTTGATTACTACTTAATATATGTAAAACCGTTATTTCGTTCGAATCTTGCAGCCATTGTTTTTGCATAGAGTAGTAGGGAATTCAAATTTTTAACTGTGATAACTAGGTAGCTCTAACGTATAATTATATAGTGTAATATGCATCACTGCATTTAGGATTCTATTAGATAGCGTAGTATTGACAATTAATTAATTAAATTTATTGATCTTATTAATTTAAAATATGCCCAAGACTAGAGCAGCAAAGCAATGGGCACAAAGTGGCAGGAGTGCTGTGACTCAGCGGAGAACTGAGGGGGGCGATTCTCCAACGCATCACAGCCCTAAAAAAATTTTCAACTTGTGAAATGTTTGCCGAACTCTCTGGTACAGAACATGATCTAGCCAAAGAGGATGTCTTTGTGTGTGCCAGGTGCAGAGTGTCTAGAAATTAGGCATCAACTCAGCATTCTACTGGGCATCTATGAGAGCTTGAGGTGGAGGGTGGATGCCCTCGAGGAAATTAATATGAGGGGCCTGTCAAGCTCTCAGCTGCCCAACTCAACGCCAGAGCTCACTCCTGGGCGTCAGGCAACACAGCGGCAATCTTCAAGGCAGAATGCACTGGTCCCAAAGGAACTAGTTATTGTTGGTGACTCTATAGTCAGGGAGATGGGGAATATATTGTGTAAAAAGGATAGATGGAACAGGACCAGGGTATGTCTGCCAGGGGCCAAAGTTGATGATGTTGTAAAGCATATATCATCTTTTAAGGGCACAAAAGGTGATATTGTTGTACACATTGGTACCAATGACATTAAGAGGAGATTTTTTTTTTATTATTATTAGCCATATGGTACAAGGAAGCCCGAGGCTTATGTTGCACCAGACAAAAAAAAAAAAAAAATTCCCAAGTTACCATGAGAGAGAGAGAGAAGTAGAAAGGAATCATCAAGAAAGATCAGAATGATGATATCCAGCTCAGGACCCTGGGTTTGCCAAGCCCATACTCTGCAGATTTACTTAACAAGTACAGGTCAATGTTGCAAAAAAAAAAGTCGTGAGTCAAGGTTAAATTTGAAAGTGTCTGCAATTCTGCCCAGACACGATAGGAGGGAGTACATGAGAGCCTTGTCAATCAATTCAGCCCTGGAGGAAATGTGCAAGGCTCAAGGGGTAGAATTTTTTTTCAGCGTGGTCTGTGCTTGCTAACAGGAGAGACTGCTTCTACAGGAATGGGATACACTTAAATAGAAAGGGTGCAAGAATATTTGCTGATGCTATCGAGGCAGTGTTAGGTGGATCGGAAAACTGCTAGCTTGGTGGGATTCGCAGACTAAAAGGATAATTGGATAATTGTCTTCCAAATTTTTCATTGATTCCGGATTCTTTGTATTTTTGTGTAGTATACAAAAAAAAAAAAAAAAAAAAAAGATTTATTAGCTGCTATGGTTAGCAGCTAAATGAAGTGCATTTCACAGGATGTCATGCCAAAAGGAAAAAATATATAAAAAGAATTAAAATTAAATATATGAAAACATGTAAATTACATATGTATACTTGAGAAATGAATTTAAATTATAAGGGAGAAAAGAAAAAGATGGGGACACAAACAGAGGTTTCAACTGAGGAAGAAAACGACTTCGTTTAATGTCACCACACGGCTATCATAATCATTTTGTCTAGTTAATCTGCCAAAAGTTTGCCAAAATCTTTACTTATATTTCGTTATTTTTCCGTCTTTTATAGCGTCTTTTTTTGTATTGGAACGATAATTAATTGAGAATATTTCATACTAATAATCGGTGAATCGATATATTGTCCATCGCAATTACAAAACTGTGGAAAATTCTCCAAACTCTTCGCAATGTTCCGGCCTGTTTCTTAGGTCCGAAACTGGTGGCTCCAATTAACATTATCGCCTATGGGAGTGGACACTGTAGTTACCAAGGCAAATGTGGCTCCCCCCGAGTCCTCAGACTCTTTCCACCCGAGAGTGGCGGATCTGGCAGTACGGTACTTTTACCACTGACTTTACATCCCCTACCAAGAGCTGGCTGTATGGTAGTTTCATAAATGAAGTTACTAGCACTCAAACAAAAAAAGTTTCAGAAACTTCGTTGGAATACGAGGGCGATTTTGAACTTCCCTAAGAAATATTTGTCCCCTGTTTAAGTACACTACAGAATCAAGATAATACCAAAAAATATTTTTTTAGAATGCCGCTCTATCTTGCATTGCCTACGCGCTTTGAACAGTAATAGAACGCCTAAATACGGAGACTCCCACAGACCCCAAACAAAACTTCATACATTCACCCCAAAATCACAAATATGAATTTTCAACATAGAATATTCATCCATACATTATCTGCATATAACACAAACTATTTACCATTTTCTTTGCCTTGTTAAAATTTCAAAAAATATGAATGTGAAAGAACAACAACACAAATAGAAAGCACAAACAAGTAAGCTGACATTAATCCCGGCGTGCTGTTTACCGAAACGTGGCTGATTCAACTGCGCAAACTCAAATTACATTCATATCAACGACCACTGAAATAGAGTACACGACTCTTCTCCTGTATCCATTCAAGATAGCCCCAAGATTACGCATACACGCAGGCGCACAGAGAAAAGTCGTACTACTCTGCGCCCTGGCGGATATCACAGTGATTAACAGGATTACAGTACAGTAAATCGGATTGACCAATTACTTCACAAATAATCAACACAGTCTTCTCAAAGTGAATTGAAACATCGTAAAGAATAAATTCTAGATATAAAGTTCAAGTTGTGAATCCAATCAATGAATCCATTAGTATTACCATAAGCAAGGGCACATGATGCAAGAAAGCAAGCTTATATAGCATCAGCCAAAAAAAAAAAAAAAAAAACCCTTATTTCACTCATCCCCTCGCTCCAAATGTTTGTCAAGTTCTGCCTTGAATTTATTTAAGCTAACAACTTCTACAACAGATGGAAGGTTGTTCCAGCAATTAACTACCCGCTGGCTTAAGGCAGACTTCCACATATCTGCCCGTAGGCGCATTAGACCATAGTAGCTTATGCGCCATTAAACGCCCATAACAACAACAACATCTGCCCTACAACTGACTTTCCTCAATTTGAATTTATGCCCTCTCAGGCGATTATTGTCAGCAAGAAGAAGAATCCCACAGCATTGAGAATTCTCAAACCATTATACACCTCAATCAGATTACCGCGCAGGTGCATAGTCTCCAGACACCGTTATTTGCAAAACTTACGACTTTCTTCGTAAGAGCAACCCTTTGTTCTGTTGTTCACTAAATGTTGTTGACTTTCTCTGTACTCGCTCCAACAGAAGGATGTACGAGTACATCCTTCTTAAAATGAGGCCTCCAGACGTGTATACAGTACTCAAGGTGTGGCCTGACCACTGCCATTTTCTACCAGGGATAAGGAGGTAATTATCTCCTTATACAAGGGGATAATCACCTCCTTATCCATGCTAGAAAAATTCCTGTATATCATTGAAAAGACACCATGAGGTACTCTTGCAGTCTATCTGCACAATTACCCCCAGAACCTTTTCATTCTCTACCACTGTCAGTGTGGTACCACAGAGTTGTTATTTAACTCTGGGATTACTACTTCCCAGATGTAGGACTTTACATTTGTCAATGTTAAACTTCATTTGCCACCTCTCAGCCCATCTGCTCAACTTTTCTAGATCCAGTTGCACCAGTGCACTTCCAATTAGTGTCATTAACAACACTGCCAACCATCGTATCGTCTGCAAATTTGGACATTAAGCCTGATATACCATAATCAATATCATTCATAAATACAGAAAACAACAATACACCCAACAGTGAACCCTGAGGGACTTCACTAATAAGATTAGTCCACGAAGAGCAGTGTCCATTGATTAACACTCTCAGTCCTCTCCCACTCAGCCATCCCTTTATCCATAGCAGCAATTTGCCTCCAACAGCACACATCTCCAATTTGAGCAGCAGTTTTCATGTGCAATAGTATCAAAGGCTTTTCTAAGATCCAAATATATGATATCAAAGTTATTCTTTGCATCCAGTTCCTTTGTGACTACATCTTAGTATCCAATAAAATTTATCAGACAAAACTTCCCCTAAACAAACCCATGCTGTGTGTGAGCTATAACTGAAGACTTGTCATATTGATCTTGCAATGCTTCTTTCACCAGTGCATCCATTAATTTCCCTGGAACAAAAATTAAACTAACAGATCTGTAATTATCTGTTTCTCCCTTTCATGGTCCTTTGTGAATTGGGGTCACATTTGCACATCTCCAGTCCATAGGCACCTCCCCTGAGTCCAAAGAAGCTCTCATAATTATGGTTAAGGTTTGCTTACTTCCTTTGCTGCCTCCTTTAATATAACTGGATAGATCTCATCCACCTCAGGTGCCTTTCTTGTCTTTATCTTCAACAATTTCTCCTCCACTTTACTCTCAGTTATTACAAGATTATCTAGCTTACTGCCAGAGTTGAATAAACCTCTGGCATTCCCCTCCATGAATAACTTCTCATATGTGAATGTAAATGCAAATATTCATTTAGTTTGTTAGCTACCTGAGCAGGATCATCGACAGTTGAACCACCGATATCAAGTGGACCAATCTGTTTCATCCCCTTCTTTCTAGAGTTCACATAAGTAAAGAACTTTTTGCTGTTTTTTTTGCATCCTTTGCCAAAGATTTCTCGTAATCTGCCTTCGCCTGCCTAACCTCCTTTGTAACTTGGGTACAGACCAGCTTATATCTATCATAGGCTCCTGTGTCACATGTTAATATATATGTATCCCATGCATTTTTCTTCTCTGTCACATGTCTAATTAGTTCATCTTGAACAATATTTTTTTTTTGGTATGAAAATCTTGAACAATATTTCTTTGTTGGAATGAAAATCTTGAACAATATTTCTTTATTGTTATGAAAAGCCTAGTAGCTAGCAAGATTAATTCTTTGAATGCTTCCCATTTTGAAGTTGCTGTTGGTAATATCATCAGTTGGTCCCACCGTATAGAATTTAAATACTGTCTCAGACCACCGCAGTCATCTTTACCCTTGATGATAGTTACATCTTTGAGTAAATCCTACTTCAACACACTGTGATCACTGCCACCTAGTGGTTCCTTTATCTGCAGATTCTTGATGCATGAAGAATCACTACTGATAATCAGATCAAGAGTATTACTCCCTCTAGTTGCCTCCCGAATATGCTGATGTAGAAAACAATCATCCAATAAATCCAGAAAAGCCTTGCTAGTGTGTGAGTGACCAACCCACAAATTCCAGTCAACTCTGGGAAATTAAAATTCCCCGTTATAAGACACTGTGATTTATTTGTCCACTCTACTTCTCTGCACAATTGCTCATTATACTCATCAGATTTATTTGGCCTATAACACACACTTTCCTTTTTCCTTTCCCAGTACTTATGTCACACCAAACAGACTCAACATTGCATTGTCCACTAACATAAACTGGATGCACTTCCTTAGATTTTATGTTTCTTGACTAACAGCATAACCCCTCCTCCCTTTCTGTCCTGTCTTTCCTTTCTGTACACATTGTACTCCCCAAATTCCAGTTCTGCACTGCTTATGTCTGTGTGACGCCATGTCTCTGATATCCCAACAATATCTGCCTTTGATGACTTGACTGGCACTTCAAGCTCATCAAATTTATTAATTATACTCCTAGCATTGGTGTACATGCAAGTATAGATGCACCTGTTTCTAGCCTTAGTTACCCTAAAACAGCCCATGTATTTACTTGTTTAGGTGATAACAATATCAACTTTTGTGCCCTTAAAAGATGATATCTGCTCTACAACGTCATCAACCTTTGCCCCTGGCAGACATATCCTGGTCTAGTTCCATCTATCCTCTTTGCACAATATGGTTCCCGTTTCCCTGACAATAGAGTCAATGACAACAACTAGTTCCTTTGGGACCAGCGCATTCTACCTTGCGGTTTGCCGCTGTGTTGCTTGATGTTCAAGTGCAAACTCTGGCATTGATGTGGGCAGCTGAGAGCCTTTCAACTTAAATCCTTCGAGGGCATCCACCCTGTCCTTCAAGCTCTCATATAAGCCCATAACAATGGTGAGTTGGCGATTGATTTTCTCGCACTCCTTACAATGCGCACACACAAAGTCATTCCCCTTGGCAATATCATGTCCCGTTCCTGACTGATTCACAAACATCAAATAAGCAGTGCATTTCAATAGACTGTGAGACATAGGATAACTGCCCCCCCCCTCAGTTTCCTCTGAGCCACAGCACTTCCATTAGTTTGAGCCTTTTGCTTTGCTGCTCTGTTTTCAGTCATGATTTCCCTTCAAGTTCTATAAAATTCGAATACAAAATATAACCCTAAACTTATATCCCAATGCAGTTATAACACTATATATACGTGTATTTCGGTATGGAATGTTATCTCCGAGTTACGTTATATGACTTTATTATCCCCTGTCAACTTATTAGCATTAGCATTAGCAGAGGCATATGATGCAAGAAAGCAAGCTTATTCAGCATCAGCCAAAAAAAACGAAAAAAAAAAAAAAAAAAACCCACTCCCATTTCAACCCTCCGTTCGTTCGAAATACCTGTCCAGTTGAGCTTTAAATTTGTTTAGGCTATCAACTTCAACAACCAGTGATGGAAGTCGGTTCCACCAACCAACCACCCGCTGGCCAAAGGCAAATTTCCGCACATCTATCCGACATCCGTCCTTCCTCAATTTGAATTTATGCCCTCTGAGGTGATTATTCTGAGAAAGATGAAGAATCCCATTGGCATTGAGCATGCTCAAACCATTCAAAGCCTTATACACCTCTATCAGATCACCTCGCCGGTGCCTAGTCTCCAGACTCTGTAATTTGCAAAACTTAAGCCTTTCTTCGTAAGAGCAACCCTTTGTTCCATTTACTAATCTTGTTGCCCTTCTCTGTACCCGTTCCAGCAGCTCTACATCCTTCTTGAAATGAGGCCTCCAGACCTGTATACAGTACTCAAGATGTGGCCTTACCATTGCCTTATACAATGGAATAATCACCTCCTTATCCCTGCTAGAAAAATTCCTGTATATCATTGACAAGACACCATGAGCTACTCTTGCAGCTCGTCTGCACTGCTCAGAGAACTTCATATCTCCCTGCACAATTACCCCCAGGTCCTTTTCATTCTCCACCACTGTCAGTGTAGTACCGCAGAGTTGATACGTTGCTCTGGGGTTACTGTTTCCCATATGCAGCACTTTACATTTGTCGATGTTAAACCTCATTTGCCACCTCTCAGCCCATCTGTTCAACCTGTCCAGATCCTGTTGCAGCAGCATAGCGTCAGTATTGTCCTTAACGACCCTGCCAACCTTTGTATCATCTGCAAACTTGGACATTAAACTTGATATCCCATCATCAATATCATTCATAAACACCGAAAACAACAACGGACCCAACACTGAACCTTGAGGAACTCCACTAATAACATTAGTCCACGTTGAGCAGTGTCCATTGATTACCACTCTCTGTCTTCTGCCACTCAACCATCCCCTTATCCATAGCAGCAATTTGCCTCCAATGCCACACTGCTCCAATTTGTGCAGCACTCTTCCATGTGCAACAGTATCAAAAGCCTTTCTAAGATCCAAATATATAATATCAAAGTTATTCCCTGCATCCAGTTCTTTTGTGACTACATCATAGTATCCAATCAAATTGGTCAGGCAAGACCTGCCCTTAACAAAACCATGCTGCGTCTGAGCTATAACTGAATTCTTGTCTAGATGATCCTGCAGTGCTTCTTTAACCAGTGCCTCCATTAATTTACCTGGAACAGAAGTTAAACTAACAGGTCTATAATTACTTGTGTCAGCCTTTGAACCTCCTTTGTGAATTGGGGTCACATTTGCACATCTCCAGTCCATAGGTACCTCCCCTGAGTCCAAGGAAGCTCTCATAATTATGGCTAAGGGTTTGCTTACTTCCTTTGCTGCCTCCTTTAATATAACTGGATAGATCCCATCCACCCCAGGTGCCTTTTTTATGTTTATCCCCAAAAATCTCTCCTCCACTTTCCTCTCAGTTATTACAAAATCATCCAGCTCACTGCCAATGTTTACTTTACCTACATCATTCTCCTTCCTGAATAACTCCTCATGTGTGAATGTAGATGCAAAATACTCGTTTAGATTGTTAGCCACCTGAGCAGGATCCTCAACTGTTGAACCATCAATATCCAGTGGACCAATCTGATTCATCCCTTTCCTTTTCGAGTTCAAGTATGTAAAGAACTCTTTTCTGTTTTTCTTTGCATCCTTTGCCAAGGATTTTTCATAGTCTGCCTTTGCCTGCCTAATCTCCTTTGTGACTTGGTTACAGACCAACTTATATCTATCATAGGCTTCCATGTCACCCATTAATTTGTATGTATCCCATGCATTTTTCTTCTCTGCCACATGTCTCATTAGTTCATCTGACAACCATTTAGGCCTAAACCTTGAACAATATTTCTTAGTTGGTATGTAAAGCCTGGTAGCCTCCAAGATTAGTTCCTTGAATGCTTCCCATTTTGAGTTTGCTGTTGGTAACATCATCAGTTGGTCCCACTGTATAGAATTTAAATACTGTCTCAGACCATCATAGTCGCCTTTACGAAAACAAAAACCCTTCCCTTTACCTCTGATGGTAGTTACCTCCTTGAGTAAATCCCACTTCAACACACTGTGATCACTGCCACCTAGTGGTTCATTTATCTGCAGGTTCTTAATGCATGAGGAATCACTACTGATAATCAGATCAAGAGTATTGCTCCCTCTCGTTGCCTCACGAACATGCTGATGTAGAAAACAATCATCCAATAAATCCACAAAAGCCTTGCTAGTGTGCGAGTGACCAACCCACAAATTCCAGTCAATATCTGGGAAATTAAAGTCCCCCATTATAAGACTCTCTGATTTACTGGCCCACTCTATTTCCCTGTACAATATCTTATTATACTCATCAGAGTCATTAGGCCTATAGCACACTCCTACTCTCAATTTTGATTTCCCTATGCTTATGTCACACCAAACTGACTCGACGCTGCCCTGTCCATCGATGTCGACTCGCTTCACTTCCTTGGACTTTATGTGTTTCTTAATTAATAGCATAACCCCTCCTCCCCTCCTGTCCTGTCTATCCTTTCTATACACATTGTATTCCCCAAATTCCAGTTCCGCATTACTTATATCTGTGTGACACCACGTCTCTGATATCCCAACAATATCTGCCTTTGATGTTTTGAGCAATACCTCAAATTCATCAAATTTATTTACCAAACTCCTAGCATTGGTGTACACGCAGGTATACATGCACCTGTTTCTATTCTTAGCTACCCTAACACAACCCATGTGTTTACTTGTACCGCAATGACTACCAGCAGTCTCTGAAATATCCTGCATCCTGTTTTTCAGACTTCTGCTCATTTCAATAGAAGCAGTGCAAGAATCACTTCCACCTCTGCCACTGGCTACTGTTAATCTATTAGTCCTTGTATCCCCCCCAACTAGCAGTTTTCCGACCCACCTAACACTGCCTCGACAGCATCAGCAAAAATTCTTGCACCCTTTCTATTTAAGTGTATCCCATCCCTGTAGAAGCAATCTCTCCTGTTAACAAGTACAGTCCAGGCTGAAAAATATTCTACCCCTTGAGCCTTGCACAATTCCTCCAGGGCCGAATTGATCGACAAGGCTCTCATCATATACTCCCTCCTATCGTGTCTGGGCAGAATTGCAGACACTTTCAAGTTCAACCCTAATTCACGGCTTTTTTTCAACAGTGACCTGTACTTGCTAAGTAATTCCGCCGGTCTCCTACTCTTAATATCATTAGTGCCAACGTGTACAACTATATCACCTTTTGTGCCCTTAAAAGATGATATCCGTTCTACAACGTCATCAACCTTTGCCCCTGGCAGACATACCCTGGTCCTATTCCACCTATCCTTTTTACAAAGGATGTTCCCCGTTTCCCTGACAATAGAGTCACCAACAACTACTAGTTCCTGTGGGACCAGCGCATTCTGCCTAGGGGGCTGCTTCTGTGTTGCCTGATGACCAAGTGCAAGCTCTGGCGTTGATGTGGGCAGCTGAGAGCTTGATGGGCCCCTCAATTTAGCATTAGCATTAGCATTAGTAGAGGCATTTGATGCAAGAAAGCAAGCTTATGCAGCATCAGCCAAAAAAAAAAAAAAAAAAAAAAAAAAAAAGTAACATAAATAAATAAAAATAACCACTTCCACTTCACCCCTCTGTTCGTTCGAAATACCTGTCCAGCTGAGCCTTAAACTTATTTAGGATATCAACTTCCACGACAAGGGATGGAAGTCTGTTCCACCCACCAACCACCCGCTGGCTAAAGGCAAATTTCCGCACATCTATCCTACATCTGTCTTTCCTCAATTTGAATTTATGCCCTCTCAGGTGATTTTTCTGAGCTAGAGGAAGAATCCCATCAGCATTGAGCATGCTCAAACCATTCAAGGCTTTGTACACCTCTATCAGATCACCCCGCTTCGAGGGCATCCACCCTGTCCTTCAAGCTCTCATAAAGGCCCATAACAACGCTGAGTTGTCGCCTGATATATATTATATATATTAATTTATGATGTTACGTTTGAAAAACTAGATCGCTATATTTATTTAGTTAAAGTACAATTCAATTCAAAATGAAATTTAATAAGATTAATAAATTTTACTGATTAAGTGATACTACTATACTCGCTAAATAATTTTCCCTTAAACCTTACGCTGTCTAGTTTTCCGTTAGACCTTACGCTGTCTAGTTCGGTGTTGTATCGTATAACAATGGCGGCAAGTTATGAACGGTTGTTATGGTTAATCTACGGACACGCGCTATTATTTACTTTCCAAATCGCGCTATCTAAATTCAAAATAAACCACTCAGCTTGACTAGGTTTATAAGCTACTTATAGAATATAATTATTGATTACACTCTTGTGATTTTTAGACTCACTTTTCAAGAGGTAAAAATAATTCCATAGGTACGATGTCAGGTCTTACTAAAGGGGACAGGGGAATCAGTATTCCGACGATTCATTAAACTTTAATCATCATGCACAGCAAAATAATTCACAATATTTAAATTATCGGGATGAGGAGTGACCATAGACACAAGTGTGCAGTCAGTTTGTTAACAAAGTGTTCGCTCAAGAAGAATTTTAGCTAAGCATCGTCCTAGCAAACCACTCATTATATAATGGACAAAAGATTTTGTTTTATGTAATGGGAAGCAACAGGGCCGGCGGAAGCGGGCCCTGTATTTTTAAATAATATTGATGATGGTATATCAAGCAGAATGTCCAAGTTTGCAGATGATACGAAGGTTGGCAGGGTTGTTATGGACACTACTGACGCTATGTTGCTGCAACAAGATCTGGAAAGGTTGAGCAGATGGGCTGAGAGGTGGCAAATGAAGTTTATCATTGACAAATGTAAAGTACTACATATGGGAAACAGCAACCCCAGAGCAACGTATCAACTCTGTGGTACTACAGTGAAAGTGGCAGAGAATGAAAAGAACCTGGGGGTCATTGTGCAGGCAGATATGAAGTTATCTGAGCAGTGCAGACGGTCTGTAAGAGCAGCTCATGGTGTCTTGTCAATGATATACAGGAATTTTTCTAGCAGGGATAAGGAGATGATTATTCCCTTGTATAAGGCAATGGTCAGGCCACACCTAGAGTACTGTATACAGGTCTGGAGGCCTCATTTCAAGAAGGATGTAGAGCTGCTGGAACGAGTACAGAGAAGGGCAACGAGATTAGTGAATGGAACAAAGGGTTACTGTTACGAAGAAAGGCTTAATTTTGCGAATTACAGTGTCTGGAGACTAGGCACCGGCGAGGTGATCTGATAGAGGTGTATAAAGCCTTGAATGGTTTGAGCATGCTCAATGCTGATGGGATTCTTCCTCTAGCTCAAAATAATCACTTCAGAGGTCATAAATTCAAATTGAGGAAAGACTGATGTAGGATAGATGTGCGGAAATTTGCCTTTAGCCAGCGGGTAGTTGGTTGGTGGAACAAACTTCCATCCCTTGTTGTGGAAGTTGATAGCCTAAAAAAATTTAAGGCGCAGCTGGACAGGTATTTCGAACGAACGGAGGAGTGAAGTGGAAGTTTTTTTTTTTTTTTTTTTTTTTTGGCTGATGCTGCATAAGCTTGATTTCTTGCACCATATGCCTCTACTAATGCTAATGCTAATGCTAATAATACCTATTTTTGTCTGCAGATGGTACCTTAATGTGAAGTGTGCAGATGATACCTTAATGTCAAGTCTGCAGATGATACTTTAATGTCTCGTTTGCAGATGATACCGATTGGCAGATTTGTTAATGACAATAATCGGGGTGATCTACTGCAACTAGATCTCGGAAAATTTTGTCAATGGGCTGAGCCATGGCAGTTGAAGTTTAATTTTGACAAATGCGAAGTACCGTATATGGGTAGCATTAATCTCTGAGAAATTTATGAACTGTGTTGTGCTACACTGAAAATAGTGGAAATTGAAAAAATCCTGAGGTAATTGTGCAGTCAGATATAAAATTCCCTTAGTAGTGCGGACGTTCTGCCAAGGCAGCTCATGGGGTTTTATGATTGATATATAGAACAAATTTCTAGCATGGATAAAGAGATGCTTATCCCTTTTACAAGGCTATAGTTAGGCCGCATTTTGAGTATTGCATACAGGTCTGAAATCATAAGTTTATGAAGGATGTAGACGGCTGACACGATTGCAGAGAAGGAAACAGAAATGCTGATGGGAACAAAAGAGTATTCTTACCTGTAATGGCTCCAATTCTGCTAATTGCCGCGTCTGCAGGACTAGGCACCTGCAGACTGATCTGACTGAGTTGTTTAAGGACTTGAATGGATTGAGTAAACTGAATATGAATGACAGTCTTCCTCTTACTGAAACTACACAAACAAGGGGGCATACGTTTAAGTTGAGAATGGATGGTTGGAGAATAGATGTGCCGAAGTTTGCCTTTAACCAGCGGGTTGGTGATTGTTTGAACAGGTTTACATCTCTTGTCGTGGAAGTGGATTATTTGAATAAATTTAAGGTGAAAACTAGACACATTCTCGGAGCGCGTGGATGGATGAAGTGTTTAGGGTTTTTTTTATTGTTGTTGATGCTATCTAGGCTTTCTTTCTTGTATTATTTGGCACTACCTCTAGTATTTCTACTACTACTATACTTTACAATTTCCATCCTTTGCTAAAACAAATCAAATCGAAATTCCCCCAACTATAAGTTAGACAACATTCTGTGGAGGGCTTCTGTGTTCTAACCCATTCTGGAACACTAGGAATTGAAAACGAAGATCTGGCAGAAAAACAGTCAGTAAATTCATAAGTGATTGATATGAAGGTTGGTGCTGAAGACGAAAAAACCATCGTAGTAGTAGTAGTAGTGGCATGTGATGCAAGAAAGGTAATGTATGAGCTTATGCAGCATCAGCCAAAAAATAATAATAATAAAAAAATAATCACACCATTCCCTCCAAATGCCTGTCCAGTTCCTCCTTTAATTTATTCAACCTATCAACTTCCACAACGACAGATGGAAGTTTGTTCCAGCAATTAACCACCCGCTGGCTAAAGGCAAATTTCCGCACATCTATTCTACATCTGTCCTTTCTTAATTTGAATTTTTGCCCCCTTAGGTTCGTAATCTGAACAAGTGGAAGGATCCCATCAGAATTCAGCGTGCTGAACCCATTCAAGGCCTTATACACCTCAATCAGATCACCGCGCAGGTGCTTAGTCTGCAGCAACTGCAATTTGCAGAACTTAAGCCTCTCTTGATAAGAGGATCCCTTCATTCCCCTCACCAATCTTGTTGCCCTTCTCTGTACACGCTCAAGTAAATCTACATCCTTCCTAAAATGAGGCCTCTAGACCTGTACGCAGTACTCTAGGCGTGGCCTGACCATTACCTTATACAGAGGGATAATCACCTCCTTTTCCCTGCTAGCAAAATTCCTATATATCATTGACAAAACCCTATGACCTGCCCTGGCAGCCTGTCTGCATTGCTCAGAAAACTTCATATCTGACTGCACAATTACTCCCAGGTTTTTTTCATTTTCTACCACCTTAAGTGTAGTACCCCACAGTTGGTACGTTTCTCTGGGGTTACTTCTACCCACTGAGTAATAGACTTATCGTACGATAAGTCTATTACTCAGTGGGAAAATACATGAGCATTAGCATTATACATGGCTGGAACATATCAACAACAGACTTATGGAAATTTAAATCCAATCATCATTCTGGACGATAAGCAGCAGCAATGTAAAAAAAAGAAAAAGTAGTTCTTGCTAGAGCAAGTATTGCTCACGTTCGTATTGCTCATTGTTATCTTCTCAGAAAGGAAGACCCTTTGTGGGGTACTACTAACTTTCCGGGCTTAGAGAGAAACCTATTTTATTATTATTATTATTAGCTATATGGTGCAAGGAAGCCTGAGGCTTATGCTGTACCAGCCAAAAAAAATTCCCGAGTTACCCTAAGAGAGAGAGAGACAGAGAGAGAGAGAGAGAGAGAGAGTTAAAAGGGAATCACCAAGAAAGAGAAGAATGATGATATCCAGCTCACGACCCTGGGTGTGCCAAGCCCATACTCACCAGATGCGAGCCCCATTTTACATGACTGCCCCCTGTTAAATTGCCTAGTTAGCAACAGAAAAGACTAGAAACATTTTGCTGCTCTAAGTGTTCAAGAAACTATAACATATATTAAGAAATGCAAATCTAGATGAATTCTTCGCCTTCTAAAGCTTCTGACTTCTGAGCTGCTTGCTCATTATTACTGTTATTATTAGACGTCAAGGAAGCCTGAGGCTTATGCTGCACCAGGGGGGAAAAATTTTTTCTGAGTTACCCTGAGAGGGACAGCGGGAGGAAGAGTCAGAAGCAGAAAGGAATCACCAAGAAAGAGAAGAATGATGATATCCAGTTCAGAACCCCGGGCGTGCCAAGCCCCTACTCACCAGATGTGAGCCCCTGGGGTAAAAAAAAAACAAAAAAACTTCTACTATTAATAATAATAATAATATAAATTTTGACAAGCACAATATTGTAGCCCTTGTGCCTAACATTTTATATCGACAAGTGATATATGACTGCTTATTATGCTACGGTCTGTTTTTACATAAAATAATTTACGCGTGACCGTGTGCCATCGAGTGGGAACAGCAAATTTAGTGACACTGCATCAACGAAAATTCCCCCACCCCTGATTTTTGCCCTCCCATGAAGTGACCATAAATTGCACAGGGTAGTATCTTACACAGATGGTAAATTAAATATTACTTAGTCTTGTAATAACTAATTAATAATCTTATAATAAAGGATGCATTCTTCAAGCACGGCAGACAAGGTTTGTATAACGAATATTCTAAATACGATTTCGAGAATTTCAAGCGGGGTAATACTTAGTCGAATATTGTGTAAATAACTAAATATTGATGTACATAGCGGACATTTGATTTTTACACAAAGTTAGTAAGTTTTTACTCTGTGGATTTTTAGCAAAAGGATGCAATAAAATTTTTAAATTCGGACTACTCCTAGGTATAAAAGAAGCAGCGATCAGAAACAATAATTTACCTTGTAACTAAAAGAATGTTGGGAATCTTCCACGTGCCCCTCCTCCTTTTGGCACTTATATATGAAGTACTCAAGGGTTTCACGATTTTTGCATGGAATAGGCTGATTTTAACTTTTAGATTACTGTTTTTGTAAATAACATTGCCACAGTAACTTCAAGAAAAAAATATATTTAGAACCAGCCGGGGGATGATTATTATCCTCTGCGTTCGGAGGTGCGGGGATTAGCCAAAAGCTGGAGGCGTGTACAGTATTTATTAGATTAAAAAAATTCATTCATTTTGCGTATCCCTTACAACATTTTAGTTTCATAAGTGTTACTTGCCTACATCGACAAACGTCCAGCACTGACTGGCAGTGAATATCACCTGCAGAGAGAAAACTGGATATGGGGGAGGTACCCATAGACTGGAGATGTGCAAATGTAACCCCAATTCACAAAGGAGGATAAAAGGCTGGAGGTCTGGAGTACAGGTCTGGAGGCCTCATTTCAAGAAGGATGTAGAGCTGCTGGAACGAGTACAGAGAAGGGCAACAAGATTAGTGAATGGAACAAAGGGGTGCTCTTACGAAGAAAGGCTTAAGTTTTGCAAATTACAGTGTCTGGAGACTAGGCACCAGCGAGGTGATCTGATAGAGGTGTATAGAGCCTTGAATGGTTTAAGCATGCTCAATGCTGATGGGATTCTTCCTCTAGCTCAGAAAAATCACCTGAGAGGGCATAAATTGAAATTGAGGAAAGACAGATGTAGGATAGACGTGCGGAAATTTGCCTTTAGCCAGCGGGTGGTTGGTTGGTGGAACAGACTTCCATCCCTTGTGGTGGAGATTGATAGCCTAAATAAGTTTAAGGCTCAGCTGGACAGGTATTTTGAACGAACAGAGGGGTGAAGTGGAAGTGGGTTTTTTTTTTTTTTTTTTTTTTGGCTGATGCTGCATAAGCTTGCTTTCTTGCATCAAATGCCTCTACTAATGCTAATGCTAAAGGCTGACACAAGTAATTATAGACCTGTTAGTTTAACTTCGGTTATAGGAAAATTAATGGAGGCACTGGTTAAAGAAGCACTGCAGGATCATAGCTGAGACACAGCATGGTTTTGTTAAGGGCAGGTCTTGTCTGACCAATTTGATTGGATACTATGATGTAGTCACAAAAGAACTGGATGTAGGAAATAACTTTGATATTATATATTTGGATCTTAGAAAGGCTTTTGATACTGTTGCGCATGGAAGACTGCTGCACAAATTGGAGCAGTGTGGCATTGGAGGCAAATTGTTGCTATGGATAAAGGGATGGTTGAGTGGCAGAAGACAGAGAGCGGTAATCAATGGACACTGCTCAACATGGACTAATGTTATTAGTGGAGTTCCTCAGGGTTCAGTGTTGGGTCCATTGTTGTTTTCTGTATTTATAAATGATATAGATGATGGTATATCAAGCTTAATGTCCAAGTTTGCAGATGATACAAAGGTTGGCAGGGTTGTTAAGGACACTACTGATGCTATGCTGCTGCAACAGGATCTGGAAAGGTTGAGCAGATGGGCTGAGAGGTGGCAAATGAAGTTTAACATTGACAAATGTAAAGTAATACATATGGGAAACAGTAACCCCAGATCAACGTATCAACTCTGTGGTACTGCGCTGACAGTGGTAGAGAATGAAAAGGACCTGGGGGTAATTGTGCAGGCAGATATGAAGTTCTCTGAGCAGTGCAGACGAGCTGCAAGAGTAGCTCATGGTGTCTTGTCAATGATATACAGGAATTTTTCTAGCAGGGACAGGGATGTGATTATTCCCTTGTATAAGGCATTGGTCAGGCCACACCTTGAGTACTGTATGCAGGTCTGGAGGCCTCATTTCGAGAGGGATGTAGAGCTGCTGGAACGAGTGCAGAGAAGGGCAACAAGATTAGTGAATGGAACAAAGGGTTGCTCTTACGAAGAAAGGCTTAAGTTTTGCAAATTATAGAGTCTGGAGACTAGGCATCGGCGAGGCGATCTGATAGAGGTGTATAAGGCTTTGAATGGCTTGAGCATGCTCAATGCCGATGGGATTCTTCCTCTTGCTCAGAATAATCACCTGAGAGGGCATAAATTCAAATTGAGGAAGGACGGATGTCGGATAGATGTGCGGAAATTTGCCTTTAGCCAGCGGGCAGTTGGTTTGTGGAATAGACTTCCATCACTTGTTGTTGAAGTTGATAGCCTAAACAAATTTAAGGCTCAGCTCGACAGGTATTTCGAACGAATGGAGGGGTGAAATGGGAGTAGTGGTTGTGCTTTTTTTTTTGGCTAATGCTGAATAAGCTTGCTTTCTTGCATCATATGCCTCTACTAATGCTAACCATAAGTTTGAATTATGGGATGAGAAGTTTAGACTTGATTGCAAGAAGTTTTCTTTTGTTCCCCCCACTAATCTTGTTTTTCTTCTCTGCGCATGTTTGGACAGATCCTTATCCATCTGCAAATGATGCTTCCAAACCTTTAGCAGTACTCAAGATGTGGCCTAACCAGTGATGTGCTGGTAAATTTTTAACAATTGGCTCGCTAAAAAAAAAAAAAAAAAAAGGACCAAAAATGTGTATATATATGTATTGTAAGTTTTACCGATTTACAACAATTTGGAATACAAAAATATCAAGCAACAATAAAATATTCATTTTTTATTGTAATTTCCATATAGCACAAAATATTTTTGTTGAATTTTGCCGAGCTCTTGTATCCATAGCCAATCTATGGTTGTAATTCAACCATGATTTTACAAATGGAGTTGCATCCCAATCTGTTAACTCTTTTCCCAATATTTTTGTCCTCATTAAATCCAGTATGTGCCGATATCACGATGATATACCATGACACTTTTAGAAATGCAAAATCTTGACAGATGTCAAGCATGGGAATGTCATTACCTTAAGGAGCGGCCTACGCAAAATTAAACAGATGTTTGTTGGAAATAATATTCCTGTAAAATTGCTAGCAGAGATAATCTCTTCATAGGCTGTCATGTAGGGAAGAGGCAGGGGAAAGGAAGCACAAAGGGTGCTGAAATAAGTGCAACCTGCTGGATTTTCCATGTAATTACATATAAACGTATCGCTCAAATGTCACTAGCCATTGTGAATTGAAGTGCATGCTGCTCTACAGTTTATAGCCATTGTCAGTTTAACGACCTGCTTGCAAAATTCTTGAAAATTTTTAACAATCAACTCGTGTGAGCTGGCTCCAGTACACCACCGGGCCTAACCATTGCCTTATAAAAGAAAAAAAGAGGGGGGGGGGGATAAGCACCTCCTTATTCCTACATATCCTTAACAAAAACCCCATGAGTTGCTGTGCTTCTTAACTTAGAGGTACAACAGCTCCCGATGTTAAAATTCTGAATCTCTTATGTCTGTGTGTAACACCTTGTCTCTGATATCCCCACAGTGTCTGCATTTGATGACCTGACCTGTACTTCAGATTCATCAAATTTATTTATTGTGCTCTTAGTGTTGGTGTGCATGCAGGTATACATGCAACTGTTTTTAATCTTAGCCTATGTGTTTGCTTGTTCTTCGAAGGCCCCTGCAGGTCTCCCTAACACTTTGCTTTCCAGACTACTGCATGTTCCAGTAGAGGCAGTTGAAGTATCACTTGCTAATTAAATTAGGTCTATTCTTAATCTCATAATTAAGAACACCTGTATGACAATATCACCTTTTGTGCCCCTAAAAATGTTCATGACATTATACAGCAGTACAATGTCATGAACTTTATTCCCTGGCAGATATATTCACTGATCCTATTCCACCTGTTCTTTTTGCACAGTATATTTCCCGTTTGTCTGCCAATCGAGTCATCAACTATAGCTACTTCCTCAAGGATCACTGTTGCAGAGGACGTCATTGTGTTGTCTGATGCTGGGTCATAGGCTCAAGTGTTGGACTGGGTGACTGTGTTCTTGATGGGTCCCTCTCTTTAAATCCTTCAAGGGCATCAATTCTATTCTTCAGAATGTCATATAGTCCCATTAGAATGCTGAATTTGCATTTAATTTCCTCAAGCTCTTTACAATGAGCACACACAAAGGCACCTTTATGGCTGAATCATGTCCTGCTAAAAGTAACTTTACAAAGAGGGCACAAGTAACACACACACAACAGCAACATAATACATAATAGACCAATACATTGACAGTAGCCACTGGCAGAGGTGAAAGAGATTCTTGCACTGCTTCTATTAGAATGAGCAGAAGCCTGAAAAACAAGATGCATGGTATTTCAGAGACTGCTGGGAGCCATCGCGGTACAAGTAAACACATGGGTTGTGTTAGGGTAGCTAAGAATAGAAACAGGTGCAGGTATACTTGCGTGTACACCAATGCTAGGAGTTTAGTAAATAAATTTGATGAATTTGAGGTATTGCTCAAAACATCAAAGGCAGATATTGTTGGGATATCAGAGACGTGGTGTCACACAGATATAAGGGATGCAGAACTGCAATTTGGGGAGTACAACGTCTACAGAAAGGATAGACAGGATAGGAAGGGGGGAGGGGTTATGCTATTAGTTAAGAAACACATAAAAACCAAGGAAGTGAAGCCAGTCGACATCGCTGGACAGTGCAGTGTTGAGTCAGTTTGGTGTGACATAAGCATTGGGAGATCAAAATTGAGAGTAGGAGTGTGCTATAGGCCTAATGACTCTGATGAGTATAATAAGGAACTGTACAGTGAAATAGAGTGGGCCAGTAAATCAGAGAGTCTTATAATGGGAGATTTTAATTTCCCAGATATTGACTGGAATTTGGGGGCTGGTTAATCACACACTAGCAGGGCTTTTGTGGATTTATTGGATGATTGTTTTCTACATCAGCATGTTCGGGAGGCAACTAGAGGGAGTAATACTCTAGATTTGATTATCAGCAGTGATTCTTCATGCATTAAGAATCTGCAGATAAATGAACCACTAGGTGGCAGTGATCACAGTGTGCTGAAGTGGGATTTACTCAAAGAGGTAACTACCATTAGGGGTAAAGGGAAGGGTTATTGCTTCCGTAAAGGCGACTACGATGGACTGAGACAGTATTTAAATTCTATACAGTGGGACCAACTGATGATGTTACCAACAGCAAATTCAAAATGGGAAGCATTCAAAGAACTTATCTTGGAAGCTACTAGGCTTTACATACCAACTAAGAAATATTGTTCAAGGTTTAGGCCAAAATGGATGTCAGATGAACTAATGAGGCATATGGCAGAGAAGAAAAATGCATGGGATACATACAAATTAACACATGACACAGAAGCCTATGATAGATACAAGTTGATATGCAACCAAGTTACAAAGGAGGTTAGGCAGGCGAAGGCAGATTACGAGAAATCCTTGGCAAGGGATGCAAAGAAAAACAGCAAAGAGTTCTTTACTTATGTAAACTCTAGAAGGAAGGGGATGAATCAGATTGGTCCACTTGATATTGATGGGTCAACTGTTGATGATCCTGGTCAGGTAGCTAACAAACTAAATGAATATTTTGCATCGACATTCACACATGAGGAGTTATTCAGCGAGGGGAATGCCAGAGGTGTATTCAACTCTAGCAGTAAGCTACAGAATCTTGAAATAACTGGGAGTAAAGTGGAGGAGAAACTGTTGAAGATAAACACAAGAAAGGCACCCGGGGTGGATGGGATCTATCCAGTTATATTAAAGGAGGCAGCAAAGGAAGTAAGCAAACCCTTAGCCATAATTATGAGAGCTTCCTTGGACTCAGGGGAGGTACCCATAGACTGGAAATGTGCAAATGTGACCCCAATTCACAAAGGAGGATCAAAGGCTGACACAAGTAATTATAGACCTGTGAGCTTAACTTCTGTTCCAGGAAAATTAATGGAGGCACTGGTTAAAGAAGCACTGCAGGATCATTTAGACTAGACTTCAGTTATAGCTCAGACACAGCATGGTTTTGTTAAGGGGAAGTCTTGCCTGACCAACTTGATTGGATACTATGATGCAGTCACAAAAGAACTGGATGCAGGGAATAACTTTGATATTATAAACTTGGATCTTAGAAAGGCTTTTGATACTGTTGCACATGGAATACTGCTACACAAATTGGAGCAGTGTGACATTGGAGGCAAATTGCTGCTATGGATAAAGGGGTGGTTGAGGGGGAGAAGACAGAGAGTGGTAATCAATGGACACTGCTCATCGTGGACTGATGTTATTAGTGGAGTCCCTCAGGGCTCAGTGTTGGGTCCATTATTGTTTTCTGTATTTATAAATGATATTGATCAAGTTTGCAGACGATACAAAGGTTGGCAGGGTTGTCAAGGACACAACTGACACTATGCTGCTGCAACAGGATCTGGAAAGGTTGAGCAGATGGGCTGAGAGGTGGCAAATGAAGTTTAACATTGACAAATGTAAAGTACTACACATGGGAAACAGCAACCCCAGAGCAACGTATCAACTCTGTGGTACTACACTGACAGTGGTAGAGAATGAAAGGGACTTGTGCAGGCAGATATGAAGTTCTCTGAGCAGTGCAGACGGGCTGCAAGAGTAGCTCATGGAGTATTGTCAATGATATACAGGAATTTTTCCAGCAGGGATAAGGAGGTGATTATTCCATTGTATAAGGCGATGGTCAGGCCACACCTAGAGTACTGTATACAGGTCTGGAGGCCTCATTTCAAGAAGGATGTAGAGCTGCTGGAACGAGTACAGAGAAGGGCAACAAGATTAGTGAATGGAACAAAGGGGTGCTCTTACGAAGAAAGGCTTAAGTTTTGCAAATTACAATGTCTGGAGACTAGGCACCAGCGAGGTGATCTGATAGAGGTGTATAAAGCCTTGAATGGTTTAAGCATGCTCAATGCTGATGGGATTCTTCCTCTAGCTCAGAAAAATCACCTGAGAGGGCATAAATTGAAATTGAGGAAAGACAGATGTAGGATAGACGTGCGGAAATTTGCCTTTAGCTAGCGGGTGGTTGGTTGGTGGAACAGACTTCCATCCCTTTTGGTGGAGGTTGATAGCCTAAATAAGTTTAAGGCTCAGCTGGACAGGTATTTTGAACGAACAGAGGGGTGAAGTGGAAGTGGGTTTTTTTTTTTTTTTTTTTGGCTGATGCTGCATAAGCTTGCTTTCTTGCATCAAATGCCTCTACTAATGCTAATGCTAATGAGTTTGTGCCCCTTTAGTTAGGGCTGTAGTGTGACAATCACTGTTTTAAATGTTGCCCTGTGTTTCAGCATGTTGGTTTGCCACTTGTTATTCGTTTGGAGAAGTTATGGTTTGAATTCTGTTGATGACTAGAGCTGTGGATTTTTTTTTTTTAATATAATATTAGTAATGGCAAATAATGCAAGAAAGCAAGCTTATACAGCATCAGCAGAAAAAAAAAAAAAAAAAAAAGCAACAACACTTCATATATCACCAGCCCATCCCCTCTAATATCACCAAATGGGAGTTTGTTCCAACTATCTGCTAACTGAAGGCAAATATGAATTACCTTGAATGGGTTGAGCACGCTGAATTCTGATGGGATCCTTCACTTGTTCAGATTACGAACCTAAGGGGGCATAAATTCAAATTAAGAAAAGACAGATGTAGATTAGATGTGCGGAAATTTGCCTTTAGCCAGCTGGTGGTTAATTGCTGGAACAAACTTCCATCTGTCGTTGTGGAAGTTGATAGGCTGAATAAATTTAAGGAGGAACTGGACAGGCATTTGGAGGGAATGGTGTGATTTTTTTTTTTTTTTTTTTGTCTGATGCTGCATAAGCTCATACATTTGCTTTCTTGCATCACATGCCACTACTACTACTACTAACTACCCAAAAAAAAAAAAAAAAACTGGCCCACTCTATTTCCCTGTATAGTTGTTCATTTACAAATCAGAGTCATTAGGCCTATAATACACTCCTATTCTCAATTTTACTTTCCCAGTGCTTATGTTATTACACCAAACTGACTCAACGTTGCACTGTCCACCCATGTCAGCTGGAAATCACTTTCTTATATTTTTATGTATTTCTTAATTAACAGCATTACCCCTCCTCCCTTTTTATCCTGACTGTCATTTCTGTACACATTTTACTCCCCAAATTCCAATTCTGCATTCCTTATCTCTGTATGACACCACGTCTCTGATATCCCAACAGTGGTGCTTTCAGTGTCTTCACCAGCACCTCAGATTTATCATATTTATTTACTATACTCCTAGCATTGGTTTACATGCAAGTATTTTTGTATTTATTATTTTATTTTATTAATAACAAGATACGCAACAGGTAACTAATAAGCGTATCTGAAAGCAGAACAATGAACAGAGTTCATAACAGTAATAAGGAATCAAACAATAAGATAAACATTGATATAGATTCAATATATACATGCACCTATTTTTACTCTTAGTTATCCTAACACAGCCCATGTATTTACTTGTTCCATGATATCTCCCAGCAGTCCTGGAAATCCCCAGCACCTTGCTTTGCAGGCTCCTGGTCATTTTAATAGAAGCAGTGCAAGAATCACTTTCATTGATGCGTGTGGCTACTATTAATCTATTACTCAGTGAACTCCCCCAAAGCTAGCAGTTTGCCGACCCACCTAACACTGCGTTGATAATACCAGCAAATATTCTTGCACCCTTTTTATTTATGTATATCCTATCCTTGTAGAAACAAGCTCTCCTGTTAACAAGCACAGACCAGGCTGTTAAGAATTCTAGCCCATGAGTCTTGCTCAATCTCTCCAGGCCGAATTGATTGACATGGCTCTCATCATATATTCCTCCTTTCATGTCTGGGCAGAATTGCAGACACTTGCAAAGTTAACCCCAAATCAAGACTTTTTTTTCAACATCGAATTGTACTTGTAGTAAGTCCGCAGATCTCCTACACTTAATGTCATTAGTGCCAACGTATACAACCATATCACCCTTTGTGCCCTTAAAAGATATCTGTTCTAGAACATCTACTTTTGCCCCTGGCAGACATACCCTGGTGAGATTCCACCTATCCTTTTTGCACAATATATTTCCAGATGGTAGGGTCACCAAGAATAACTAGCTTCTGTGGGACCAGTGCATTCAACCCTGAAGATTGCTGCTGTATTGCCTGATGCACAATAGTGAGCCCTGGCATTGAGTTAGGCAGCTGAGAGCTTGATGGGGCCCCCATTTTAATTCCTTCCAGTGCATCTACCCTACTCTTGAAACTGTCATAGAGCCCATCAGAATACTGAGTTGGTGCAGAGAGTGTCTTTACACCCTCTGTACCTAGCACGTACACAAAGACATCCTCCGTGACTAGATCATTTCTTCCTGTTCCAGAAAGTTTGCGGAACTTTCTGGAACAGGAAATGGTGGTCCTTGAGGTTGTCACAGACATTCTCTCAGATATGCCAGACAAGCTGCTCTTGCTACCTGGGAGTGTAAAACGCTGATGGAACTGATATTCGGGTGACCCAATTTCGGCAAAGTCCGGACGGTCTGTGACAGCCAAATCCTCTGCTTGCGCCTTCACGATGGCGGGATTCTTAGTAATCCTGAGTATAACCTCCATGCACAAGTACATGGTGGGTGACCACCCAGGTGTGAACCAGTGTAAGCAGGGGTCGAGGTGTGGCGCCCATACCACATGGAGGAATGCCGCCCCTCTATGTTACCTGGCAGTACTAGGTGGTAGATGATTCTCATCAACCGGTGAAATATCATGACTTTGCTTATTGGAGGCTTGAAGTGGTGGAACCCATGTTTAGTCTCTAGAGATAAGTTCTGGTCAATCCTTCCCTATCTCTTCTGTCATGCAGTATGATTGATGACTTTTGAGGTTATGATGAACATCGTGCTGAGATCCAATATTCCTTACATTTCGAGGGTACAGCTCTAAAACGGTGTTTGCAGGCCGGCCGCTAGCTAGTAAACCGGGCCAAACCTATTGGCAACTCAACAGGAGGCTTCCGGATCAGCTAGTGTATAATCTTGCTACCTCTACTCTGCCAGTTAGTGACTGGAGGGAGTCCGAGTAGTGTGTATGCGGGGGAGCATTGTCGAGGCAACGTTATGTCAAGGATCTGGGTATATTCTTGCCATGTGTATGCCATATATCCAAAAATTTCATTACTTCATACAGCATGTCTAACCCACTTTTTCTTACTATTGAATACACCATGAATTGTCAAATTAATAGAGCAAGCTTATCTGCAAAAAGATCTAAACCTCCCAAGCACTTCCTAATTTATTTCACAAATATACGTGGTCTCAATTCTAATCTTAACGATGTCCATTTCCACTTGCAGTCTGCCAAACCCCATGTACTTTTTCTGACAGAATCTCAGTTATCGGTTGATTCAACTACTGCTCATCTCAGATGCCCAAATTATTCGCTGTATGATTCCTTTCGCCTCAAAGGTGGTACTTTTGCATATGTCCTTTCTGATATTCCATGTCAGAGACTTGGTAATTTAGAATCTACTTTCTTTGATCTTCTCTGGCTTAAAATCTCTACCTCATTGTGTAAAATTCATCTGTTGTCTCTACCTTTCTCCCAACTCCACTAATCACTTGGTGGAGCTCTTTGACTTCCTCTCTTTGCAACTTGACTTTCTCCAGTCCAACTTTCCTAACAGTGAGGTAATTTTAATGTTCACAACTCCAGCTGGCTTCCATTTTCTAGTCACACCGACCCAGCAGGTCGAGATGCTGAGGCTTTTGCAATTACTAATGACCTAGCGCAGATTGTTCATTTACCTACAAGAATACCGGACAATCCTAATCATACAGCCAATACGCTTGATCTTTTTCACACAAACAACCCTTCTAAGTAGGCGATCGAAGTGAGAGTTCCTTTAGGCACTTTAGATCACAACTTGGTGATTGTCTCTTCTCCAATGGAGCCTTTCTCGCATGGCTATTCCCAACTTCGTGTTTGGTATTACAAGAATGCAAAATGGGATTACCTGCGAGATTTCTTTTCTTCTTTTTCCTTGGTCGGATTACTGTTTCAAAACTTCTGATGTCAACGTTTGCTCAGATTGTGTCAGTGAAATTATTCTTGCAGGAATGAAATCCTTTATCCCACACTTCACTTTAAAATCTTGTCCTTTATCTAAACCTTGGTTTTTTGGTTTTCCAATAAACGTGCTAAGGCTGTTCAATTGAAGAATGTTGCATGTCGTAATTGGCTTGTTTTTAATTCTTCAGTTTCATTTTCTGCCTACACCAAAGCTCGCAACAATTGTAAATCAGTTATTAATCAGTCCAAACTAGAGTTTGAACAGGCTAAAAGTAGAAAACTTGCTTCTTGTCCTAATGGTAGCCGAGCATTCTGGTTCCTTGCCAAAGCTATTGGCCGCAACTTTTGCCCATCTCTGCTCCTACCTCTGTCCAAACCAGATGGTTCTGTTTTCACTTCAGCCAAGGATAAAGCTGACCTGCTAGCATCCCATTTTTCTTACAACTCATATATTAATGATCTTGGTAAAACACCTCCCACCATTCCCAACACGCTCCATTCAATGTCTCCTGTGGTCTTCCATCAAAAGGATGTCAGAAGGATTTTGACGAATCTTGATGCTAAGAAAGCTCCAGGTCCCGATGGTATTTCTCCACTTGTTCTCAAAACCTGTGCTCCTGAACTTACTCTTATTCTTTGCCGCCTTTTTTCACTTTCTTATTCCAAAGGTGTTTTTCCTTCTGCTTGGAAATTTGCTCATATCATCCAGTTCCTAAAAAGGGTGACAAATCGCTCCCATCCAATTATTGTCCCATTGCAATTACTTCTACTCTTTCTAAAGTAATGGAGAAATCAATTAACCGCCTACTCTTAAACTACCTTGAAACCTTCCGTCTGATCGAAGATCGCCAGTATGAATTCCATCAGTGTCGATCCACTGGTGATATTCTGGCTTATGTTACCCCTTTATGGACTAATTCAATGGAAAGGTTTGGTGAAACACAAGTAGTTGCTCTTGACATCTCAAAGGCTTTTGATCGTGTTTGGCATAAAGGTCTTCTAAACAAGCTTCCATCTTATGGTTTGCCAACTGTTTTTAGTAATTGGTTATCCAGTTTCCTCTCTGATCGCTCACTGAGGGTGATGGTAGATGGCTCTCTGTCTTCTAACTTCTCCACTAATGCCAGTGTCCCCCAAGGTTCAGTTCTTTCCCCCACTCTTTTCCTCTTGTATATTAATGACCTTCTTCCATTGACTGCAAATCCTATCCATAGTTTTGCTGATGATAGCACATTGCATTCCACTTTCCATTTTGAGTTGTCCTGCTCAATCAGCTTCAATTTTTCGAAAATTTGCTACCAATTCCTTAAATGCCGATCTTCAGGTAATTTTCCAGTGGGGCTAAGACAACTTAGTTGATTTCAACCCTTCTAAAACTCAGTCTTGTCTTATATCTTGCAAAAAGGATTCTTCTGCTCCTATGCTTATCTTTTGTGACACTGCGATTTCTAGACAAAATGATATATCTCTTTTGGGGATTACCCTGACTTCTAATCTCTCTTGGCACAAATACATTACAAATATTGCTTCCTCTGCATCTAAAAAACTTGGTTTTCTCTTTCGCTCTCGGCATTACTTTTCTTCCAGACAGCTGCTCACTCTGTATAAATCGCAAATCCGCCCTGCCATGGAATATTGTTCCCACATCTGGGGTGGTGCCCCCAAAACCTCTCTCAGGCTTCTTGATTCCATTCAGAAGAGGGCAGTTAGGTTAATTAATGATTCATCTCTAACAGAGTCTCTCCACTTGCTTTCTAATAGACGTACTGTTTCTGCTGCATGCCTCTTGTACAGATACTTCCATGGGCACTGTTCTTCTGAACTGGCTTCTATAATTCCCGCTCTCTTTCAAAACAGTCCGAACATGTGCCACCACCAGCCAACATACATTTACTGTTACCCCTGTTACTTGGTTCCCTAATATATCAATCACAATGCGATTGATATATTAGGGAACAATGTGACTATAATGCAATTTTCGCTTTGGCTCATGCGCGATTTCATCTGCGAGTAACACCAGGTGAACATAAAACCCGGCACCAAGCTGAACGTAGCGACCTGTGCAGCAATACATACAAGTTTACGAAGCTTAAAAAATGTCAAATGTCAAAGAGCTATATTTCCCATTTACTGTAACTGTATTGTCGGAGACACTTGTCATTCTCTGTATTCACAAGATTTTTTGTTCAAACAGAAATTTTGTGAGACGGGATAGCCTGAGCCGAGGAGCACATTCCTGGAGGTCACTACCATAAAACAATAAAAACAATTTGCAGTTCCCAGTTTATTGGGCTTTTCTGTTAGCTCAGTCTAATTATAAACGATCTTACTGCATTTGCAATAATAGTGATAGATGGAATTCTGTGGGTTTTCATGTTATGATGAGATATGTTCACCTTCCTCTTCAATCATATAAAAAACAAATAAATTTTCAGAATCTTCCGTTTTGTGTGTGCCACATTTATTGTTATTGATTGCTTATCTTTTTTACTGTTTTAAATTTCACAATCCAAAAAAAAAAAAAAAAAAAAAGTCTGTAACAGAAATATCAATTAGTATGTATATATTACAGTAATAATTAAGCCATGTACATAAGCGTACATAGTCTCCGACCAGTACAACTAAATGGAAAATATAGCTCTCACACATTTGAAGTTTAACCTGTTTACATGTGAGCTCAATGTATGAGGTGATAAGTGTTTCCACCTTAAAGGCAGAAACACACTACATATTCTCACCTTACACACACTGAACCTCATGTATCTCTTATCTCAGTTCATCTGCATGCGTTATCCTACAAGGGTGCATCGTGGATTGTTCTCCTGCATTTGTTAACTTTTCTTTATACAAAGTATATTCATACAGCATCCCAGACATGGTTAAGCGTCCTGGTTCCAAGAAGCCAAGCAGTGAGTGCAAAAGGAAAGCATTAAGTATAGAAGAGAAACTTGAAATATTAAAATGTTTTGAAAGAAATGAGAGAACATGTAATATGTCGAGAGCAACAGGCTTAAGTGAATCCACATTGCGCACCATCAGAGACAGTGCCATGAAAATAAAGCTACATATATAGCTGGAACAACTTCAAGTGCCACAAAGTCAATTAGAACAATACCTAAAGAAATGGAAAGTCTGCTAAGCATATGGATTGAAGACCAGACCAAAAAAAAATTGGGAGCAAGCTTTCTCACAGTGAAAGAGAAAGCACTAACTATATATGAAGACCTTAAAAAGAAATCGCCAAATCCTTTAGAAGTGGCTCCTTTTAATGCTAGTAGTGGCTGGTTTAGTGTCTTAGCATTAGTAGAGGCATTTGATGCAAGAAAGCAAGCTTATGCAGCATCAGCCAAAAAAAAAAAAAAAAAAAAAAATAAATAAATAAATAAAAAATAACCACTTCCACTTCACCCCTCTGTTCGTTCGAAATACCTGTCCAGCTGAGCCTTAAACTTATTCGGCTATCAATCTCCACGACAAGGGATGGAAGTCTGTTCCACCAACCAACCACCCGCTGGCTAAAGGCAAATTTCCTCACATCTATCCTACGTCTTCAAACAATGCTACTCTTTTCACAATGTTAAGCTGTCTGGCGAAGTTGAAAGTGCAGATGAGGAAGCCACAGAGGCATTTCCACCTGTGGTACAGAAAATAATTGAAGGCGGCGGCTTCACATTGTATCAGATATTCAATCTGGATGAAACAGGTCTCTATTGGAAGCGTATGCCTTCAAGAACCTACATCTTTAAAGCAGAAGCACATGCCTCAAGATTTAAGGCTGCAAAAGATCTCTTAACTGTGATGTTCGCTGCCAATGCCAGCGGAGACGAAGTTAAAACCAGTAGTGGCTTATCACTCTGCCAATCCACAAGCTTTAAAAAGGAATTGTGAAATCCAGCCTTGGTGTTCACTATAGGTCTAGCAAGAAAGGTTGGATGACTGGGCAAATATTCACTGATATTTTAGTTGAAGCTTACCGTGACGCTTTTAAGAATTATTGAAAGAAGAAGAACTTAGATTTTAAAATTCTAATACATAATTCTTGATAACGCACCAAGCCATCCTCAGATGGTTGCTGAATTCTCTCTGAATATCAAATTCATCTTTTTACCTCTGAACACGACCTCTCTATTACAGCCCCTTGACCAGGGTGTGATAGAAGCATTTAAGGCAAACATTCAAGATTTTAATTTCTGCTACTGAAGGTGACAAGGCACAAACTGTTATAGAATTTTGGATGAGATTTAACATCAAAATTGCCATTGATATGATTGTAGAAGCCTGGAATGATGTTACAAAAGACTGCTTGAATCGTGTGTGGCAGAAACTTATCCCTAATTTAATTTGCTATTTTGAAGGCTTTGAACCTACAGAGCAACTAAAACAAATCAAAGCAGGTTGCGTTGCTTTTGCAAAAGAAGTTGGGTTCGAGGAAGTAGAAAATGAAGATGTTGAAGAACTTCTAGAGCAGGGGTGGGCAACTTTTTTCGTCAGCGGGCCGAATGAAATTTTCGTATCATGATGCGGGCCGGAATAGATTGAACGATTTAATAAAAAAAATCAGAATCTAAAAAATGTTATATTACTTGAATTACCAAATTATTAATGTATTTTTAAAAAAAGTAAATACACTATTTAAATTTGTCAGAGCTCTATCTGTTTTGACAAAATTTTCAAAGTATTCTGTTGCTTACGCAAACCACATTTTAAATTTTCTGCTTCAGTTTTCATTTGTTCCGGTGAAAATAGCTTATATTTTACGAAATGCTTTTTTTGAAAAATGCCTTTTTAGATTATATTCTTTAAAAACGGAAATAGTTTCGTTACAAATCAAACGGACAGCTTTATCGTCTATATTTGGAATTAAATATCTGAATGTCCAATTATCATTGAAAATGCGGCATTCGGCATCAATTTTTCTTTTTTTTTTAATTGGCTCATTTTATGGGCTATAAATTATATTAAATTAAAAATTGTAATAATTAGAAAAGGCATAAAACATAAAATATCTCGCACCAATATTATTTTTTTCAATAAGAAGTCAAACCCAAAGGAACTTCGTTCGATCGATGCTACAATAATAATTAGGAAATAACTCTTTGACGCTGTGTAGAATCACTTGGTTACTGTTGTACTGGCCGCTTCCGAATTGAACCGAATTAAGCCGAACGTTTACGGCGAGTGTAGTCAGGTATGGATTTTCTATATTTATGCATTTACCGAGGGGGCCGGATTCAACATCGTCGCGGGCCGGCTGTTGCCCACCCCTGTTCTAGAGTCTCAGAATGAAGATCTATCTACTGAAGACTTGCAACAACTTGTTGCGGCCAGTTAAGTGGAAAGTTAAGATGAGGATGACAGTGAAGTCCAGCAGCTTCCCCATGAGAACTTAAAACAGCAGAGTTATCAGCTGCTTTAAGTGTAATTGAAATGCACATGCAGTGGATTGAAGATAATGATTGTAATGCTGAACATAGTAGGATAGTGCTTGGTGGCATTCAGACCCATTTGGAACCATACAGGCAGCTCCTTTATGAAAGGAGGCAGGAAAAGCAACAAAAGCTAGATAGCTATTTTAAACCAGCACAGAAGAAAGAAAATCAGGACAGTGAATCACACCCTTCCAAATCGGGTATAACAACATTTCACCCTAAGAATGATAACCCTCCTACCTCTTCGCTTTAACTCACCAGCTTCACCACACCCACTTCAAACAAGCAAACTTCATATCTTGTCAAGGTAAAGTGCTATATTTACTGTAATATTTATTTATTTATTTATTAGAAATTTAAGGTGTTTAAACCTGTGTTAGAAATTTTATTGACTGAACATTTTTTTTTTTTTTTTGAGTGCTCTGCCCCCTTATCCCTTTTTTCTCATAAGCCCTGTTGTTTTTAACGCGTGAAATACCATAATGCGGAAATTTTTAGAAACACATATTCTGTGTTATAGCAGAACTGACTGTATATGGTAAGTTAAAATCCCCCATTATAAGCCATCCTGAGTTACTGGGCTATTCTCTCTGCAATTGTTCATTGTTCTCATCAGAGTCATTAGGCCTATAACACACGTCTACTCTCATTTTTGCTTTCAGATTGCTTATGTCACACCAAACTAACTCAACATTGCACTGTCCACCCATGTCCACTGGATGCATGCCTTAGATTTTGTGTTTCTTAACTTACAGCATAACCCTTCCTATCCTGTGTATCCTTTCTGTACGCATTGTACTCCCCAAATTCAAATTCTGCATTCCTTATATCTGTGTGAAACCACATCTCTGATATTCCAACAATATCCACTTTTGATGTCTTGACCAGCATTTCAAATTCATCAAATTTATTTATTTATTATACTCCTAGCATTGGTGTACATGCACTTGTTCTTACTCTTAAGTACCCTAATACAGCCCATGTATTTTCTTGTTCCATGATGACACCCAGCAGTTCTTGAAATCTCCATAAATACTGAATGACTATTTGCCTTGCTTTCCAGGTTACCACTCATTCCAACAGACTTTATTATTATTATTATTATTATTATTATTATTATTATTAGCTATATGGTGCAAGGAAGCCTGAGGCTTATGCTGCACCAGCAAAAAAAAAAATTCCTGAGCCACCCTGAGAGAGAGAGAGAGAGAGAGAGAGAGAGAGAGAGAGAGAAGAAAAGGGAATCACCAAGAAAGAGAAGAATGATGATATCCAGCTCAGGACCCTGGGTGTGCCATGCCCATACTCACCAGATGTGAGCCCCTGGGGTGAATTTGTTAGCTTAACTTCTGTTCCAGGTAGAATAATTGTTTAAATGATTAAAAAAGTATTGAATGATTATCTAGACAAGAATGCAATTATTCCGCACTTACAGATGGATTTGGGGCAATCTTATATGCCCAATCTGATTGGATACTATGATGTAATAACAGAGTAACTGGATGAAAAAAAAATTATTTTCATATCATATACTTGAATTTCAGGAAATCTTTTGATACTGTTGCAAATACGAGACTATACAAATTGGAGCTGCGTGGCATTAAAGGTAAGTTACTGCTCTGGATAAAGGGACGATTGAGTGGGAGAAAAGAGAGTGGACAGTAATGAACACGTGCTGCAGCCCATTTTCTAAAAGGTGTTGTAGGATAGTGGATGTAACACAAATAAGAGGTGAATCTGTACTTGGAGTGGCCAAGGTTTATTGCTGTGCCTGTTGTTGTTTTCTATATTTATTGATGATATTGATGAAGTTATATCAGGCTTAATGTCTAAGTCTGCAGATGATACAAAGGTTAGCAGAGTAGTTAATGATCAGGGAAAAGCTAGAAAAATTAGGCAGATGGGCTGAGAAATGGCAGTTGAAGTTTAACACTGACAAATGCAAATACTGCATATGGGTAGCATGAATCTGATTAATGTACCGTTTAGTACTACACTCAGGGTAGTGGAAAATGAAAAAGACCTAGGGGTAATTGTGAAGTCAGTTATGAAGTTTTCAGAGCTGTGTAGACAGCCTATCAGGACAGCTCATGGGGTTTTGTCACTAATATACAGAAACTTTGCTAGCAGGGACAATGAGTTGATTATCCTATTGTACAAGGCAATATTAGGCTCCATCTTGACTACTGGATGCCTAAGTTTGGGAAGGATGTGGCTCTGCTGGAAGGAGTGCAGAGAAAGGCAGTGATTGTGATTGGAATGAAAGAGTGGGTTACCAAGAAAGGCTTCAGTTCTGCAAATTGCAGAAATTGGACTAGGCATCACTTTAGTGTTATGATCTAATTGAAGTGTTTATGGATTTGTATGAATTGAGTTAGCTCAGTGCTGATTGGATCTTTCCATTTCCCCAGACTATACATGTGAGGAGGCATAAATTTAAATTGAGGAAGAATAGTTGCAGGATAGAAGTGCAGAAGTTTACTTTTGGCCAATGGGTGGTCGATCGTTGGAACAAATTTCCATTTGTTGTGGAGGGAGTTAGTTTGAATAAATTCAAGAAAGAACTAAACAAACAAACTAAACAATTGGAGGGGATAGACAGATGATGTGGGGAATGGTTTTTTTTTTTTTTTTTAATCCCACCACTGCTGCTCTGTAAGTTTTCTTTCTTGCATCATTTGCCATTACTAATGCTAATAATTGGTTATGTGTTGGAGAAACAAATCAATCCTTTTAAATTCTCTCTCAGAATTTAACTGCTTGCAAATTACAGTATATGTAAATGCTGGTCCATGAACCAGTACTATTCTGTTGTTTAAATTCATTCCACAGAATTTAAAGAGAATGAATGCTAGTCTTCCGATTTTCAAAATAAGAGGTGGAAACTGTATTTTGTGGGATGCCAGTTGTTGTAGCTTTTCTCTAGAATTTTAGTGATCTACTAGTGTGAAAGTGTGGAGGCTTCTGCTCTAGATAATAATCATAATTTTGTAAATAAAATGTAACCACTTTTCCCCTCCCTTCACTGTGCCTCATGTATTTTTATTTTAAAATATTAGATTGTATTTGTATTAACTAATATTAACATGTATGTGTATTAAATAATATAGATTATTGATTGTAAAGCAGCTGTAGCATGGCAACCCAAGAAACCTCTTACAATTGAAACTGTACAAGTTGCACCTCCAAAAGCCGGAGAAGTAAGAATTAAAGTAAGTATAAGTATATATATATTTTTTTTCTTTACTGAAGGATTTTGTGGGCTGGGGAAAATTAATATATTAGAGTGGAAGTATTTTCAAGTAAAAGTGTTTTATTTTTAGTGCATTTTTAATTATGATTTATTCTATTATTTCTGCCTATCTGTAGATTTTGAGTAGTTAGGCTTAAATTATATATATATATATATATATATATATATATATATATATGAGAGAGAGAGAGAGAGAGAGAGAGAGAATTTTATGGAATGAGAGAATTACTTCCTAGTGGGATGCTAGTATCGCAACATGCACTACACAGCTAGGTGAGGGAATACTGCTTACCATTCATCACTAGTAAGCTTGTGAGAACACAGAACGACTGTGGGCTACTGTATCGTGATGTTGCTGTTTTCTTTTGCACTTTGTGGTGTATTATATTTGGAGTTCTTTTCTGTACTAATTGTGCCACTTTTTGCAACAAATTGGGTGGTTGGCACCCACCACTCCCTCTCAAACTCTCAAATGTGCCCGTAGGCACAAAAAGGTTGGAGACCATGGGCTTAGAAGTTATTGAATGAAAAACTTGAACTAGGTAGCTTAGAGGAGACATGAGTGACCTTTAGAATGTTTCAGAATGTTGTAGTAGTAGTAGAGGCATATGATACAAGAAAGCAAGCATATGAGCTTATGTAGCATCAGCCAAAAAAAAAATATATTCCATACATCAATTCCCTTTTAAAGTTTGTCCAGTTCCTCCTTGAATTTATTTTAGCTATCAACTTCCACAACAACAGATGGAAGTTTGTTCCAGCAATCACCTACCCACTGGCTAAAGGCAAATTTCTGCACATCTATTCTACAACTGTCTTTCCTCAATTTGAATTTATGCCCCCTCAGGTTTGTAATTTGAGCAAGTGGAAGAATCCCATCAGAATTGAGCCCGCTCAACCCTTCAAGGCCTCATATACCTCAATCAGATCACTTTGCAAGTGCATAGTCTCTAGGCGCTGCAATTTGCAGAACTTAAGCCTTTTTTTTTGGTAAGAGGACCCCTTGGTAATGACAGTAAAGATAGTATGCTACTGCAACGGGATCTAGAAAAGTTAGGCAGATGTGCTGAGAAGTGGAAACTGAAGTTTAACATTGACAAATGCAAAGTATTGCATATGGGTTGCTGTACAAGAGAAATGTACCGGCTATTGTGGTACTACACTCAGGTAAGTAGAGAATGAAAAAGACCAGGGGGTAATTGTGCAGTCAGATACGAAGTTCTCTGAGCAGTGCAGATGGGCTGCCAAAGCAGGTAATGGAGTCCTGTCAATGATATACAAAGTATAAGAATTTTGCTAGTAGAGACAAGGAGGTGATTGTCTCCTTGTATAAGGCAATGGTATGAGTACTGCATACAGGTCTGGAGGTCTCATTTTAGGAAGGATGTAGTGTTGCTAGAATAAGTACAAAGAAAGATTGGTGAGAGGAACAAAGGGGTGCTCTTACCAAGAAAGGCTTAAATTCTGCAAGTTGCAGCATCTGGAGACTAGGCATCTGCGAGAGGTGATCTGACTGAGGTGTAATAAGGCCTTGAATGGTTTGAGCAGGCTCAGTGCTGATGGGATTCTTCCGCTTGTACAAATTACGAACCCGAGGGGGCACAGATTCAAATTTAGGAAAGACAGTTGCAGAATAGATGTGCAGAAGTTTGCCTTTAGCCAGCAGGTAGTTCATTGCTGGAATAGACTTCCATCTGTTGTTGTGGAAGTTGATAGCATAAATAAATTTAAAGCTGAACTAGACAAACATTTGAAGTAATCTAATGGGTGAAATGGAAAGTTTTTTTTTTTTATGTGAATGATATCTATACTGGGGGCACCAGGGCGCTCAGGGTTTCACGAAAAGTTAAATGCCTAACTGCTGCTATATTTCCGAAACTAATAGACACTAAGTATAAACAATTTATTCTTATTTTTTTCAGGTATATAATGCTGTCGACAAATATGCAAGAAAAAATTAGAAATTTTGATATTTAATATCATTTTTTTCGAAAAACTAAAAAGTTCACCTTTTGGTCATTTGCCGTTGCACCTTGGTTACTTTCACTCTCAATAGCAGTGATGCATGCGCCCAAGAAAACTCAATTGTATGCGTACAATTGAGAAACAAAATTGTTGCCCTTTGCGAGCTCCTCAAGGATATATAACTAGATTTCAAATTGGGTTTTTAGTTTTTGAGAGTTGAACAACTCGTTAAAGTAACTACTTCATTCAGTTACTTTCATTTGTTGAGCAGTGTGGTTGTGTTTCATTTAGTTAAGTCAGTGGTTTTCAACTGGGGTGCCGCAACAACATTCTTGGGGTGTTGTGTAATTTAGGTTTAAGTTACTTAAAGTTATTATTATTATTATTATTTTTTTGAAATTTATATATTTATTTCATTATAAAAAGGGTACGGTGCAATATCCATTGTACCATATCCTTTATATTGTACTTTATTTTGTGGTGATCTATAATTGATCTTTATTTAGTACCTCTATATAAAGAATAAAATTATTATATAGGTATATATTAAAAGGTCGAAAACCACTGTGTTAGGTATTTCTTTTGGCCTAGGGTGCCGTGAAAAAAATTACTGGGACAGTAGGGGGCGCCGTGAACCGAGAAAGGTTGGGAACCTATGAGTTAAGTTGTGAGGATGCCGAAAGTTACATCAACTAAACATGTTCAAAGATTGCAAGAAAATCACAAATCTAACATTGAAAAGCAAGCACATTCCTTGACTTCATGGAATCAACATTCGATCTTAAACTTGCATCAGATCGTACAAAATCTACTATGTGGGGTCAGTCATGTATCGACTTGGTTTTTTTTTTTTTTTTTGATTTGGTAGTTGTTGGCGCATCGGCTTCTGTGGCCATATTGCACCTCCCAAGGTTTTTGCAGTACTTTGATCCAAGCCCGAGGCGGGAATCGAACCCGCGACCTTTGGGTTGCCGGGCAGGTACTTTACCCACTCGGCTAGCCCGGTCGGCGTATCGACTTGGTCTTCAATTGCAATGTTAATAGCTTGAATTGTTTCAACTATGCATCTTACTTTAGTTACCACAAACCTTTATTGTTGATTATAAATGAAAATACTGAATAAAATAAAACTGATTTTATTAAGCTTAAATTGTATTTTTTATTTCACATGACGTTATTCACGGATCCACCTTTGGCTCCATGGAGCTAACGTCGTTTTTTTTTTTTTTTTTGCTGATGCTGTATAAGCTTGTTTATTTGCATCATATGCTTCAACTAATGCTAACTGCATTGCCACTGAGGCGCCTCTGTAGCCAGGTGGGAAGGAGCACCAGTGCGTAGCACATGCTCCTTGATTAGACCGGGGTTCGAGCCCATCACCACCAAATACGGAGGATGCGGAAAGGTCAGAAAATGACCACCGCATATCCCGGAGCAATATGGCCTTAGTTGCTAATGCTCCTAAAAACCAAATAACAAACAAGCATTGTCACTGAAGATGATTGTTGGGTATTTCTGTATAACCAGCAACAAAGCATCAGAGCATGCATTGGAGTTCAATATCATCACCAAGGCTCAAAAAATTTCCTTTACAGAAGTTCAGGATCAAAATAATGCTGATCATGTTTTTATTGACAAAAAGGGTGTGATTCACAAAGAATTTGTACGAGAGAGAGAGAGAGAGAGTTCTGCGTACAGGTACTTCAAAGACTGTTTAAGCTCATTTCCTGGGTGTGGCCACAATTTTGAGAGAAAGACAGCTGGTTCTTGTTGCACCAGAATGTCTCTTCCCATACCACACTTGTGAAGACATTTCTGATCGAACATGGCATCATACACCCATCTACTCTGCTCTCCCAAACTTCCTCTTCACCAGCAGACTTCTTCCTTGTTCCAAAGGTGAAAACTGCCGTCAAAGGAAAGTGATTTCAGGATTTTGAGGACATAAAGAAAAATGTAAAATTGAACATCTCTTTGGATGCCTTTGCTGACTCTTTTCAGACAAAGAAACTTTTCAAAAAAACTTTTAGTATAGTGTAATAAGTGCATTCAATCAGGTGGTGATTACTTTGAATAAAAATAAAACTGTTTTTGAGGTCCTTCACTTTGTTCTTTTTATTGTATCAGTCCAGGAACTTTATCACCACATCTCATATATATTTGATTTAAACTATGAGGGCTGTTCTGAAAATACATGGACTGAGATCATTTCTCTGAGTCTGAGTCACTTGGTATGGGTCTGCTTTTCGAAATAGCATCCTTCACTTTATATACACCTTTTACAGCAATTCATTAGCTTCTGAAACACGTGCTGCAGCCCATTTTCTAAAAGGTGTTGTAGGATAGTGGATGTAGCAGATTTAACTACATTTTTGTTAAATTTTTTTCCTCTCACCTCTTTTTTGAGGCTCGGGAAAGCCTAGAAATCACATGATGTGAGGTCTGGGCTGTATGGAGAGTGGTCTAGTGGTTGACCGCCAATTTTCACTAAAGCTTGCATTGCTGGTTGTGCGACATGTGCCCTAGTGTTATTTGAAGAAGAAACCATTCTTGATTAAGCAGTTCTGGTCTTTTTTTGCAAATTGCCCCTTTGAGGTGAACTCTCAATGTGTTGGCATATTATTCTCCATTTACAGTTCGTGTCTCAGGAACCCGGTGCTGAAGTATTATTCTGGCGGCATCAAAAAACAAAATCAACATAGATTTTTTTGATGAACCAAAAACTCAATTTTTTGGAGGCGGTGAATCGTGGCATTTCTCTATGCTTGGCGGCTGTTTGGACTCTGGATCAAAATGGCATGTGATTATTTTATTCAAAAAGTCTGACTCTTCTTCCACCTTGCCAATAAAGGCTTGGCAAAAATTAAATGCGGCATTCTTTTTGTTTTGCAGTAAGATTGCACAGTACCCACCTTGTGCAAACACGTGACATGTTAAGGTGTGTCTTTACGGTTTCTTGAAATCTTGCTACACCAACATTCAACTGAACTGCCAAATCACGAATTGATAAACATCTATTTTCTTTCAGTAATATTTCGGCTTCCTTAATGTTTTCATCTTTCATTGAGGTTGATGGATGCCCACTTCTTTGTTCACCTTGTATGCTTTTTTTTTCCATCCTTAAAATGCTTCCACATTTAAATACGGCCGGTCTGCCCAAGACTTCTTCACCATATGCTTCTTGAATCATCTCAAATGTATTCTGACCATTTTTGCCTAACTTTACACAAAATTCAATTGCGATTCTTTGTCTGATAATTAATGAAATATCTTTCTCATCCCCCATCATAAAACACTTCACATAAACTCTTATAACGAACACAATAATGAATATTACATGATATGCTTGCACAAACTAACTAAGAAAAGGTGGGGGAACATTCCTAGACCACAAACTTGTCACTCGTTTCCATAGCAATGAAGCAGTGTTGCGCGTATTTTCAGAACAGCCATCATATATGCAGAGACACAGATTAAATCTTCTATACCTTCTATTATATTATCTGTAAGAAGTGTCCTAATTATTTATAACATGTTTAAATTATGAATATTGATGTCTTTAAATTTACAAAATTTTATTGGTATGTTAATTGTTTTATGTATAGATTCTGGCAACAGGAGTTTGCCATACTGATTCCTATACATTAGATGGTTTGGATCCTGAAGGTAACTTTCCATGTATTTTGGGTCATGAAGGTGCAGGAATTGTAGAGAGTATAGGGCCAGATGTTAATTCAGTACAGCCAGGTAATGAATTTTAAGTTACCATAATGCAGATGAACATAATCTTACAAAACAAAAATAAAATAAATTTTACTTATGGAATGTAAAGGTTATATGTGTATTTCCTGTCCCATTTTTTAAAATTTTTTTTTATTTGCTTAGTGATATAATGGTGCAACCAGACGCATTGGTTCACATAAACTTTACTTGCATTGACATCCGGTTTACTAAAACTGTTGATTAAACAATTGAACATATAGCAAATGCCTCAAGTACTGTGATGAATAACTGAATTAATTAAAAGCAAAGCTTATTGTCAATGACCATCAAATCATTAATAACTTATTATAACAGTTTAAATCATTCTATGTTAAAATATACCTTGAACTCAATACATTCAGAGCCTTAAAAAACCTCGAAGAGATCACCTCACAGGTACCTAGTCTCAAGATGCTGCAATTTGCATAACTGAATCATGTTTTGGTGAGACAGGCTTCATTTATTTGAATTTCTTCGTTTTTTCTTAATTTATTTATAAGGTGAAAGGGAACGAAGCCTGCCTTGATAAGACAGGCTTCATTCCCTTCACTAATTTTGTTGCCCTTCTTTGCATCCTTCCTAAAATGAGGCCTCCAGAACTGTATGCAGTATTCAAGATGCAGCCTACCATTGCCTTATACAATGGGATAATCACTTCCTTGTTCCTGCTAGCAAAGTTCCTGTATATCATAGACAAAACTGCAAAATTAACTCCAGGTTTTTTTTCATTTTCCACTACCCCGAGTGTAATACCACACAGTTAGTATATTACTCCTGGATTACTGCTACCCATATGAAATACCTTGCATTTATTGCATTTACAAGGTTAAACTTCAGTTGCCATTTCTCAGTCAAACAGCCTAATTTGTTTAGATTTTGTTGCATCAGCTTACTTTGATTACCGTCATTAACCACCTTGCCAACTTTTGTATCATCTGCAGACGCATTAAGCCTGATATACCGTCATTAATATCAATAGTAAATATAGAAAACAACAGTGGTTCCAGCATTGAACCTGGAGGACTCCACTAATAACATTACTTCCTGAAGGGCAGTGTCCATTAATAATCACTCTTTCTCCTACTCACCCAGGTAGTAACTTATCCTTAATGCCACAGAAATCTTTTATTTGTACAGAAATCTTTTATGTGCAATACTATCAAAAGCTCTCCTGAAATTCACATATATGATAAGAAAATAATTTTTTTTTTCATCCTCTGTTACTGCATCATAGTATCCAATCATATTGGGCAGATAAGATCGTCTCTTAACAACTCCACTGAGTGCAGTATAATTGCATTTCTGTCTAGATGGTCATTCATTACTTCTTTAACCAGTGATTCCATTATTTTCCCTGTAACAGAAGTTAAGCTAACAGGTCTGTAGTCACTCATGTTACCCTTTGAGTGACACTCATGTCACCTTTTGAGTGACACTAGTAATGACTCCTCAAAGTCTCTCTTATTTAGGAGAAAAAGTCATTTTTATTTACATCATTCCTGTAATGTCAAGAAATTAGTGTTTTGCACACAATCTACAGTGCTTTTAAATACAGCTCCAAGGAATTTGATTTTAAAAATTACAGCATGTAATTACCATTATTTTAAGTAGGAAATATGCCTTACAGTTAATTAATTATTCTGTTTCTGAAGTTCAGCCTAGATTAAAGAAACTGATTTAGTATCCTACCCAAATGTAAGTTTGGGTAGCATATTAAATTGTACTTTCTTATCACTGATAATTAGTGCACTGTTTACTGAAATAAGTCTTCACATCTACTGACAGTACATTATTTGTCTTTTCATGTAATAAATTAGGATCTGAACAAACACAAAAACCTTTTTTCAGTTCAGTAAAGATGATAATAATAGTAGTGTCTGCATAATCACATGCCATCAAAGTTGCAGTAATTGCTGTACCAGCAGCATACTCTGAAGCTCTGGTTTGGTTTTGTTACTGTGTCAGATGATATTAATATCATTGTGGCTTCAGTGGTAGGTATTGAGTGCAGAGGTGTGTTATATATTGAGTCAACTTTGCATTCCCTACAGGAAACCAAGCACAAATTTGAACAAAATTACACTGAAACTATAAGTTGTTGATGTTTCGAACCTTAATGGTACCAAGTCTCTCTACCTTAGGTTGGTCATACTTGAACAACTTTATCATATGATTTCTAATAAAATCATGTGATAATTAGGAATGCATCGGGTTGAACTTTTTTTCATGCAGAAATGGTTCAGTAATGATGTTGTATGGTATGATGCTTTGATTTTAGGTGCACGAATCTCATGACACTGAATGATAAAATTGTCATATGAATGTTAGAAGTTACATGGAAGTAGTGGGGCTTTTACTTCTAGTTATTGTGCAAAATAATTTTGCCTACTATTTACATTGCACATCCTGCTAGGCTGGTATTATATTTGATTACCATTTTGTTTGTTAACAGATAAAAAAAATTTACTTATATGAAAATAATTGATATCCTAATCAAAAAAAGTATATCGTTTTAAGTTTTAAGGTTGAATTTGTAGTTGATTTTGAGATGGCTATTCACAATGCTCTCAGGTCTGTTTGGCACTAAACCAGTATTATTGGATGTCAATTTCATTTTAGGTAAGCTTAGTTCTGAAAAATACAAGAATTAAGTTCAGTTTTTGAATATAAAAATTTGGAATTGATATGTAGGGAAATTGTTTATCTAATTATTTGCCATTTCATTTTTGAATATCAGTGAAGTTGACAGTTGTTTGTGAATGATTTTATACCTGTAATGCCCAATGACAAAACACTGATTCCTTTTGTTGATTACTTGGTTTTCACATATATAGAAGAGAATGCTATATTTTTTTAGAATTATCTAATAATAAGCAAGTTCTAGTATGGAATAGACTAATATGTCAGTGAATCCCATTCTAGGTTTAATTCATATTTTTATAACACTCATTTGTCTATTTGTACATTTAATAATTTTCTTACAGAAACTTACATTAAAATTACAAGTGCCATATGAAATGAAATTGTCCCTGATCAAAGTTTGCAAACAACAAAAGTTGTTAAATGCAAATTATATGAATACTTTAATAAAATCACTAGACATGATGTTCATATCTATAAAAAAAATTCATAAGTAATTTGTTAAGGATGTCTAATTCCATATGAATGTGGTTATTCAGTCCAATGCAGTTGAACATCGCCTGACATTAATCCAAATTGGATCATAGAATGTCTTTAATTCCCATGAGTTCCCCTGGTTTATTGCACTCAGATAAGGCTCGTTGACCACACTGTTAACTCGGTTGTCCAAATTTTAAGCCCTATAGCAATTCCTCCTACAATTCACTTTAGGAATCAATACTTCTCTGGCTGACCCTATCTGGATTATTCCAACCACTTCTCCCTTTTATCCTTTATAAATTTCTCCACAGATTTTTCCTCAATAAGTTAAGTGTTTTATTTTTCAGCATATTATTTGACATAAACAAAATCATATCACAAATATATACATACCTGCTTCACACCCTCTATTTGATTCAGTCTAGTTAATCATAGATTTTTCCAAATACAGGCAACCCCCGTATAACACGGTATTTCTACAACATGGTTTCGCTCTAACACGATTGATAAATTGCGGCAATCCTTGCACAACAGGGTTTCGCTCTAACACAGTTTGAGAATTGTTGGAAATCTCGCATAACACAGTATTTTTGAGCTTTTATGCTGGGAAAATCCTGCTATTATGTTACATGTAATTTTCAACATTTCGATTCCTTTTTGCGAATCCCTGTTGTTGACTCGCTGGTCATTATTGCCTTCATGATATTTTTCTAAAGCACATTTCTGGGAGGTCACTACCATAAAACAATTTTCACTTTCTGGTTTATTGGTCTTTTCTGTTGGTATAATCAATTATAAATGGGTAGTAAACTCGATCTCCATTAGCATTAGTAGAGGCATTTGATGCAAGAAAGCAAGCTTATGCAGCATCAGCCAAAAAAATAAAATAAAATAAAAATAAATAAATAAATAAAAAAATAATAATAAATAAGTAAAAAATAACCACTTCCACTTCACCCCTCTGTTCGTTCGAAATACCTGTCCAGCTGAGCCTTAAACTTATTTAGGCTATCAACTTCCACGACAAGGGATGGAAGTCTGTTCCATCAACCAACCACCCGCTGGCTAAAGGCAAATTTCCTCACGTCTATCCTACATCTGTCTTTTCTCAATTTCAATTTATGCCCTCTCAGGTGATTATTCTGAGCAAGAGGAAGAATCCCATCAGCATTGAGCATGCTCAAGCCATTCAAGGCTTTATACACCTCTATCAGATCACCTCGCCGGTGCCTAGTCTCCAGACACTGTAATTTGCAAAACTTAAGCCTTTCTTCGTAAGAGCACCCCTTTGTTCCATTCACTAATCTTGTTGCCCTTCTCTGTACTCGTTCCAGCATCTCTACATCCTTCTTGAAATGAGGCCTCCAGACCTGTATACAGTACTCTAGGTGTGGTCTGACCATTGCCTTATACAAGGGAATAATCACCTCCTTATCCCTGCTAGAAAAATTCCTATATATCATCGACAATACACCATGAGCTACTCTTGCAGCCCGTCTGCACTGCTCAGAAAACTTCATATCTGCCTGCACAACCACTCCCAGGTCCCTTTCATTCTCTACCACTGTCAGTGTAGTACCACAGAGTTGATACGTTGCTCTGGGGTTGCTGTTTCCCATATGTAGTACTTTACATTTGTCAATGTTAAACTTCATTTGCCACCTCGAAGCCCATCTGCTCAACCTTTCCAGATCCTGTTGCAGTAGCATAGTGTCAGTAGTGTCCTTGACAATCCTGCCAACCTTCGTATCGTCTGCAAACTTGGACATTAAGCTTGATATACCATCATCAATATCATTTATGAATACAGAAAATAATAATGGATCCAATACTGAACCCTGAGGGACTCCACTAATAACATTGCTATATTTATTTGTATTTGCTATAGTACCGATAGCTGGAATTCTGTGGGTTTTCACATTATCATGGTGAAATGTGTTTCCCCCCCCCCCCCTTCCATGAAATATTCACTCATATAAAAAACATAAATAAATTTTCAGAAACTCATTACTCTGTATCTCACTTGTGCATGCCGTGCTCTTTGTTATTTATTGCTTATCATTTTTACTGTTTTAAATTTTACAACAAAAAAAAAAAAAAAAGTCAGTGAACAGAAATATCAATTAGTATGTACAGTACATATTACAGTATGTATTAATTAAGCTATGTATGTAAGCGTAAATTTATTTTTATTTTGCTAACTGGAAAATATTCTTCCAATTTTCATGTATCATTTAAATATTTTTTCTGTTTATACTCCGGCACGACAACCAGGTCAGAGTTTACAATAAATCATCAATACAAATATTTATCATATTTAGTAGTCATGGGGCTTGAACCCCGGTGCACTCAAGGAATGCGTGCTATGCACTCTTTCTCCTGACTGCTCAGTTATGTCAGGCCTAAAGCTGGGGTCCACTGTATTTTGTTGGGAGATCCCTGGGTTAGCTTCTGTGCAATTGAACTTTTGCTTGTTTGAGACCATAAAAAATAATTGTGACTTTGAAGAGTGCAGTTTGTGACTTTTAAAGAGAGCAGAAGGTACATGAAATCTAGATGCTGCTCAAGAGATTGTGCTTAGCAGCAGTGAAGAGGAAGAAAATTAAATGAATGTACATTACTCACATATAAGTATAACAGTTTGTAAGGTAATACGTTTGTTCAGTTATTACTATTTAAGTTATTACTTTTATAAAAATAAAGTTAAAATATTAGGTTATTACTACTGTAAAAATTAAGTTTCCGATAGTTATAAAAAAAATGGCGTATTTTTGTTAGCTTTTGGAATGTAACCCCCTCCCCCCCCCCCCTTTGTACTGGTTCTTAGTCCTGTATAACACGTTTCACATTACACAAGATTTTGTAGGAACCAAATTATTGTGTTATATGAGGGTTACCTGTAATCAAAATTTGATTCCAATGCACCATAGGGCTAAAAAAAAAAAAATCACCACTGTGGGAGGAGGATGTATATGTTTAAATAGTTATCCCACTGGGCATACGTTAACTCTTATACTCTAGTAACGTTATATCAGTTCTTGCCCAGTGGATAACATTATAATTTAGTATTAATATTACATTATATCTTCTTATTTCATTTTATTCTTCTCTGTATCTACCTTTAATCCTAATCTTATCAAAAATGACTTTACATTAACATTTACAAATTTATTAGTTGATATCAAAATGATCCATTAATATCTGAATTTGCCATTCATCCAACATTAACAAAACTTGTGAAAACCTAGAATTAGATAAACTAATTATGATTGCTGCCAGGCCAGCAAATTGGCCAGATGGTGCCCCTTTGCAACCTATAAATTCAGTCACAGACTGATATACTGTCTCTTTTCCTACTGACCTTCACTCACAATGTTTTTTTGAGATTTAAAGTAAATACTGCAGTATTTTATTGGGACTACAGAAATACATATGCATAAGACATTCATTTTGTATGGCTGTCCGTCCATTCAAAGCTTCTGACGAAGTAGCGGAGAGAATCTAATTTTTCCATTTCCTCCCTAATCCTTTTATATTACTTTTCAAATTTTTCTTTTATTGTTTTTTCAACATGGTTCTTTAGCTATAAGATCATACAAATTCAAATTTAGTATTTAACTAGTAAAATTAGGAATTATCATTAATTTAAAAAAAAAAAGAAAAAAAGAAAACGTGAACTGACTACTGTCAGCACCATTAGGCCTTAATGCCTGAAATGCTTTCCATCTGAATTATAAACACACCAGCAAAAATGGATCCAAAAAATAAATAGAATCATATATATATTTCATTATTTTCAAATAATATGCCTTAATTTAATAATAAAAATACTTTTTGTAATAATAATAATAACAACCACCAACAGAACAGACTGCATCATTGTCCTTGTTTTCCCAAAAGTTGCAGGGCTTCTTATCGAGGTGGCACATGAAAATTAGTTAAGATTAAAATTTAAATGATCCCACTCTGATTAGCACAGGTTGGTTTTGGTGTAGCCCACTATAGTGGCATTGAACAAATATTATTATTATTAGTCTGAAATAACTATGTGACAGTTCATGTTTTAAGAACCATAAAATGTCACAGTAAGGATTAATCAGAAGTGCTGTATGATAACAAGTTGCTGTATGATAACAAGTTATTCATGTTCAGTGGGCATTTTATATCAACTAAGGGCCACAGAACACACATATTACTGCTCATTTTAAGCTCTTCAGTATTTTTAATTAATTTTGCCCACTGTGAACTGATGCAAAAAGTGCACATTTTTCTCAAAAGAGATGTTGCCATTTAAAAATGAAAATTGTCACCTTTCATTTTAGCTTCTTTACCCACCAGACAATATGCATTGAGAGAAGAATCTTGATATTACTATTAATATTAGTAGGCAAATGATGCAAGAAAGCCAGCTTATACAGAATCAGCAAAAAAAAAAAAAACAAAAACATCCAACATCAATATCATCTGTCCATCCTTTCTAATAATTTGTCTAATTCTTCCTTAGTGTTTCAAAAAAAAAAGACAGTGAGGTCCAAGGTCCAATTCACATTAAAGTAAATAGCTTTAAATACAAGCAAGCACTTACCTTCATTTTTTCCAAAGTACTGTTTGCAGGCGTTATACGCCGACCGGGCTAGCCGAGTGGGTAAAGTACCTGCCCAGCAACCCAAAGGTCGCGGGTTCGATTCCCGCCTCGGGCTTGGATCAATGTACTGCAAAAACCTTGGGAGGTGCAATATGGCCACAGAAGCCGATGCGCCAACAACTACCAACTCACACACACACGCAGGCGTTATAGTTTGGAAATAAGTTACAATTCATACTACCATCCAAACCAACAAACAGGTACCCATCCATTGTTAATCTGTGAATTTAGATAGACATGTACAACTAATTTCAGATGAAATTCCAAAAAAGACAAGGGGGGGGGGTAATTGTGAAGTCAGATATGTTCGCTGAGCAGCACGGACATACTGCCAGGAAAGAGCTCATTCAATGATAAACAGTAATTTTCCCTGCAGGGATAAAGAGGTGAGTGTCTATTGTATAAGGTGGTTAACTGCAGCTTGGGGATTGCATACAGATCTGGAAGTCTCATTTTAAGAAGAATGTGGATCTGTTAGAATGGGTGTAGAGAAGAGCAACAAGATTGGTTAGGGGAGAAAAAGGTGCGCCCCTCACCAATATTATCAGGAAAGACTTCAGTTTTGAAATTTCGGTGTCTGGAGACTAAGTACCTGTGAGGTTATTTGATTGAGGTATTTAAGGCTTTGAATTGATTGACCGAGCTGAATGCTGATAGCAATCTTTCTCTTGCTCAGACTGCACACATTTTGGAACATAAATTCAAATTGAGGAAGGATGGTAGTAAGATAGATGTACGGAAGTTTGCTTTCAGCCAGCAGGTAGTTGATTGATTGAATAAACTTCTCTATCTGTTGCTTTGGAAATAGTTAGTTTGAATAAATTCGAGATGGAACTGGACAAATTACACTACCCAACATGATTTTTACCTCCAGCAAATCAATGGTTGTTTCTGGTCAAGTTTTATGTATAGAATTTAAAATCAATCATAAAAATTTCCTATCACGTCTCAGTTTTAAGATATAGATAAATAACTGGCTTCTGTACAAAGATATCATTATTGTTTGAAATACAATTTTTAAACTTATTAACTTTTGGTTGATTTTGTTTATTGGGCTAAAAGTTAAGCAAGTACATCATTACTGTTCTTATAGTATATTTTGATTTCGATGCACTTTTCCAGACAGGTCAGTATTTTTATTAATTTTATTACACTATTCAATATATAGTGTATGATAATATTTAAAAATAACCAAATGCACAAGGCATAATACGTTAAGAGTTTAATATTTATATAATGTTGGTGTAGATATACCATAGATAACTCTTAAGAAACTACAATGGTAGTGTGGGAGACACACTACCACACTACCACAGATGTGGGAGACATCATTTGTTCTGTATCTCATATTGTGCTCTTCCTTCACAACGAGTTGCCATGATATTGCACTACCTCGAGTAAGTAATGCTTCACTGATAGAGAAGACTGTTGTTACTTGTTCTCAGAGAGTACCACCACCACCCAGACGACACAGTTTCAAAGCTATATCTTCACAACTGGGTTGTCATGTCTGCAATACCAGGGTACCTGCCCAACCACTGATGATAGGCCAATAGCTTTAAAACGATGCCATCTGGGTGGTGGTACTCACTGAGAATAAGTAACAATAGTCTTCTCTATCAGTGAAGCATTACTTATTCGAGGTAGTGCAATACCATGGAAACTCATTGTGAAGGAAGAGCACAATATGAGATACAGAGCAAATGATGCCTCCCACACTACCATCGTAGTTTCTTAAGAGTTATCCATGGTGTATCTACACCAACATTATATAGATATTAAACACTTACTCTTAAAATATTATACCTTGTGCATTTAGTTATTTTTAAATATTATCATATACACCTTTTGGCATCTCTCATATTGTGTGATTACCTTCACAACTGGGTTATCATGTCTGCAATACCAGTGTACATGCCCACTCACCAATAATAGGCCAATAGCTTTGAAATGGTGCTGTCTGGGTGGTGGTACTCACTGAGAATAAGTTTGTTTGTTTGTTATTTGGTTTTTAGGAGCATTAGTAACTAAGGCTATATTGCTCCGGGAAATGCGGTGGTCATTCCCTGAACTTTCCACATCCTCCGTATTTGGTGGTGACGGGCTCGAACCCCTGTCTAATCAAGAAGCATGTGCTACGCACTGCTGCTCCTTCCTACCTGGCTATGGAGGCACCACCTCTGAGAATAAGTAACAATAGTCTTCTCTATTGTTACTTATAAGAAAGGCACCTGGGGCGGATGGGATTTATCCAGTTATATTAAAGGAGGTGGCAAAGCAACTAAGCAAACCCTTAGCCATAATTATGAGAGCATCCTTGGACTCAGGGGAGGTCCCCACAGACTGATGATGTGCAAATGTATCCCCAATTCACAAAGGGGGATCGAAGGGTGACACGAGTAAATGCAGACCAATTAGTTTAACTTCTGTTCCAGGTAAAATAATGGAGTCACTGGTTAAAGATGCATTGAGGGATCATCTAGACAAGACTGCAGCAATAATTCAGACACAGCATAGGTTTGTTAAGGGAAAGTCTTGTCTGACAAATTTGATTGGTTATTATGATGTGGTTACAAAGGAACTGGATGTAAAAAATAATTTTGATATCATGTACTTGGATTTCAGGAAAGCTTTTGACACTGTTGCGCATGGAAGACTACTGTACAAATTGGAGCAGAATGGTATTAAGGGTAAATTGCTACAATGGATAAAAGGATGGTTGAGTGGGAGAAGATGGAGGGTGGTAATCAATGGGTGCTGCTCTTCGTGGACTAATGCTATTAGTGGAGTCCCACAGGGTTCGGTGTTAGGTCCTCTGTTTTGTATATTTATCAATGATATTGATGAAGGTATATCTGGCTTAGTGTCGAAGTTTGCAGATGATACAAAGGTTGGCAGGGTTGTTAATGACAGTAATGGCAGTGTGCTACTGCAACGGGATCTAGAAAATTTGGGAAGATGGGCTAAGAAGTGGCAACTGAAGTTTAACCTTGACAAATGCAAAGTACTGCGTATGGGTAGAAGTAACCCCAAAGAAACGTACCAACTGTGTGGTATTACACTTTAGGTGGTAGAAAATGAAAAAGACCTGGGAGTAATTGTGCAATCAGATATGAAGTTTTCTGAGCAGTGAAGACAGGCTGCTAGGGCAATTCATGGGGTTTTGTCAATGATATATAGGAATTTTGCTAGCAGGGAAAAGGAGGTGATTGTCCCTCTGTATAAGGCAATGGTCAGAACACACCTTGAGTACTGCGTACAGGTCTGGAGGTCTCATTTTAGGAAGGATGCAGATTTGCTTGAGCGTGTACAGAGAAGGGCAACAAGATTGGTGAGGGGAATGAAGGGATCCTCTTACCAAGAGAGGCTTAAGTTCTGCAAATTGCAATGGCTGGAGACTAGGCACCTGTGCGGTGATCTGATTGAGGTATATAAGGCCTTGAATGAGTTGAGCACGCTGAATTCTGATGGGTAATTCTTCCACTTGTTCAGATTACGAACCTAAGGGAACATAAATTCAAATTAAGGAAAGACAGATGTAGAATAGATGTGCGGAAATTTGCCTTTAGCCAGCGGGTGGTTAATTGCTGGAACAAACTTCGTCTGTCGTTGTGAAAGTTGATAGGTAAAATAAATTTAAGTAGGAACTGGACAAACATTTAGAGGGAATGATTGTGTGAAATTTTTTTTTTTTGGCTGATGCTACATAAGCTTATACACTTGCTTTCTTGCGTCACATGCCACTACTACTATTAGTGAAGCGTTACTAATTCGAGGTGTGCAATATCATGACAACCCGTGAAGGAACAGCATAATATGAGATAGAGAGCAAATGATGCCTCCCACACTACCATTGTAGTTTCTTAAGAGTTATCTATGGCGTATCTACACCGACATTATATAGTTTATGATAAACAACACTACAAGGATTCACCCTATATTCAAATTTACCAATTGCTTTTACTGTTTTCAGATTAATTCATTTTTAAAATGGAGAATACAAAGCACAGAACTTGCATCAATTACCCAGACAACTTCTGCTATGTTTGTGGACACTTAACCCCAAAAACTCAGAGGAAGAAAATATATAATGTCACAAAAGTTGCATATTCATTGTACTTCAGCTGCAAGATCGGTGACCAAGAAAAAAATTGGGCCCCACATATCTGTTGTATTACTTGTACAGCGAACTTAAGGCGGTGGTTATATGGCAAGCTGGAGCATTACCTTTTGCCATCCCTATGGTGTAGCATGAGCCCAAGAATCATTTCGATGACTGCTATTACTGCATGACAAAAATAAAAGGTATTTCCAAAAAGAGCAAGCACTGCATCAAATATCCAAATATCCCATCAGCAATTAGGCCAGTGCCACATGGTAAAGAATTGCCAGTACCTGTGCCACCAAAATCTTGGGGTATTGGAAGTAGTGATGAAGGTACAGAAGAAATCGTTTTACCAGATGTTGCAGAACCATGTACTTCACATGGTTTGGACTACGAGCCAGAAAAAGAAAAGGCCCCACACTACATTGAAGTTGTTGTTGTTATTTGGTTTTTAGGAGCATTAGCAACTAAGGCCATATTGCTCCAAGGATATGCGGTGGTCATTCCCTGACCTTTCCGCATCCTCCTTCCCACTCCTTCCCACCTGGCTACGGAGGCACCCTACATTGAACAAGAAGAATTAAGTGACTTGATCAGAGACTTAGGCTTACCCAAAGAGAAGGCTGAATTACTCGGATCCATACTACAACAGTGGAACTTACTCAGCAAAGGTACAAACATTGCAATATACCGTAAGCAAAATGAAGAGTTTTCAAGATATTTTGCAATGGAAAACAACGTGTGTGTCTGCAAAGACGTCGTTGGTCTTATGCACGAACTGAACATTGATCCCAGTACCTCTGAATGGCGTTTGTTCATTGATGCATCAAAGCTAAGTTTGAAAGCAGTATTGCTTTATAATGGAAATACTTTACCACCAATTCCTTTTGGTCATACTGTTGGCCTGAAAGAAACTTACGATAATATGTCCCACATTCATGCTACTATGTGTTACAATGACTATGGTTGGAATATTTGTGGTGATATCAAAGTGATTGGACTGCTTGTTGGGTTGCAAGGTGGTTTCACTAAATACTGTTGTTTCCTGTGTTTGTGGGATAGTCGTGCAACAGCCAAACACTACGTTGTACAACACTGGGAAAAGAGAGATGAATATATTCCTGGCAAAAGCAATGTAAAGTATGTTCCATTGATTGATTGATCATTCAATCACTCAATTACAATCAGTTACAATCTTGATGTGTAAAGATGGAAGAAAAACCACAAAAGGTTTTTCTTCCATCTTTACACATCAAGATTGATTAAGAATTTCACTAGGGCACTGGATAAAGAAAGCAGAGGATTCGCATATTTACTGAAAATGTTTCCAAATTTATCTCATGCAAAGCTGAAGGAGGAATTTTCATAGGTCCTCAAATAAGAAAGCTCCTAAAAGATGAAGAATTTCAAAGAAACCTGATTGATGTTGAACTGGCTGCATGGAGATCTTTCAAGGCTGTGGTACACTGATTCCTCAGAAAGAGAAAAGAAGAGAACTAAGAGCAACTGGTGACAAACTTGCTGAAATGTAACTAGGACATTGGGTGTTGAATGTCATTGAAAATGCATTTCCTTCATTCCCATCTGGATTTCTTTTCTAAAAACTTAGTATATGTCAGTGATGAACAAGGAGACCGTTTCCACCAGGACGTATCTGCAATGGAAAAACGATACCAAGGTCGCTGGGACTCTGCCATGATGGAAGATTACTGTTGGTTCCTTAAACAGGAAAGCAATCTGGCATTGAGTGGGAAACATGTCTAAGTAACATATATTGTGTGTAATAATTACAACAATGTATGGTGATATTGTATAAAAACAAGGGGTATTTAAAAAAATGCGTACATCTTTTGATGTAGATGTGACAGAAATAAAAGATTGATATTTTCATAATTGGGACATTAATTTTGTTCAGAATAACCAACTTTTGTTCCAGAGGTATGACGAAAAAAGAATTGTCGGGTAGTGTTATTAGAGGGGTTGGATAAAGTGAAGTGGGAATTTTTTTTTTTTTGCTAATTCTATTGAATCTCACTTCCTTGCATTTCTCTTAGTTGCCGATACTAATAGTGATAAGTTTGGCTAATTTGTTATTGTATTACTTATTTCAAATGCAAACAGTAGTTCAGAGTGACAACAAGAACTGTTATTTTCAATTTTTTTTGGATGTATATACTACTGTATTTTCCCTGTATTTTAGGATAGAAAAGAAAAGTCAGTTTGCAATATGTTGTGTGTTCCAGCTATGCAATAAAACAAACATATTTGCAACATTAAGTTCCAAGAACACACTTTTTGGGGGGGGGGAAGTGGCAACACCAATATTAGTGTTATTCGGCAGATTATTTTTGTTTTATTTATCTTTTATTTTTTTATCTCTTATTTATCTATCTTTTATTTATTTTATTATTATTTATTTTTTGTTTATTTTTGTAAATAGCATTAATTAATATTTGCCTTTCTAAATGTGTTAATGCTGTAGATTTCTGCAGAGCTTTTATTTTTTATTAATTGAGGATATATTGAAACTAATGACTTTAAATATAGTTGATTGCCTATCATAATGACATTTTCAGTTGTCCCCTGCTATAGCACAAGTTCATTCAGTACATGTTAACTATAGTTCTGTATTTTTTGATATCCCCTGCCCCCCACAGTGTTATGCTTTATTCCCTCAGAATATTCACTCCAAATGCCTTGGGAGGAGTTACCCATTAGCAGGAGTTTGGGTGACTAAGAAGCCCTGTGAGAAAAAGGAAAACTTTTTAATGCTTGTCAGGCTGATTTTTCTAGTTAACTGTGCTTCACAGTGTATACCTTCAAAAGCATGCTCTTTGATTTTATTATTAAAAATTGTTTTTGTTTATTTTATTGTATTTTTTATTATATTATATTTTTATTATATTATAATTGCTTTTATTAGTATTATTTCAGCAAATACATTTTACTTATAATGTTTTATAACTACATTAGACTATCAAGCATGACACTTGTTACAAGTGTTGAACAGTTGTAATAGCTAGGTGGAAAGATTGCATATCTATTTTTCTGTTTGGTTTTAAATTTTTGGTTGATTGTCTACAAATAAATAAAATATTTAATGAATTTTTAGAAACAATAACAAAAAGCAATAAATATATGTATATTTTATAATTAAAGAACATCTTTGATATTTCTTCTATTTTAGTAATTGCAGGTCTCTAAATAGTGAGGTTATTACATATCTCATTTATACATAAATCCACTATTAGGCCTGATGTCACTAGCAGTTCTCTAGAATGAATAAGAAAAATGTGTAAATGGAACCTAAATTATGTTAATAGGACAGATTGTTTCTACAGGGATGGGATACACTTAAATAGAAAGGGTGCAAGAATATTTGCTGATGCCATCGATGCATTGTTAGGTGGGTTGGAAAACTTGGGGAGGATTCACAGACTAATAGATTAACAGTAGCCGCAGGCATCAGTGAAAGTGATTCTTGCACTGCTTCTATTGGAATGAGCAGCAGCCTGGAGAGTAAGGTGCTGGGAATTATCGTGGAACAAGTACATACATGGACTGTGTTAGGATAACTAAGAGTAAGAACAGGTGCATGTATACCAATGCTAGGAATTTAGTAAATAAATTTGATGAATTTGAGTTGCGGGTCAAGACATCAAAGGCAGATATTGTTGTGATATCAGAGATGTGGTGTTGCACAGATATAAGGAATGCAGAATTGAATTTGGGGAGTAAATCTGTAAATCCTTTCTGTAAATCCCACATCAAGACTGATGTGGGATTTACAGAAAGGATACACAGGGTAGGAAAAGAGATTAGACTGTTAATTAAGAAAGACATAAAATCTAAGGAAATGCATCCAGCTGACATGGGTGGACAGTGCAATGTTGAGTCAGTTTGTTGTGACAAAAGCAGTGGGAAAGCAAAATTTGAATAGGAGTGTGTTATAGGCCTAATGACTCTGAGTACAACAAACAATTGTACAGAGAAATAGAATTTGCCAGTAATCAGATTGTCTTATATTGGGGGATTTTAACTTCCCAGATATTGACTGTAACTTGTAGATTGGTTACTCACACACTAGCAAGGCTTTTGTGGATTTATTGGATGATTGTTTTCTACAGCGGGAGGCAACCATAGGGAGTAATACTCTTGATCTGATTATCAGCAGAGATTCTTCATTCATTCATTAAGAATCTGCAGATAAAGGAACCACTAGGTGGCAGTGATCACAGTGGACTGATGTGGGATTTACTTAAAGATGTAACTACCATCAGGGGTGAAGGGAAGGTTTTTACTTTCGTAAAGGTGATACATTGATTTCTGACAATTTTTAAATCCTACACAATATGATCAACTGATGATGTTATCAACAGCAAATTCTAAATGTGAAGCATCCAAGGAAGTAATCTTGGAAACAACTAGGCTTTTTGTCCCAACTAAGAAATCATATTCAAGGTTTAGGCTTAAATGGATGATAAATGAACTAATGAGACTCATGGCAGAGAAGAAAATGCATGGGATGCATATAAATTATCAGGAGACACAGAAGACTATAGTAGATATAAGCTAGTCTGTAATCAAGTTACAAAGGAGATTAAGCAAGCGTAAGCAGATTATGAGAAATCTTTGGCAAAGGATGCAAAGAAAAACAGCAAAGACTTCTTTACTTATATACCCTTGAAGGAAGAGGATGAATTAGATTGGCCCAGCCCACTTGATATCAACAGTTCGATTGTTGATAAACCTGCTGAAGGTAGCTGACAGACTGAATGAGTATTTTGCATCTACGTTCACACATGAAGTCTGTAGGAAAGTAGAGGAAGATTATCAAACTCTAGCAAGGAGCTAAATGATTTTGTAATAACTGAGAGCAAAGTGGAGGAGAAATTGTTGAAATTGAACATAAGAAAGGCACCTGGGGTGGTTGGGATATATACAGTTATATTAAAGGAGGCAGCAAAGGAAGTAAGCAAGCAAACACTTAGCCATAATAATGAGAGCTTCCTTGGACTCAGGGGAGGTCTCCATGGACTGTGCGATGCCCCTTTGTGAATGTGTCCCCAATTCACAAAGGGGTATCAAAGGGTGAATTTTGCCTTTAGACAGCAGATGGTTGATTGTTGGAACAAAATTTCCATCTATCGTAGTGGAGGTCAAAAACTTAAATAAGTTCAAGGCAGAACTAGACAAGCATTTGGAGTGAATGGATGGGTGAAATGGGACTGGTTTTTTTTTTTGGCTGATGCTATATAAGCTTGCTTTCTTGCATCGTATACCTCTGCTAATGCACATTCCCAAATGCTATATCTGTAGATTAAATCTGCATCTCATATTACAGTGCCTAAAAACTCTTGAACTACATTTTGAAAATGTCTTTAAATAAAAATACTATTAGTATATAGTATATTTTTCTTGTAAATTATACTTTCATACATTTTACCTGTTTTTAGGTGATCATGTTATACCTCTTTATATTCCTCAATGCAACGAGTGTAAATTCTGCAAAAGTTCCAAAACTAACTTGTGCAGCAAAATTAGGTAGGATATTTAAAAATTCAGATCTCTCTAATATTATATGTGAAGAGTTGCATGTTCTCACATTTGAATACTAGAAAAGTTTTCTAAAATAATAAAATTTTTTAGTTTTATTTATGTATATTCTCAATGATTTCTGTGCAGTAACAGTAAATTTGGTTTAAATACTGTTCACTCCTATTAAATATTACTGTTTTAATGTTCTCTCTTGATCCCAGTTCATAAAGGTCATTGATGAATCACATCCTCTAGATGAAAACTTTAGATTTAAGAATATGATTCTTAAATATGATTAAGAATATGATTCTTAAATCTCTTCTGATGGGCATCAGAGAGTTTAAGGTGTAGGGTAGATGCCCTCAAAGGAATTAAAATGGGGGCTTATCAAGCTCTCAGCTGCCTAACTCAACGCCAGAGCTCCTCTTGTGCATCAGGGAACACAGCAGCAATCTTCGGGGCAGAATGCCCTAGTCCCACAGGAGCTAGTTATTGTCGGTGACTCGATTGTCAGGGAAATGGAGAAATATATTGTGCAAAAAGGATGGTTGGAATAGGATCAGGGTATGTCTACCAGGGGCAAAAGTTGATAATGTTGTAATGCAGATATTATCTTTTAAGGGCACAAAAGGTGATATTGTTGTATACATTGGCACTAATGACATTAAGTTAAGGAGATTTGCAGACTTACTTAACAAGTACATCAATGTTGAAAAAAAGTCACGAGTTAAGGTTGAATTAGAAAGTGTCTGCAATTCTGCCCAGACACAGTAGGAAGGAGTATATGATGAGAGCCTTGTCAATCAGTTCAGCCCTGGAGAGATTGTGCAAAGCACATGAGGTAGAAAATTTTCTCAGTGTGGTCTGTGCTAGTTAACAGGAGAGACTGTTTCTACAGGGATGGGATACACTTAAATAGAAAGGGTGCAAGAATATTTGCTGATGATATTGAGGTAGTGTTAGGTGGGTTGGAAAATCGCCACCTTGGGGGGGGGAGGATACACAGACTAATTGATTAACAGTAGCTGCTGGCAGAAGTGAAAGTAATTCTTGCAATGCTTCTATTGGAATGAACAGCAGCCTGGAAAAGAAGGTGCTGGGGGCTTCAATGACTGCTAAGAGTCGTCATGAAACAAGTAAATACATGGGTTGTGTTAGGGTAACCAAGAGTAAGAACAGCAGCATGTATACTTGCATGTACACCAATGCTAGGAGTTTAGTAAATAAATTTGATGAATTTGAGGTGCTGGTCAAAACATCAAAGGCAGATATTGTGCGGATATCAGAGACATGGTATCACACAGATATAAAGAATGCGGAATTGGAATCTGGTGAGTACAATGTGTACAGAAAGAATACACAGGATAGGAAGGGAGGAGGTGTTATGCTATTAGTTAAGAAACATAAAAACTAATAAAGTGCATCCAGTTGACCTTGGTGGACAGTGCAATGTTCAGTCAGTTTGGTGTGACAAGCATTGGGAAAGCAAATTTGAGAGTAGAAAGTGTATTATAGGCCTAATGACTCTGATGAGTGCAGTGAACAACTGTACGCAGAAATAGAGTGGACCAGTAAATCAGATTACTTTATGGGGGATTTCAATCTGGGAAGTTAAAATTTTCGAATTAAAAGACAATATGATTTCTCTGTACAGTTGTTTGTTGTGCTCATCGTAGTCATTAGACCTCTAACACACACGTACTCTCATTTTTGCTTTCCCAATCCTTATGTCACAACAAACTGTTTTTCCCTCTTTTTGTCTCTCTAACATCTCCTGTAGAAAATAGTCATATCAAAAATCCAGAAAAGTTCTGCTGGTGTGTGAGTGACCAACCAACAAGTTCTAATCAATATAGGTGCCTCCATAGCCAGGTGGGCTACGGAGGCACATATATTGATTCTATATACAAGCTTCTTGATTAGACTGGGGTTCGAGCCCATGACCACCAAATATGGAGAATGCTGAAAGATCAGGGAATGACCACCGCATATCCCTAGAGCAATATGGCCTTAGTTGCCAATGCTCCTAAAAATCAAATAACAAACATAACCAATCAGTATATGGAAAGTTAAAATCTCCCATTATAAGACATTTTGATTTACTCAGCTCTTTCCTTATGCATTTGTTCATTGTACTCAACAGAAACACTAGGTCTCTAATGCACTCCTATGCTAATTTTTGCTTTCTCAGTCCTTATGTCACACCAAACTGACTCAACATTGCACTGTCCACTCATGCCAACTGGATGCACTTTCTTAGTTTTATGAGTTTCTTAACTAACAGCATAACTCCTCTTCCCACCCTATCTTGTGTATCCTTTCTGTACACATTGTACTTCCCAATTCCAATTCTGTATTCCTTATAATCTGTGTGACACCAAGACTTTGATATCCCAATAATATCTGCCTTTGATGTTCTGTCCAGCACTTCAAATTCATTAAATTTATTTGCTATACTCCTAGCATTGGTGTACATGCAAATATACATGCACCTGTTGTTACTCTTAGTTACCATAACACATCCCATGTATTTACTTATTCAATGATGTGACTCCCAGTATTGAAATCCCCAGCACCTTGCTTTCCAGTCTGCTACTCATTCCATTAGAAGCAGTGCAAGAATCACTTTCACCTATGCCTGCTGCTGCTTGGAGAGGATTCCATCCCCTCCAAGTAGCAGCAGGGCTGAGAGGTGGCAACTGAAATTTAACATTGACAAATGCAAAGTACTACATATGTGTAGCAGTAACCTCAGAGAAATATACCAATTATGTGGTGTTACACTCAGGGTAGTGGAGAATGAAAGAGACCTGGAGGTAATCGTGCAGTCAGTTATGTAGGTTTCTGAGCAGTGCAGACAGGCTGCCAGAGTAGGTCATGGGGGCTTGTCAATGATATACAAGAATTTTGCGAGCAGGGATAAGGAGGTGATTATCCCCTTGTATAAGGCAATAGTCGGGTCACACTTTGAGTACTGCTTACAGGTCTGGAAGCCTCATTTTAAGAAGGATGTAGAGTGAGTTGCTAGAACTCACTCTACATCCTTCTTAAAATGAGATGGGCAACAAGACTGGTGAAGGGAACAAAGATGTGCTCTTATGAAGAAAGGCTTAAGTTCTGCAAATTGCAGCTTCTGGGGACTAGGCACCTGCAAGGTGATCTGATTGAGTTGTGTAAGGTCTTGAATGAATTGAGCAGGCTCAATGGTGATGACGTTCTTCCTCTTGCTCAGATTACAAACCTGAGGGGGAAATAGATTGAAACTGAGGAAAGACAGTTGTAGAATGGATGTGCGGAAGTTTGCCTTTAGCCAGCAGGTAATTGATTGCTGGAACAAACTTTCATCTGTTGTTGTGGAAGTTGATAGCTAAATAAATTCAGAACTAGACAAACATTTGGAATAAATGGATCAGTGAAATGAGAAGGGGGGTTTTTTTTTTTTTTTTTTTGGCTGATGCTGTACAAGCTTGCTTTCTTGCAACATGTGCCTCTACTAATGCTAAATAAGCATTAATAGGAGCTGAGGGATCCTTTTTGCAAGATATAAGACAGGACTGAGTTATAGAAGGAATGAAATTAATAAGTTGTTTTTGCCCCACTGGAGATTAGCATTTAAGGAAAGTTGTTTCAAATTCTTGAATATTTACTGCAAAATCATCATGTGCTTTCATCAGCCAAACTATTGATAAGATTTCCTGTCAGTGGAAGAAGGTCATTAATGTACAAGAAGAGGAGGAACACCACCTTGTGGAACACCATTAGTTGAGAAATTAGAAGACTGAGAGCCATTTACCATTATCTGCAGTGAGTGGACAGAGAGAGAGAGAGAGATGGTTGGAAACCCATAAGATGGAAGCTTATTGAGAAGACCTTTATGCTGAACATGATCAAAAGCCTTTGAAATGTCAAGCGAAACTACTTGAGTTTCACCACTCTTTTCCATTAAATTTGTTGACAGATGGGTAACGTAAGCCAGTATATTACCCATGGATCAACACTGATGGAATCTGTATTGGCAATCATTGATTGAATAGAAGGTTTCAAGATGCTTAGGAGTTGGCAATTAACGGATTGCTCCATCATTTTGAAAAGAGGAGAGGTAAGTGCGATGGGATGTTAATTGAAGGGAGGGATTTGTCATCTTTTTTACACACTCGTTGTGTACGAACAAATTTCAAAGCAGAAGGAGAAACACTGGTGGAATAAGAAAGCATACAAATGCAACATAGAACAGGGACACAGGTTTTGAGAACGTGTAGAAATACCATCAGGACCTAGTACTTTCTTGGCATCAAGACTATTCAAAATTCTTCTGACATCTTTTTGATGCAAGACCCCTGGAGGCATTAAGTGGATTGTACTGGGAATAGTTGGAGGTGGTTTTTCATTATTGTGAATACAAGAGTTAGAAGAAAAGTAGGATGCTAGTAATTTCAGCTGTATCTTTAGCTGAGGAGGCAACAGAACCATTAGGTTTTAACAGAGGTTGGAGTGTAGATGGGCAAAAGTTACGGCTAATAGCTTTGGCAATAGAATGCTCGCCTACCCTTTGGACAAGAAGCAGGTTTTCTACTCTTAGCCTGTTTAAAATCTGGTTGAACTGATTAATGATTGCTTTACAATTGTTGCCAGCTTTAGTGTAGGCAGAAAATGAGCTGGAGATTTGGATGCAAGCCAGTTGGGATTTGCAACACCTTTATCTTAAACAGTCTTTAACATATTTATTGGGAAAAAAAAGGTTTAGATAAAGTATTTAAGATGGAGTATGGAATAAAGTATTACATCTTAATAAGAATATTTTCATTGGCATGATCTGAGAAAACATTGACATTAGAAAATTTAAAAAAGTAATCCAACCATTTCACAAATTTGTAGTGCAAAACAAAATATAAGACCCAAAATGGCTGCAGGAGAAAGGCTCCATTGGAGAAGAGACCATCACCAATTTTGATCTGAGGCGTGGTCCTAGAGAATTACCAGTAGATTTGCATCAGTGAATTGTCTAGCGGCCAGATTGTAAACATTTAGAGCTGTATATTCTTGAAATGCAAGATCAATAATTTAATATCAATAAAATTTAGTATCACTATAGTGAATATGTAAAATTGGCTTTATTTATAATAATATTGCCCTTAGGAAAACAAGAGCAAAATCCTATCATATCCTATTAGGGAATAGGTACTTTTCTACACCTTTGAGGATGTTGATTGATCTCGACACTGAATTAGAATAGATGAAGACATCGTATTGTAAAGATGTGGTGAAACATATTCTCACATTGTTACTCAGTTACAGTAAAGGCATTCTCTAAAGGTTTGAAAAATCTCTTTTATTTGTAAGTAGGTATACATATTCTCTAGTGCAGGGGTCCCCAAACTTTTAGAGAATTTGGCCACATGAATTTTTGGAATATTTGGCAGGCTGGAGAAAATTCCTAATTACTGAAAACTAAATTCTCTGCATAACTTTGATATTTGCAGACAAACAAATTTTATACCTACCTATATCTACAGATTCAAAAATAAATCAATGGATATGTAATATAAAATATACCAATTTGTTTATATCAAATTTTAATTATTACTTATTTATTATACTAATCACAAAAATACAGTCAGTAATACAAAATTAATTATTACTTATTTATTGTACTAATCAAACTTACAATTAATGTGATGAATGTGGTTATAGAGTGCAACTAAGTTTCGTTATATTGGGTTTTAAAGTACTAGTTCCAATTCTTAAAAAGTCAGAAAAGTTAAGAGTGGGTCAGTTAGACGTTATCGTATTTTTGATTTTACATATTTAATTTTTGAAAAGGTCTGCTCACATATACATGTACTTCCGAAAATTGATGTAACCTTTACTTGCAAAATTTTTAATTTTTGGATAATCTGACTCAGATAATGTTGAATAAAATTGAATTAGATTTTCATTTTTAAAAATTGTCTTCAGTGCATCATTAGATTGAAGATCTACCAACTCTAATTGTAAATTCTGATCAACATCGTTGACGGGTACTTCAAACGGATTTTGTAAAAGTTCAAATACCTTTGAATTATTTTTAAAATCAAAAAATCTAGCTGCAAAATTTTCCTGCCACAAACTAACATTTTGAACAAAATTTTCAGTGGAAAAATTACAACTAGGCATATTTTTAGCTAAATTATTCCAACATGGAAAATGTGAAAAATTATTCTGAAGCAGTTGACTTAATAATTCCAGTTTTGTTTCAAATGCTTTGACATTATAATACGATTCATTGACAAGTTTCTCACCCTTGTAGTTTCATATTAAGAAAATTCAGGTGTTCACATATATCTGTTAAAAAGGCAAGGTTCCACAACCATTTGAGACCTGACAGTTCCGAAACAGATTTCAATTTTTCATTCATAAATAGATCTATTTCAATCCTCAGTTCAAAAAATTGCTTCAACATGTTACCATGACTCAACCATCGTACTTCAGTGTGGTACAACAAATCACCATATTCAGCCTCAATCATTTCAAGAAAATTTTTTAATTGTCGACGATTCAGACCATTCTTGCAAATAAAATTTACTGTTGATATTACAGTTGACATGACTGAATCTATGCCCAAAAATTTACCGCACAAAGACTGCTGGTGAATTATACAATGAAATTGCATTGGTTTTTTAATATTTTTACTCTCAAGATATTTATGAAGCTGACCCAAGAACCCAATTTTAGTACTGACCGTATTTTTAGTGCCATCCATCGTAACTGCTGATAGAAAATCCCAATTCAATTCAAGGCTGTCATTTGCTTCTGACACTCAAAAATATTTTTTCACCTGTTGTTGTATCTTTCAAGCTTTTTAATGCCACTAGCTTTTCAATTACTGCAAAATTTTAATTTACACCTCAGATTTAAATTAGTAATTGAACTGTATGGCTTGTATCTTCACTCTAATTAATTGCTATTGAAAAATGTGTGAATTCACAAACTTTTTATATGAGTTGATTGTGAACATCGGCTCCTAAATCTTCAATTCTTCTCATTACAGTTGATGAAAATAAACTTACAGATGCAAAATTCTTTACTTTCTCAGTGGCAATAATTTGAGAAGCTTGAAAATTAGCTCTGATTGCAGATAAATTTTGATGAGTTAAAAGTTTTTTTTTTTTTTTTTTTTGTAGTTGTTGGTGCATTGGCTTCTGTGGACATAATGCACCTCCCAAAGTTTTTGCAGTACTTTGATCCAAGCCCAAGGCGGGATTCGAACCCGCAACCTTTGGGTTGCTAGGCAGGCACTTTACCCACCCGGCTGGCCCGGTCGGCAGTAAAAGTTCTAATCTTCTGTTATTGACTTTGAAAAGTTTGGGTTAGTTCTTGGAGTTTTTCTGCCTCAAAGCTCCTTGACATTTATCGTAATTTGAGGCATGTTTTGTGGTGTAGTGACGTTTCACATTATATTCCTTGAACACCTTCATTGCAAATAAAAACGCGACATTCAGAATCTTTTTTTCGACATGGCAGTGTGCTACTGCAACAGGATCTAGATAATTTGGGCAGATAGGCTAAGAAGTGGCAACTGAAGTTTAACCTTGACAAATGCAAAGTACTGCATATGGGTAGAAGTAACCCCAGAGAAACGTACCAACTGTATGGTACTACACTTAAGGTGGTAGAAAATGAAAGACCTGGGAGTAATTGTGCAGGCAGATATAAAGTTTTCTGAGCAATGCAGACAGGCTGCCAGGGCAGGTCATGGGGTTTTGTCAATGATATATATAGGAATTTTGCTAGCAGGGAAAAGGAGGTGATTATCCCTCTGTATAAGGCAATGGTCAGGCCATGCCTTGAGTACTGCGTACAGGTCTGGAGGCCTCATTTTAGGAAGGATGTAGATTTACTTGAGCGTGTACAGAGAAGGGCAACAAGATTGGTGAGGGGAATGAAGGGATCCTCTTACCAAGAGAGGCTTGAGTTCTGCAAATTGCAATGGCTGGAGACTAGGCACCTGTGCGGTGATCTGATTGAGGTGTATAAGGCCTTGAATGGGTTGAGCATGCTGAATTCTGATGGGATCCTTCTACTTGTTCAGATTACGAACCTAAGGGGGCATAAATTCAAATTAAGAAAAGACAGATGTAGAATAGATGTGCGGAAATTTGCCTTTAGCCAGCGGGTGGTTAATTGCTGGAACAAACTTCCATCTGTCGTTGTGGAAGTTGATAGGTTGAATAAATTTAAGGAGGAACTGGACATGCATTTGGAGGAAATGGTGCGGTTTTTTTTTTTTTTTTTTTGGCTGATGCTGCATAAGCTCATACACATGCTTTCTTGCATCACATGCCACTACTACTACATCAACTTCGACATGATTTTTATGGGGTCACTGGAATAAAAAAAAAAGTACTTATAAATATTGAAGTAAGCACTGATGTGTCTTAAAATTTTATGAAATATTTTAACATAAAAGGTTATTATATTCATATCACTCTTATATTATGTAAAATTAATAATATAGTTTATTAGGTTGTTTTCCTAATAAACTACATTATTATAATATAAAACTATATTATAATTAATAATATAGTTATATTATTATAGTTATATAATAATATATATTATTAATTATAATATAGTTTAATAATGTGATGTTTCATGTATCTTACCGATACCCAACATCAGACCATGCTATGGGGAGAACAGAAAGGGCTACAAATTTGAATATTTTAGGATATTACAGTTACCAATAATACAATTGCAGTTGCCAATATTACAATTTGCAAATTGTGATTCTTAAGTATTAAGTTTTGAATTGCTGTTACAATAGAAAACAAGAAATCTAATGTGATACAAAGAGATTAAATTCATACCTGCCAACAGCCTCCTCTTGCTGATGCTACTAGAAACTTTAAGTGCATACAGGCTGCCAGCAGTTAATTTATAGTAGAGGGATTAATTCCATTAACCATAGGATAGTATCATGTTTTTATCCTGGATCCGGGCTTCTTGTATAGTAAGAAGCCAGGGCTGACCTTTGCACCCATACTCTGGCCATCAGGGATTCATGTGCATTCTGGTTCAGGATCTTTCCGATGCCAATCATCAGACCATGCTGCTGGTGCCAGTTTTTTCCTGAATCCAGGATTCTTGTCTAGTGGAAGCCCAGGGTGACCTTTGCTCCCATACTCTGAAGATCAGGGTTGATGTGCAGGCTGGCAAGGGATTAGGAAATCCCTAATTACTGTCTCTAACACCTATTGCCATTTAATGACAGGGTCCAGATTAATGGATTATTTTAACGATGTTTCAAAGAATAGCTTTGAGTGGAAATAAGAGAATTAATATCTAAACAAGACTGAGCTGATGACACAAATGTCAACACTATTAATCAACCGACAAATGTTAAAATAATCTGTAAAATGTGTTTTTCATAAATTTGATTGTGATCTAATATAAAAATTAATTTTTACGATCTAATTGAAATATCCGTGGGCCAGATTTTACAAAAAATTGCGACCCGGATCTGGCCCAAAGGCTGTCGTTTGGTGACCTCTGCTCTAGTGCAACTCATTTCAAAATGGTCTTTTAGTGTATTTGTTAAAAAAAAATTCCATGTGCATTGTGAATGTTTATATTTTTCCATTAATATTATATTGTGTACTAAACCTGTATCTTGCACTGATATTTATTTATTTTTGTGACTATTCAAATGTGATTATTCCAACAAGGATTTGTGGTCTGTCATCCTGGATGGAGGCCACTTCTGACTAACAAAATTGAACATTTAAATTTGGCTAAAGAACTCACAGAGTGATCATCAGAGCAATGGAAATCTGTTGTTTTCTTGGACAAGTCAGAATTTAACTTTTGGTTTTGAAGTTTTCTTACCTTTTCTTCTGAAGGCGAAGAAAAGGTAAAAAAAAAAAAAAAAAAAACTTGTTCAAACTGTCTAGCATCAGCAGTGAAGTTTTTACAAGTCAGATGATAAAGGATTATATTTTGAACAATGGAATTGGTTTCTTACATTTTGTGAAGGGTTATCTGAATGCACAGATATACTAAAATATCCTGGAATTTGTATATCCTGGTATGTGATTGCTTCTTACTTTCAACAGACATCCAACTACATTTTCCTGAATGGCTCTGCCCTTTGCCATAGAGCTGTGTAAGCATTAATAAACTGCTCTTAGTATTTAATAATTTGAATGGTTTGTTTGTTTTTATTAAGATTTCCCTGTAGTTGTTGCCATGGAGCTGTCCATGCCCATGTTGTTAGATTTGTTGGTGCATCAGCAACTTAGTCTATAATGCACTAATTACTGTCTAATATCTTCTTCTTTTGTCTTACAAGTGATATGGTTCATATATTGTGATATTTATTTATCAGTTTTAAAAAGAGAAAAATGTCATCCATGTCCTCACAATCTCCTAGAACACACTGTAATGATAATTGGTTGCAATTATGAAAATGAGAGAAGAAAGCAGTTTTCCGTTCTTTCAGATATAGCAGGCAGGATTCGTCTCGGGCTGGATTGCCACTGTTTGGGTTTTCTCTTGATTTCAAGAAGTTTATTAGTTGTTTGATCTTTCCACATGCGTGCCCACTGTTTTTTATACTTCTGTTTGATAATGGATTTATGATCAATATAAGGAGCCTTGAAATTAGGTGGTAGCACATTTAGCAGCAAAATCTGCCTACTCATTTCTTGGGATTCCAACATGTCCATGGATCCAACAAACTATTACGAGCTGTCCATGTCTGTAAAGTTCTCATAACTGTGCCCAAATTTACTGTACCAGAGGATGACTAGGAAAGAATTTACACTGTTGAGCATTAACAGCACTTAACGAGTCTGTATATGTGATGGATTTAGTATACTAAAACATAGTCTCTAGGGCTAGAAGAATACCATATAATTCTGAGGTATAAGTACTGCATTCTGACAGGAGCTGTCTGGAGATGGTGGCATTTGGTAGTACTACAGCAGTACCAACTTCACTACCAGCCTCGGATCCATCTATATATATTTGAATGGAACTTATAAACTCAGTGGAGTGGGCCATGTGGATTTGCCTAATGTTGGAATCTGGAAGATTGTTCTTTCCCCATTGCTGAAAGTGTCTATCAGTATATATCGGGGACGTTTGCCATGCCTGGGTTTCCATGCTGGTATCCTGAAGTATGTTAGTCAAATTCAGGTCCCAGCTTGTGATTAGAGCTTGAAGCCTAATGCCAGATGGTTTATTGAGCCGTGGTTTACTTTCATAGAGGATTTTCCTGTAGTAGGTACAAGTGTAAAAAGGTTATAGTGTATTTTAATCTTTAATTGTTCGGGCTGCACAATTCTTTTTTTTTTTTTTTTTTTTTTTTTTACTTAGTTTGATTTAAGTAGCCCAAACTGTTGAATTCAAAAATGTAATACATTTTTGAGTTCAGTAAAGTTTTTGAGTAAATTATCTTAATGTTAGTTTGCTTATTCATAGGATACCAAAATCTGAACACCCCCAACACACATTTAGATTAACATAATTATTGAGCTCAAAAATGTAACATTGAAATAGTTTACTAAATACCAATTCACTTAAAAAAAAAATCTCATTCATTCTCTGACTTAAAATTAAAGATGGCAAACACATTTTAACATCTTGTACTTCTTAGCTAAACAAGCATGGAAAAATGAATTCAACACACTGAGGAGCTGTGTATACACAACATCTAGCACTTGGGCATTTTCTTATGACATTCTCCTTATATCATTACAAAAATCTCAACAAAAAATTATTAGCAGTTATCTAAGTGATTTCTAACAGTGAGGCAGGGTAGCCCAATCTCTGTCCCTATCAAAAAATTTAGGCCTTTCGAGACATTGGAGATACCGACTTTTTCTTAAAACAAATTTATTCTTCCAGGACATCAGAGAAAGCTCCTGAACAAATAATTAAACGTTACCTAAAATGTCAACTACTTCTTAGGTGACATATTATTTCTCCTGTCAGTGTGTGTCATTGCAGAGTGTAATGAAAGCTTTTAATAATAGCTAGGTGCTTGATTGTAACTTGAGCAGATGAAGGAAAAGTGTGGTCGCTAGGTAACATCCATTTAAGGAAAATCTTAAATGTATGGTCATTAAACATAGTGTTGACAGCAAAAGAAAACCTTTTCCTTATTTATCAAACTTGACATAAGCACAATATTTTGTATATATCAAGGTCACAGAATATAAATAATAATTAATTTTCTTCTCCTGTTTCAATTAAAAGCAAGTCAAAGCAGCATATAAAAAGAAGCATCTATTCATTAAACTCCATAGCATACTCTTCTGTTTACATTTTGAATGCATTGTGCAACACAAGGTAACAATACACTAACTCAACCTACATCATGTGGCCCATTTCTGATTAGAGTCTGAGTTAAACATGGCTGATGTGAAGTATTGCTAACTTGCTCACAACAACATTGTATAAAGACTGACTAGCTAACCTTCCCCACGAGGTAGGTATAACTATTGAAGCTTGTGCGCCATTAAACACACACACACACACACACATACACACACACACACACAAACCTATGAATATTGAACTGCATCATTTGTATTATGTATTTTTTAATCCCTTTGTTCAATGAATTACAGTCAAATAGTAACATGGTTTATGGCAATAGCTAGTAAACCATGTTAAATACACAAAGATAAAAACTGCTAATAGAAGAAAACTTAAATCTTACTTAATGTAAGTTTTGAGTGCCTGTTAATCTTCTCACGTGAAAATGAAATGTACTAGACTTCTATACAAGATTGATTAAGGGATGAGCCCATTAAGAGACTCATTGACAGGAAAAATCTCTTCTCCTAGTGCAGTCAGAAATAGTTGGAACAAAAATGGATAATGCTGTAGCAGAAAAGAAACCCTAGACACTTTAAGAAAGTATAATTTGTGTTGTGACATCATGAACTGTCAAGAATCAATTTTATCAGTGTTTCAGCATTGGGCTGCAGTCGTTAAAGACAAAGGTTTGTAAAAAAATGTTAATGAAAAGTTATCTTACATTAGTCACACATAGCTTAAATTGTTTAATTAATATTATCAGCGTAATATGTTTTACAGTTTTGCAAAATGCCTTTAAAATTTTTTCTTAATTGGAGAAAACAGTTTTTTGGAGATTTTATTTAATCTAACAAAATACATGAAAAAATATTATATTTAAATATGTGGCTTTGATATCTTTTTTGCCTAAATATTTTATGTATTAGCATTTCAGTTAAGTAAATATCCTCAGAATATTAAAAAAAAACACTAAAAATTAAATAAAATGGTTTCATTGAATATTATTATATGCATTCTATTAGTATTTTCTTTTTTATATGTCTTTAATTCCTTTAGAACAACCCAAGGAAAAGGTGTGATGCCTGATGGTACCTCCCGATTCACCTGCCAGGGAAAAGTTGTATATCACTTCATGGGTACAAGCACATTTTCTGAATACACAGTTGTAGCTGAGATTTCAGTTGCTAAGGTATGCACGCACATGCACACACAATTAATTAATAATTTTTAATATCTTTCTCTTTAAATTTATTTCTCAGGGCTGTTATATATGAGTGGTATAAGGCTTTGCTAATGCTTTCTACTTTTCTAGAGTCCTCTTCATCGTATAAAGCTTATTCGATTCTTATTTCTCATGCTTATTCGATTCTTAGTTCTCCTAAAACAGTGAAATGTTTTTTTTTTTTTTTTTTGGAGGGACGGGGTGTATTGTGCTTGTGTCTGCAAAAGTATGTGAAAAATGCCATGTAGGGCATCTTTCTTTCAGTTTGTTAAACAGCTAGAAATCTGATAATGCCAGATCTGAGGAATTGGGGAACTAGTATTTAGTATTGGAATTAGTAGCAGCAAATGATGAAAGGAAGCAAGCTTATACACCACCTAATGCACCAGCCAGGAAAAAGTTCTGTATCATTTCATGGGAACAAGCACATTTTCTGTAGCCAAGATTTCAGTTGTCAAGATATAAATGCATGTGCACACACGCACACTAGTTAATTAATAATTTTTGATATCTTTTCTCTTTAACTTCAGTTTATTTCTTGTAGGGTTCAACTTCAATTTGTTTCTCATAGTCAAAAAAAAAAAAAAAAAATCACTTCCCACATGACCCTCCAACACCTGTAATAATTTGCATATTTCTTCCTTAAATTTATTTTTAACACCAGATGGAAGTTTGTTTCAACAATCAATTACCCACTGGGTGAAAGTGAACTTCCACACATCTATTTTGCAACCATCCTTTCTCAATTTAAATTTATGTCTCCCTCGTTGTCTGTGCAAAAGGAAGGATGCTATCAACATTTAGCTTATTAAATTCATGCAGTACCTTAAACATCTCAGTGAAATCACCCCACAGGTTCCTACAGATGCTGCAGTTTGCAGAGCTGAAGTCTTTCATGGTAAGGGCACCTTTTTGTTCCCTCAAAAATCTTGCCCTTCTCTGCACCTTTCCAACAGATCTAGAGTAGACCTTCCTCTTTTTGCCTAACATGCTGCTTTACAAAACGGTCATCAAATAAATCCACAAAAGATTTGATAGTGTATGAGTGACCAACTTACAAGATTCCAGTCAGTATCTGGAAAGTTAAAATCCCATATTATAAGACATTCTGGTTTACTGTCCCACTCTATTTCTCTATATAGTTGTGTGTTTTACTCATCACAGTCATTCGGCCTATAGCACATTCCTACTCTAATTTTTATTTTTCCAGTGCTCACGTCACACCAAACTTACTCAAAATTGCACTGCTTTCCATGTTGACTGGATGTACTGCCTTAGATTTAATATTTTTCTTAACTAAGAGACCTCCTCCTCCTGTCTAACTGTCTAATCTTTCTGTGCACGTTGTACTCGCCTTATTCAATTACTGCATTCCTTATGTCTGTATGACAGTGTTTCCAATATCCTTACAATGTCTGTATTTGATGACTTAATCAGTACAAATTCATCAAATTTATTTACAGTGTTGCTAGCATTAATGTACTTTAAAGTATACATGCACCTGTTCTTACTCTTAGTTACTCCAATACAGGCTATTGTATTTACTTATTCCATGATGACCCACAGCAATGATTGAAATCATCCACACCTTTCTTTCCAGGCTACTGCATATTCCAATAGATGCAGTGCAAGAAACTTTTTCCTCTTCCAGCAGCTCTAGTTATTCTGTGTATCTATCCAAACTATCATTTTTCTGACTCACCTAACACTGCCTCAATAGCATCAGAAAATATTCTTGCACCCCTTCTATTTCAGCATATTACATTTCTGTAAAAACAGTTTCTTCTGTTAACAAGCACCGACCACTTCAAGAAAAATTTTACCCCACAAGTCTTGCACAGGCTCTCCAGGGCTGAATTCGTTGAAAAGGCTCTCAACATGTACTCCCTCTGTTGGTCTGGGTGGAATGCAGACACCTCCAAATTTAATCCTAACTTCCCACATTGCCTTATACTTCTATAAACCTTCAAATCTACTCTTAATATCATTAGTGCCAACGTATACAGCATTATCACTTTATGTACCCTTAAAAGATGATATCTGCCCTACAATGTCTTCTTTTGCCCTTTGCAGATATACCTCTTCTTTCTACCTTTGCACAATATATTTCTTTTTTTTTTTCTATTGTCCTATCCTTTTTCTGCATATTATATTTCCCATTTCTCTGACAATAGAGACACTGACAATAACTACCTCCTGTGTCACCAGTGCATATTACCTTGGGGATTGTTGCTGTATTGCCTGATGTACAAGTGTGAGCCTTTAGCCATCATTTAATTGGATGGGTCTTTATTTTAATTCCTTCAAGGGCATCCACCCAATTCTTTAAGCTCTCGTAAATGGCCATCAGAATGTTGAGTTTGTGCCTAATTTTTTCATACTCTTTGCCCTGAATACCTCCCTTGGCCGTATCATGTGCCATTCCAATAGTCTGCAAACATTGTGCAAGTAGCGCATTTTGTAAGGCTGTAATTTGTAGGGGAATCCTCCCCCTTAGTTCTCCCTGAGCCACAGCACTCCTGCTAGGCCTGACCTAGCTGAGTGGTCAGGAACAAGAGTGCAGTACTAGACCCTCATTTAGGGGACTGTGGTTCAAGCCTGTGATTGCTAAATATGATTAACGGTTGTATTCATGATTTATTGTAAACTCCTGTGACCTAATTTTCGAGCTGCAGTATAAACAAGAACTTTTTATTTTATTTTAAGCCCATTGCTTTGCTGCTAGTGTAGAATACTACACTAAACTAATAGATACCTAAATGCAATAATACGTATTATCCTATCAAGGTTACATTACATGTTATGCTAACTGTTATGTAGAGTTTTAAATTAGGATTAATTAGTATTAAATTTTGTTTTAAATTAGATTAAATTTTTCTAAGAACAAAAATATATGCCAACCTATGTGATTAGAAACTTCAAGCTACTTATTTACCACAATTAAAACCCCACAATTCCACTACCATGCACTGCACTATTATATTGTGTTGCTGGGCTTTAGTCTTTAATTCATCTAAAGCTGAATTAGTGACTAAAACCCAACAGCAACATGTTGCTGCATCATAGTTGCGAGTCATATTGTTGCTAGTCAAATCTTAATAAATTCATGCTGTGATTTCAGTATAACTGCATGTCTGTCAAGATGATCCTGCAACTTCTTTAACCAGTGACTCCATTATTTTTCCTGCAACAGAAGACAATCTTATGGAGCTGTAATTAGTAATTTCACCCTTTGATCCTCCTTTATGAGTAGGAGAGACACATTTACGTCTCCGTTCTGTATAGACCTCTCCTGAATAAAGGGTGCTATTGTAATTATGTCCAATGTTTGTTAACCTCTGGTGCTGCTTCATTTAGTGTAATTAGATAGGTTCCATCAATTTCTCTCCCACTTTCCTCTCAGTTATCACAGAATCATTTAATTCCCTGTTAGAATTTGATATACTTCTATCATCCCCATCCATAAAAACATTCTTCATATGTGAATGTAGATGCAGAATATATATTTTTTGTCAGCAACCTGAATAGGGGATCATCAGTTACACCATTCACATTTAATGGACTAATCTGATTTATCTCTTTTATTCTAACGTTAGCATAAGTAAAGAATTCTTTGCGCTCTTAGCTAAAGACTTATCATAATCTATCTTAATTTGCCTAGTCCCCTTAGTCATTTGATTGCAGTTTGTACTTACTGTAGGTTTCTGTGTCTCTTGATCATTTATAATCAACCTAGGCATTTTTCTTTTCTATCACTAGTGCTTCAACAATTTCTTCTCTGAATGCTTCCATTTATAATTTGCAGTTGGCAACATCAGTTGGTTCCAATGAAATGAATTCAAAAAAACTGTCTAAGAGCATTGTAGTTTTTACAGAAGCAAAACCTCTTTCCTTTACAATAGGTTACATCATCTTTAATTAAATCCCACATCAATATGTCATAATTATTGCCACCTGTGGTTCCTTTATATGGAGATCCTTAATGCATTAATAGTCACTGCTGATAATTAGATCAAGATATTATTTTTTCTTGTTGCCTCTCTAACATGATGCTGTAGAGAGTCATCCAATAAATCCAGAAAATTTCTGCTACTGTGCAAGTGACCAATCCACAAGTTCCAGTCAATAACCAAAAAGTTAAAATCTCACATTATCTTGAATGGCTGAGAGATTCATCACCAGATGGTCTGTTTAACATTTTGTAAGCCTCAGTGGCTCAGATTCACATATCTGTAAAAAAATGATGCTATTTAAGACTCAGACATGATAAATAGCAGACTCTGATCAGAGGAGTGACAGTGGCAAGTCATTTTAATCATACTCCATGTTTAATATTAGTATAGTGTACTTAGTGTAAGCAAACCTTTAGCCATAATTATGAGAGTTTCCTTGGACTCAGAAGAGGTACCCATGGACTGGAGATGTGCAAATGTGACCCCAATTCACAGAGGAAGATCGAAGGGTGATACAAGTAATTAGAGACCTGTTAGTTTAACTTCTGCTCCAGGGAAATTATTAGAGGCACTGGTTAAAGAAGCACTGCAGTATCATCTAGACAAGACAGCAGTAATAGCTCAGACACAGCATGGGTTTGTTAAGGGTCTTGTCTGACCAATTTTATTTGATACTATGATGTGGTCACAAAGGAACTGGATGCAAAAAAATAATTTTGATCTAATATACTTGGATTTCAGGAAAACTCTTGATACTGTTGCACATGGAAGACTACTGTACAAATTGGAGCAGTATGGCATTAAGGGCAAATTGCTGCTATGGATAAAGGGATGGTTGAGTGGGAGAAGACAGTGGTAACCAATGGACTGCTCTTCGTGGACTAATGTTATTAGTGGAGTTCCCCAGGGTTCAGTGTTGGGACCATTGCTATTTTCTGTAATTATTAATGATATTGATGAAGGTATATCAGGCTTAATGTCTAAGTTTACAGACGACGAAGGTTGGCAGGGTTGTTAATGACACTAATGACAGTAAGCTACTCAACAGAATCTAGAAAAGTTGAGCAGATGGGCTGAGAGATGGCAACTGGAGTTTAACATTGACAAATGTAAAGTACTGCATATGGGTAGCAATAACCCCAGAGTAACATATCAACTGTGTGTGGGTACTACACCCAGGGTGGTAGAGAATGAAAAGAACCTGGGGGTAATTGTGCAGTCAGATATGAAGTTTTCTGAGCAGTGCAGATGGTCTGCAAGAGTAGCTCATGGTGTTTTGTCAATGATATATATATAGGAATTTTGCTAGCAAGGACAAGGAGGTGATTATCCCCTTGGACTAAGGCAGGGTCGGGTACCTTGAGTACTGTATATAGGTCTGGATGCCTCATTTTAGGAAGGATGTAAAGCTGCTGGAATGAGTACAAAGAAGGGCAGCAAGATTAGTGAATAGAACAGAGGGTTGCTCTTATGAAGAAAGGCTTAAGTTTTGCAAATTACAGTGTCTAGAGACTAGGCACCTGCAAGGTGATCTGATTGAGGTGTATAAAGGCTGAATGATTTGAGCGAGCTCAATGCTGATAGGATTCTTCCTCTTGCCCAGATTAATTACCTGAGGGGACATGAATTCAAATTGAGGAAAGACAGTTGTGCAGAAATTTGCCTTTAGTCAGCAGGTGGTTGATTGCTGGAACAAACTTCCATCTGTCATTGAAGTTGACAGCTTAAATAAATTCAAGGCAGAACTAGCAAACAATTAGAGCAAATGGATGGGTGAAATGGGAAGTGTTTCTTTTTTTTTTTTTTTTTTGCTGATGCTGTATAAGCTTTCTTTCTTGCATCATATTCCTCTACTAATGCTAATGTCTGTACAATAAATTTAATCCTCAAATGTGATATAATGTTAATAATAATTTACATAAAAAATAATATTTCATAGTTTACTTGTTTGTGGTAATTTATCTTTTATTTTATTTTATTTTCTATAATAAGAATTAAGTATTCGCTTCAAGATATAAATATTGACAGAAATCTTTGTTTCTTGAAATCTGGCTTATTTTAGGTAAATCCAAAGGCCCCATTAGATAAAATATGCTTATTAGGTTGTGGAATACCAACGGGATATGGTGCTGCTCTAAATACTGCTAATGTGGAACCAGGATGTAGTGTTGCTATATGGGGACTAGGCACAGTTGGTCTGGCTGTGGCCATGGGATGTCGAGAAAGAGGTGCAAAAAGAATCATTGGTGTAGATATTAATCCTGACAAATTTGAAAAAGGTTTGTTTATAACTTTTAGTTTAGTAATTTGATAAAAGAATAGATGCTCTTTTGTGAGTTAAAAGTATTTTAATTAAGCATATTATATTAGTAGTGGCAAATGAAGGAAGTAAGCATATACAACTTCAACAAAAAAAAAAAAAAAATAATATCCATATCATTTCTCTATCACCCCCAATAATATTTCTAATTCCTTCTTAAATCAAAAGTCTTAGAAATGTCAAGATAAGCATAAGCCAATGTGCCACCAGCGACATTGGTGTAATTCATATTGGCAATCATTGGAAGATTGGTAGTTGATGGATTTCTTCATTACTTTGGATAGAGTAGAGATAAATGCAGTGGGACAATAATTTGTCATTCTTTTTAAGAACTAGTTGGATAAGTTCAAATTTCCAAGCAGAGGGAAAAGCACAATGAAAATGTAAAAAAGTAACAGAACAGGGACAAGCTCAGGTGCAGGGGGTTTTGACAACAAGTAAAGAAATACCATTGTGACTTGCAGCTTTCTTGCACTAGGATTTCAGAATTCTTCTAACATCCTTTTGTCAGAAGTTCATGGGAGGTATTAAGTGAAGTGCAGTGGGTATGTTCAGTGCTGGATCAAGGTATTTCAGTGCCCTGGGAAGAATGATTTTTTGGTGCCCATTAGCATTTTAGTAGAGGCATACGATGCAAGAAAGCAGGCTTATGCAGCATCAGCCAAAAAAACTCTCCCATTTTTTTCCAAATGCCTGTCGAGCTCAGCCTTAAATTTATTTAGTGGAAGAGTGAAGATGGAAGTCTGTTCCACCAATCAACCACTCACTGGCTAAAGGCAAATTTCCGCACATCTACTTTACTGAGGATATACCGTGGCGGCATACAGACGTTTGTCGATTTGAAAGCAAGCATTAAACAGCATGTAGACAACATCCCCAATGAGATGCTACGCGAAACTGTTGCATGCAGTCCTCCATTTTCAGAATGTCATCTCAAGTGAAGGAAAGCACATAGAACAATATCTGTAGATTTCTAAGTTCTGGTATTAAGATCTAATCCTAAGTTAAGTATTCTATCTCATGTTTACAGTGCCAATTTCTCCCCTGGTAGTGGAAATTTGAGCTAATTTTTTTTCCTTTACATATTGTTTCCCCATACCCTAAATGACATACCCATCGATTTTCACAGTGCTATCTCTAATCATTTCGACACTAGGGTCTCCTGAATAGGGAAACTTATATGAAACTTATATTCATATATATAACCACCCTGTATCAAACAGGGTGGTTATATATATGATACAGGACCCTATATGTCCTGTATCAAAGGTCATTAAATTACATGCACCTTTGGGCATATCATCTTCTTCACTCTTTCCACCAGTGTACAATTTCTTGTTCTTACCTGTGAACTTTGGTGCTCAGGATAGAACAGTACAAGTACAGATGGACAGAAGTTTTGGCCAATAGCTTTGGCAAGAGACCAGGACATTTGACTACCATTTGGACAAGAAGCAAGTTTTCTGCTGTTAGGCATGTGTAAATTTGAGATTGAATTGATTAATAACTGTTTTACATTTGTTGCAAGCTTTACTGTAGACAGAAAATAAAGACGGAGATTTGGCTACAAGCCAATTTGCAATTTGCAATTGGATATTTATTGGAAATCAAAGCTTTAGATAAAGGATGAGATTTTAGGATAGTTCTACTGACATCAGAAGATTTAAAACACTAATTTTTATAATTCCAAATGACATAAGGCTAAGAATGTCCGAGAGAGAGAGAGAGAGAGAGAGAGAGAGAGAGAGAGAGAGAGAGAGAGAGAGAGAGAGAGAGAGAGAGAGAGAGAGATGGCTCCATTGGAGAAGAGCCTATCACTCAGAGGGCAATCACCACTTCAAGCCTCCAATAAGAAGAGTGGTGGTATTGCACATCAAATGATGAGGATCATCTACCACTGTGGGGCATGGCAGATCATAGTAAATGGACATCATTGAGATTGAAACCAAGACCACATATATTTGTAAAATGAATGAAGTTTTTAGGAGGTTTAGATCTTCTTGCAGATAAGTTTGTTAAATTAGTTTAACTATTCATAATGCATTCAGTAAATAAAGTAGAGAGAAGAAATTTTGGATATGGCATACACACACTATTCAGACTTCTTAGATCAGTAGCTGGCATAGTAGAGGCAGTGAAATTATATACTAGCTGATCTGGATGCTTCTTAAAGAATTACCAATAGGTTTGGTCCAGTACACTGTCTAGTGGCTAGCCTGTGTGAAAACCATTTTAAAGCTATCCTTGAAAGACAAGGAATATTGGATCTCACCATGATTCCCATGATAACTTCAAAAGATTATACTGCATGATAGAAGAGAAGGGAGGTTGCAGGAGACTGAACATGGGTTTCATCACTTCAAGTCTCCAATAAGCAGAGTGGTCATATTGCACCAAGTGATGATAGTCCTCTACCACCTAGTATTGCCTGGTGAGACAGATGAGCAGCATTCCTCTATTTGGTACTGTAGAGAAGGTGCAAGCAGAGGATTTTGTTGTCACACAGTAATCAGACTTTACCAAGATTCAGTCGGCCTCATAATTGGGACTGATTATCAATGTTTTAGACTCCCAGATAGCAACCTCCTAGCTGTCATACCTGGAAGAATGTCTGTGAGAAGCCTCAGGAACCAAGCAAAATTATAATTGCCTTTAATTTCCCATTCAGAATGGGGACATTGAGTCCTGAATTCATGTTCATTTAGGAATCTATGAGCCAGATGATGTACCAGATGCTCTTTGTTCGATCAAACCTTTTTTATGGGTTCCACTTCTGCTTGACTTTTGTTTTCATGATGTCTGGGTACAAACCTCATTTTTATTTTTTTTCTAGAATTGGAAATCAAATAATGGTAAGTAACATGAGGTATCATTAGTTGTCAGCATTATGATGCATTTAGGGCTAAAGCCTCAAGCTACGAGCAAGTTTAGACTATGTATATATTAAGTGCAATAGCATCATTAATACACAGCCATTTCTGAATTAACAGAATATTTATAAGGTGGCATCGTTTTTATGTTATATCTCATATTGTGAATACCTTCACAACGAGTTGCCACGGTATTCCACTACTTCGAATAAGTAACGCTTCACCTAAGGAGAAGACTAATGTTACCTATTCTCAGATAGGTACCACCACCCAGACGGCACCGTTTCAGGGCTATTTTGTATATGTGTGGGATAATAACTCGACTATCCACTTGTCCCTATTAGACTTAGAAAAGCAAAAAGGTAGAGGAAAAGAAACAGTGTAGAAGAATGAAAGGGACAGTAACTCCTTCAACTAACACCACTCAAAAACTCAAAATCCTCGAATAGGCAATGCTTCCCCAGTTTCCAAGAATAGGTAACAACCTATTCTTGGAAACTGCGGACATCATCAGGCTCCCCCTGGTGCCGTTTCAGGGCTACTTGGCCCTTCTTCAGTGGATGGGTAGGTATCCAAGTGATACAATGATGGCAAAACAGTTATGAAGTATAACTCCACAATATGAGAGATGCATCTTAGTCTAAATGCATCATACCATCAGGCACCTCTCATATTGTGGAGTTATACTTCATAACTGTTTTACCATCATTGCATCACTTGGGTACCTACCCACCCATCGAAGAAGGGCCAAATAGCCCTGAAACGGTGCCGTCTGGGTGGTGGTACCTATCTGAGAATAAGTAACATTAGTCTTCTCCTTAGGTGAAGCGTTACTTATTCGAAGTAGTGCAATACCATGGCAACTCATTGTGAAGATATTCAAAATATGAGATATAACTTAAAACGATGCCGCCTTATAAATATTCTGTTAATTCAGAAACGGCTGTGTATTAATGATGCTATTGCACTTAATATATATTGGGCGCCTCCGTAGCCAGGTTGGAAGGAGTAGTAGTGCATGTCACATGCTTCTTGATTAGACCGGAGTTCGAGCCCGTCACCACCAAATACGGAAGATGCGGAAAGGTCAGGGAATGACCACCGCATATCCCGGAGCAATATGGCCTTAGTTGCTAATGCTCCTAAAAACCAAAACAACAACAACTTAATATATACGTTGTCAGCATTATCTAAAAATGTAGTAATAACCTTTTATTTTTATAACACTCAACTGAGTAAATCATATGGGTCCGTTTCAATGATAAGAATTTAGAAAAAACTGAAATCTTAAGATTTTTAGTTCTTCAATTCTTTGAAAATTTTATGAACAAACTAGAAATAAAGTTGTACCTTAGCTTTTTTGGATGTTTGATGTTAAAGTGGTATAACATTAAAGAGCAAAAAGAACAACTGAACCCATTTCTATCTAATTCTGAAACAACAGTAGGTTGTTTCATTGTTAATTTTGCATATCTACTGTACCGTTTTATGGGTTTAGTATTTTATAGCATAAAATTATAGTGAAATGAAATATAAAATAAATAGCTTACAGATATATCTTTAAACACAAATTTTGGATTATTTAAACTTTTTATTTTTAAATAAACATCTGGAATGTATAATCCAGTACTAATTCAAGCCTACAGGCCAGTAAGGCTATTGGGGTTGTGCGCATCGAACCATTCAAGCTAATTATGAGAGCATCACTGGACTTGGGAGTGATTCCATTTGATTGGAAAAGTGCCAATGTATCTCCAATACATAAGGGCAGTTCTTAGAGTGAAGTGGGAAATTACTGGCCTGTTAGTCTAACTTCAGTAATAGGGAAAATCATGGAGACAATGATCAAGGATGGAATTCAGAATCATATAGATAGAAATGGAATTCTGAAGGATACTTGGCATGGTTTTGTAAAGGGAAAATCGTGTTTAACTAATCTGTTTTGAGAGGATCACTCATGGGCTGTACTTGGGGAATAATTTCAACATTGTTTATTTGGATTTCAGCAAAGCATTTGACTCGCACATGAGTGGTTACTTTATAAGTTGGAACAGGTTGGAATCACAGCGAAAATCCTTAGATAGATAGCTGGATGGCTTCAGGGCAGGAGGCAAAGGGTTGTGATAAATGGTTATTCCTCAGGTTTGGTTGATGTAAGAAGTGGAGTTCCCCAAGGATCAGTATTAGGACCACTGTTGTTTTTGATTTTCATAAATGACATCGATGAAGGGATAGAGGGCGTGATGTCTAAATTTACAGATGATGTAAAGATTGGTAGCATAGTTAATGATCACTACCAAGTAGAGCTTCTTCAGAGTGACCTAGATAGACTTCAGTGATGGTCAGAAAAATGTCAGCTATGTTTTCATCCAGCAAAGTGTAAGGTATTGCACCTGGGGAACAGTAACTCCAAAATAACTTATACACTTGGCGGAGCTGAACTAGATGGTAGTGGAGGAAAGGAACTTTGGTATTACGATACTGTCAGACATGAAGTTCTCAGAACATTGTAGACAGGTTGCAAGGTGTCCTATCGATGATTTATTGAACAATTACTAATAGAAATAAGGACATAATAATCCCATTATATAAGGCTATTGTTGGACCACACTTGGAATACTGTGTTCAAGTATGGAGACTGCATCTAAAGAAAGACGTGCTTCCTGAAAGGGTCCAAAGATGGGTAACTCGCCTGGTGAAATCACCAAAAGGGCATCCATATGAGAAAAGACTTCAAATATGTGTGCGCTATAGAGCTTGGAAATTAGGCACCTTAGAGGAGACTTGATTGAGGTGCTTACGGCTCTGAGAGGCATAAGTAAAATGATTGATGGTGAAATTTTCACAGATATAAATGATTTTAAATGATTTCAAGTTACAGGTTGAGATGTTTAGACTGGATTGCAGGAAGTTTTATTTTAGCCAGCGAGTTATAAATTACTGCAATAAGTTACCTACATGGGTGGTATAAAGGCTGACAGTTTAGGGAAATTCAAAGGTCAGCTATCTATTTCCTTTTCTCATATTAATTATTTTATTTTTTTATTTTATTTTATTATTATTTTTTTTATTCTTATTTTTTTTATTCTATTTATTTTATTTTATTTTATTATTATTTTTTTAATTAATTTTTTTCTTCTTATTATTTTTTTTATTCTATTTATTTTATTTTATTTTATTATTATTTTTTTAATTAATTTTTTTCTTATTATTTTTTTTATTCTTATTTTTTTATTCTATTTATTTTATTTTATTATTATTTTTTTTAATTAATTTTTTTCTTCTTATTATTTTTTTTATTCTTATTTTTTTTATTCTATTTATTTTATTTTATTTATTTATTTTTTGGCTAGTGCACCATTATTTTCTTGTCCATCTTTAGTTCTCTCTGTTGTCAAGATGCTACCTATCTCATGTGTTACATATGTAAATTGCAATCACTCAGCAGCATCATTCTACCAGGAATGATATATATATATATATATATATATATATATCATTCCTGGTAGAATGAGTGTAATATATAGTGTGTTTATCACTGGAATAATCTATGTCCCCGAGTGATTGCAACTGATAATCTGTTATTTGTTTGAGTCAGTAAACGCTGTTACCAAATGGCAGTGAGCTTGTACAATTATTTAGGAGCTTAGCTGTGACCCTAAATGAGTCTTGAAATCAGTGAAATGGGGCTTGTTTGGTAGATATCCAAACTTTCATTGTGAAGAAGAGATTCCTATGTCATTTAAGAATCAACTGACTTCTTCTGGGAGTTGGTGCTGCTTGGAATTTCAAGTTGAAATCCCAAGCAGCACCAACTTCTCTTGTGTACCACTCTTACAGTGGCACACAAGAGAATTATTTACCACTGTAAGACCTCAAGAGTTTTGAAAGCTTTATCTTCCTCCAGTATTTTTGATCTGTAGTAAAGATTTACATCATCAAGAACAACTTTGCACAGAAAGCATTGCAAATTGTCATCAGTGCTCTTGATTGCCTGATCAACCTTAATGAGATGAATTAGCGAATGGTGAAAATGGAATGAAGATATCCATCTTATTTCCTGCAATTCAAAGTTAGTCATACAGCTCATAGACTAGAATATAATTGCTAATATCAAGCAATACTATCATATGATCACATTCGCTAAATGCTCAGAGGCAGTTGATCTAGAAAAGCCTACGTAAGAGAAGTTTGGAAATGCTTCAATGATAAGAATGCAGTATAGAACATTGCCTCTGATGAAGCCAGTTCTTATTTGGTGAATGCCATATAATGGCAGTTATGGTCTGAATATGTTGCTGGTTTCTCTGGATTTCAAGAGGAGACACTTGATAAAATGCAAGAAAGGATTGTTAAGCTGGGTAACAGGTTAAGTTGGGAATGAGATCCCTGTGAGGTTGAAGAACTCTTGGTGTGCACACACAAGATCTGTGTCAGTTGAGTGAATTGATTTGTCTGATTAAGAGATGGAGAAAGGCAAAATTAAGAAATTTGACACTTATGGGTTTCTTCAAGCAATTGGGTAGTAGTGACGGAGCTTTTAGACAAGTACCCGAATACAAACAGAGAGAGAGAGAGAGAGAGAGAGAGATGGTTTGATTTGATATTTAGTTTTTATGGCACAAAAACTACTAGGTTATAATGTGCCATGACAAAAAAAAGAGAATATTGTTGCAACAAAGATTGGTTTTCACCTTTCCACAAATCTTCATTGCTACAAGGAAGTCCTGAATGAGAGGGAGAAGGCTAGGATGCAATCAATTGTAGATCACTTTTTCAAGGAGGAGAATTAGGCTCCAGGAATGCATAGCCGTCAACTTCTGGATTTCAAGTTCCTGGTATGTTGGTCGAATATGTTCACCCTTCAAGAAATAAATTAATGTATGCACATTATATGTTTAAATGAGTAAAACTATCATTAAACTAGGAATGAGATCCTTGTGATGTTGAAGAACTGTTGGTTTTATTAAAAATGGGTTTACTGCTTCCTTGGAACCAGTTATCATTATAACATACATGTCTATTGCTCCATGACCATTGTTTCCATATCTGTTGCACTTTTAAGGAACCAACTAACAACTGATATAACAACACTAAATAGTTTTAAAATTCACAACTGGTATACCGAAAACGGATTTAACTCCACTGATTTTCTTTTCTCTTAGCAAAGAAATTTGGGTGTACTGAATTTGTCAACCCTAAAGACTTTGAAAAGCCAATTCATGAGGTACTAATTGAAATGACAGATGGAGGTTTGGATTATACTTTTGAGTGTATTGGAAATGTAAAGACAATGGTAAGTAATCTACAGTTCACATTCTTTTGCAGTTATACGACTGACTTTTGGTGGGATGGAAGGACAGTTGGGATTAGATTATTGTTGTTATAGCTAAACAATCAACTGAGTGAATACAAAATCTGTTATTTCCATCTTCTGTTTGGCCATACCACATGTTAATAGGATGCAATGAAAAAACTAATTTCCTATTTTAAAATTACTTATTTTACTGGGTTTTGTTAACTGCATGACTTTGTTTTAGTCAGTTATACTTGGTGAATTCATAAAACATATATATAAATGTTTATATTTTATAGATAATGTGGTATTTCATAGGGTATTTCATCAAATTTTATTGGAAGAACTGAAGTTCACCAAAAATTTTTGAATCCAACACACCGGCTCATTTCCACAATAAATTTTTACAATAACATCATGAAGACAGAATTTGCACTCCGTGTAAATCAGTTTTTTTACAAACCAAGTGTTGATAAGGCTGAAATTATAATTAATTTCATTTGGAAGCTTATAATAATTAGGCTTCCAAATGAAATTACTGGTTATAGAAGCATTAGCCATTAAGAAGTGCAAGAATTAAAAATGCCAACATTCTAAATAGAACATTGGTAAATTTGTGCCTCCCTGTTATTTTTTATGGCCTCTTGTGATTTGTGTCTTCATCTCCTCTAGCGTTTCTCATAGTGAGCATAACTGATCATGTCTCCATTCCAGGAAATGGATAAGGATTAGCTGGCTCTCTCTCTCTCTCTCTCTCTCTCTCTTCATCAGTTAGGGGAAAAAAAAGCACTTTTTTTTCCCCTAACTGATGACTGGATTTTGGCTCTTTGAAGGCATTCTAGATTGTCCAGAATTGTTTTCAGTGCATTAAAGCCTATTTTGACTCTTGCATACATTTCCTGGGTCTCAGAGCAAGTCTTCGCAAATAATTTTATCTATTCTCTCATTTTTCACTTTCACTGTAATGCGAGGACAGCTTGATCGTGGCAAACCATTGCCGCCGCTACCACCGTCATAAACATTGATGCTAAATGTGCTCACATTGACTGTCATAGATGCTAAATGTGCTCACATTGACTGTCATAAATGTGGGCGAGTCACCCACCCAGACATGGGCGAATCTCAAGTGTAATGTTCTCTGTGGCGCCTCCGTTGCCAGATGGGTAGGAGTGGCAGTGCGTAGCACACGCTTCTTAATTAGACCGGGGTTCAAGCCTGTGACCACCAAATACGGAAGATGCGGAAAGGTCAGGGAATGACAACTGCATATCCCCGGAGCAATATGGCCTTAGTTGCTAATGCTTCTAAAAACCAAATAACAACAACAGCAATGTTCTCTGCATTCAGGAACAAATTAACACACCACTGAATCACTCAGATCACTGTTACCCTACATTTTTACAGACTGCTACAGCCCTGCCATCTGGTATGCACTGTTGGAACTTGCAGATACTGGCAGTAATGTTTACATTTTTATCCTGTGTTACATTTCCAGAACATATACCTATTTGTATCTATATAGTTATGCCTGGAGGCATATATGAGTCTCTGGTCCAACTGATGGATTAGCATCTCATCACAACATTTAAATCAAATTAAACCTGCAGCAGATAGACAGTAATTCCTCTTTGTCATTTGGTGATTGCTGTTATAAGTTGCTGACTATATAACAAATATAAAGTAATCTCTAGATGAAGTCAATAATTGGCTTGGAATGCATGCTGGAGGAAACTGTGCCCTAATGCAATGAAAGACTAGAAAAGCATCTCATTAGTAGAAGAAGAACTGTGGAGAATTGAAACAGTGCTGTGACAGAAGATTTTGGTGATCTCAAAGAATGCAAGGTGAAAGCAATGATGAAGAAGAGTGATGTTATTCAAAAAACCTCAGCTATTGCTGTAAGATGCTAGCAAAGCTTTTGGACATGTTAAGGTGTTTTAAATGGAATTTGATGGAGGAGCCTAAAATTTAAAGGAGTATTGATGACTTATGGTTCCTTATGAGGAGGAAACTTGCATGGATTTGTAAAGAAAGATGACTTTTTTGATTTGTAAAAAAAATTACTTTTTTAAAGAATATTGCAACTGTACCTTTTTTCTCTGCACCCTTGTAAGCCACCTTTACAAACAGATCTTTAGGAGAATCTCATATCTCTAATCTATTCTCTTATATCACAGCCACAGTAATTATCTTTTTAATGTTGACACCGTCTATGACAGCATAGGGATTTTGTCACTTGTTTGGAGGTCTTGAATCTCATCGATGACTGGAGGAATTTCTAACGGTCTCTTCATCAGTGCTGTAGTTAAATGATTTCAGGCAGAGGATGTAGAGTTCCTTCTGCATGGTATTCTGGATTTTTCATCCTGAAAATTGGCCATGAACAACATGAAAATTGGCCTGTGAACATACAGACATATCTAATACACAGTAGAGTAATATGGTCTAAGTCACTGTTGCTCCTAAAAAAATTGACAATTTTCCTTGTATTTATTTTTGTTATGGTCAGTATAATTATTACTACCACTTGTTAATTCTTGTTGATCATTTATTGAGTTGTTATTAGTTTTTTTAGAAGAATCAGTGACTTAAAACCATATTGTTCTGGTGTATTATGTCTGTTCAAGTTGTGTTCATGGACTGAAAAAAAATCAGAATAATTTGTGTGGCAAAATTCCTTCCTTCCAAGGTCATCTAACTACAGCCCAAATTGAAGAGAGAAACCTTTAGAAAAAATCCTCTAGTCATTGATGGGATTCATACTCAGCCCTCTCCAAACAAGTGAAAAGTGACAAAAATACTATACTGTCACAGAGGAGTAGTCTGCTGGAGTCAGTGATTGTGTATTTGGAAGTTTGCCATTGCCAAAGAATGTGCAAATGGATATGTGAGGAACCTATAGAGCACACAGCTTTATTGGGTTGTTGTGTTCTATAGGTCATCTTGTACCATATCAAAAATTTCATCTTTAACATCTTCATGGTAGATTTTATGGTCAGGCGCCTTGCAACATTATAAAATCATAGCTCCTAACTCTCTGGGTTTAGGATGAAGAATTTTTTTTTTTTTTTTGTTTTGTGTCTCAGTTTTACCCCTTTATCTCACTGTCATAACATAGCTTGTAACATGATTTTTTTGTTTTTTTACAGAAATCTAGTTTTTACAGTGAAATTGGGACTATTTAAAAATTATGCAAATAATGCTTCTCATAATTAATGAATTGGCCATCAAGTCTTCAATGCAAAATATGAACATGTGATGATAAAGTAATTCTTCTGTAATGTGCAACCAGTTCACCATACTTGTGTGGTGCAAAATTAATATCTCAGTAGGATGCAAAAAAAAAAATCCAATATATGTAAAATTTCAGGAGACAATATATTGTAATATTTTTCACATATTGCAAAATATAGATGAGGGTTTTTTTTTTTTTTGGATTTTATATCACCTGTATATATAGTACACAAATCAAATGTGTAGTGTATGCTGAGGTAATTTTTCAGTTTCAAGTAGTGGAAATCACAATGTATTAGGATTAGTAGTGGAAAATGATACAAGAAAATAAGCTTATAAAGCATCAAAAAAAAAAAAAAAAAAAATTCATACATCATCTGTATCCCCTCCAATAATTTGTCTAGTTCTTCACTGATTTTATTCAAACTGCCTACTTCCACAACAACAGATATAAGTTTGTTCCAACAATCAACCAGCTGAAAGCAAACTTCCACAATTCTGTCTGCAACCATCCTTCTTCAATTTGAATTAATGGCCCCCTCATGTGTGTAGTCTGAGCATAAGGAAGAATGCCGTCAGCATTGTACTTTTTCAATCCATTGAAAGTCTTAAAAACCTCAATCAGGTCATCTTACATGTGCCCAATCTCCAGATGCTACAATTTGCTGAACTGACTTCTTTCTTGGTAAGACTACCCTTTTGTTTCCTTTGCCAATCTCTTTGCCCTTCATTACACCCATTCCAGCAGATCTACATCCTACCTAAAATGAAGTGTTCAGACCAGTATGCAGCACTCAAGATGCAGCCTAACAATTGCTTTGTACAATGGGATAATCACCTTATTTCTGCTAGCAATGATCCAGTATATCATTGACAAAACCCCGTGAGCTGTCCTGGTACCCTGTCTGCACTGCTCAGAGAACTTCACAGCTGACTGAACAATTACCCCCCAAGGTATTTTTCATTATTCACTAACTTGCCCGAGTATAGTACCACACTTTTGGTACATTAACCTGGAATTACTGCTACTCGTATGCAGCTAACATTGAACATGCATTTGCTAACATGGAACTTCAACTGCCATTTCTCAGTTCATCTGCCTAATTTTTTGAGATCTTGTTACAGTAGCTTACCTGATTGCTGTCATTAATCACACTGCCAACTTTCTATCACCTCAAACATAGATATTGAGCATGATATACCTTCATCAGTACCATTTAATATCTCAACTACCTGTGAAAGCAACTTGTTACAGCAATCAACACTGTGACAATTTCACTGCTAAAAGAAACTTCCTGAAATCTAGTCTAAACCTCTTCCTCTGTAATTTGAATTTATGGCCCCTGATTCTGGAATTCTTTATAAGCAGTGAAAAATTCTACCTTAATTCATTTTACTAATCCCCTCCCAGAGACTTATAAACCTTAATTAAGTCACCTCTGATGTGCCTGGTTACCAAGCCTGGCCCACATAATCAGTCTTTCCTCATACGGTCTCCTTTTGCTGATCTCACCATGCAACTTTCCTGTCTTTGGACCCTTTAAAGAAGCTGTCTTTTTTTGGATGAAGCCTCCATACTTGAATTCAGTTTCCAAATGTGGTCTTACGATTGCCATATACAGCAGGGTCATGACCTCCCATTTCTACAGGATAATTCAGTAAATCATTGATAGGACACTCATGGGCTTTCCTGGCTGCCTGTTTACACTGCTAAGAAAACTTCATATATGCCCATATCATAACTCCCAGATCCTGTTTTCCTCTGCTGATGTTAATTCAACCCTGCCAAGTGTATAATTTATTTTGGGGTTGCTATTTCCCCAAGTGAAACCTTCCATTTTGCTGCATTAGAAATAGCTGCTGCTTTTCTGATAATTTTTTAAGTATGTTCAAGTCATCCTGAAGGAGCACTGCTTGGCACTGATCATTAACGACTCTACTTTTTCCTACTTTTCAACTAAGCTGAAAGCAATATGTGAAAATGTTTAAAATTCGTGTGAAGGTTATCATTAAACAAGTCGCATAATACCAAAATGTAGGTTGTAATATGAACACTAATAATAATGATAACATCACCAAGGTTTCTGTATTCTTTCTCTCTGTGTAATAAGATAAAAAAAAAAAAAAAAACAGAATGAAAAGTGCTAAAAAATCACGTATCGTCATGATTTTTACTAATTTGTTAATATTCCCAAGATTCTCTGTTGAAGAGTCACTTATACAGCTGTAATTGACAGCTATATAATCTTTCTTAATAATGCAGGACATATTATGCAAACTAATCAAAATTTAGAATGAAAAAAAATAACAAAATTACTTTCCTCTATATAATCCTATAGAGGAAAGTTCATTTGGTTGTTTAGTAACCATCAAATACATGACACTTAATATTCAGTATAAATACATACTGAATGTATAAACTAATATAAATATTAGAACTGGACTGTTCTAATCTTTTTTTTTTTTTTTTTTGTTACAGTATGAAGATTAATATTAGCAGTTACTTATTGAGTTTTTTTGTTTATATTTGTAGTTTCTAATTGGTTTTAATTTTTCTTTCCAGAGAGCAGCATTAGAATCATGTCATAAAGGATGGGGTCAATCAGTTATTATTGGAGTTGCAGGAGCAGGACAAGAAATATCTACCCGACCATTTCAACTTGTTACTGGTAGAGTTTGGAAGGGATCGGCATTTGGTGGTAAGAGCTGATTTTATTCCTCTTTTCCTTTTACAAAATTTCAAATATACTCTCCAAGACAAAAAAAAAATAATAATAATTTTTTTCAAAAATCAAAAAAAAAAAAAAAAACCCAGTGATATTGATCTCTTTCTTTAATCGGAAGGGAATAATTCACAAGGGATTTGATCCACCAGGTAAGACAGTGAAAAAGAAATAGTATGCACAAATTTTAGATAATTTGTTTCAAAGAATTCACTGAGTAAGGCCTCAGCTTTGAGAAAAAGGAGGTTCCTGTTGCATAAAAACTCTACCATTCTGTGCTAATTATTAAGGAGTGTTTGGCAAATTATGGGATTATGGAACTAAACCATCTTCCCTTGATTTACCTTCCCCAGACTACTTTTGTCCCACAAATTAAAGTACATGCTGAAAGGACAGTGATTTGATGATGTAGAAGATATAAGAAATGTAATGTGACAGAGGAATTGGTGCAGTTAATTTTTAATGTGGTTGAAAAATGTTTTTTGCTGGCAACATTTTTTAAACACATCTAAGGGTGATCTCACAAGTGTGTGGCTGCACATGATAATTACTTTGCAAAATGTTAAAAGATTTTTTATTATTATTTTTTTATTTTAATATCCTGTTTTCTTTAAGCTGAATCAGTTCTGGAACTTGATTGCCAAACCTTGTATATTCCTAACAGTCAAACTGACACATAGCTATGGGTAAAATTTATAAAAAAATACCAAACAAGTGACAAATTATCACGGGTCAATTCTGACACTATTTGGCATGCAGAGTGTTAATTATTGCAGAAATACCTGAAATTTAAGAATTTCAGAGTTCATCTAACACTCAAGAAACGTGTGGTGATTCTGGTTTAGTCATTAATGTGATATACAGGAACTCCCTGACTTACATAATACTCGACTTTACATAAGTTTTTGCCGGCTGGTGTAAACTTAAAAAAATTTGTGGAAACGTATTTTGCATTCCACAAGAATAAATGGAGGTATTGTGAAAACATTGCAATGTGAATCCAATAACACTGTTTTTTTTGGTAATTCATTCCAAGACCTTGGAAGTTGAAATTTTCGCTATATAAGCTATTTATCTCTCTAAAAGGTCATTTTTATAATGGGGCGCTACCCTTTCATCATTATCATATGTTCCGTTATAAGAATCAATTTTGAATGGCTTTGTTGATATTTTTCTAAAGAACTTTGAAAAATATCAACTTTGTTGATATTTTTCTGGAGACTAGGCACCTGCGCAGTGATCTGATTGAGGTGTATAAGGCCTTGAATGGGTTGAGCACGCTGAATTCTGATGGGATCCTTCCACTTGTTCAGATTACGAACCTAAGGGGGCATAAATTCAAATTAAGAAAAGACAGATGTAGAATAGATGTGCGGAAATTTGCCTTTAGTCAGCGGGTGGTTAATTGTTGGAACAAACTTCCATCTGTCGTTGTGGAAGTTGATAGGTTGAATAAATTTAAGGAGGAACTGGACAGGCATTTGGAGGGAATGGTGTGATTTTTTTTTTTTTTTTTTTTGGCTGATGCTGCATAAGTTCATACACATCCTTTCTCGCATCACATGCCACTACTACTACTACTACTACAACATTTCTGGAGGTCATGACCATAAAACAATAAAAACAATTTGCACCCTCCGGTTTATTGGGCTTTTCTGTTAGTGCATTTAATTATAAACAGTTAGTAAAATAATCGATTTTATTACATTTGCGATAATCCTGATAACTGGAATTGTGTGGTGTTTTCTGTTATTATGGTGAAATGTGTTTCCCCTTCACTGAAATCTTCAACCATATAAGAAACTTAAAAAATTTTCAGAATCTTCTCTTCATTCCTATTTACTTCTTATAATGGTGAAGGGAAAGGGACCAACGGAAAGTGCGAGTACTAGGAAACGAAACAAAATTGATTTAGAAATGAAGATGATTAATTAAGAAGTACGAAGCAGGACAAAGTTTGTCATCTATTGCACAGAATTAGGTTTCACTGTTTCAACAGTGAATACTATTTCAAAGGACAGTGCCCGTATAAAAGAACATGTTAAAGGATCAAGGCATTTAAGATCAACAGTGATTACAAAACAGCATTCCGGTGCTATATCAACGATGGAAAAGCGAATGAAAAATCAAGTTCAGAAGCAAGTGCCCTTGAGTCCAAAGGCCATTCAAGCAAAAGCAAGAAGTATTTACGAAGATATTAAGGATAAGTACAGCGAACCCCAAGCCAAGTTCGTGGCAAGCAACAGGTGGTTTAATAGGTTCTAGCATCATGCTGCTTTCCAAAACATTAAAGTATGTGGTGAAGTCGCCAGTGCTGATTTTGCAGCTGCAGAGAAATTTTGCGATGTGTTATAAAAAACCCTTTCTAAATATATATATATATATATACACCGTATTTCTTCGATTCTAAGACACCATCGATTGTAAGACACACCTTAATTTCAGTACCTTAATTTTAGAAAAAAAGCTTTGATTCTAAGAAAATATAAATAAATAAAATAAAACACTTAAAATAAATCTAACAAATATTTTTATTAAAATAGAATTCAATTTACTAACAACAATAGTACCAGTATTTTCAGCAGGTATAAATAAATAAATTTTCTGTTTATACTCCGGGATGGCCAAACGGTCAGAGGAGTTGCCATGATAGATTGAATACAAGAAACAGCACCGTATTCAGTAGTCACGGGCTTGAACCCCGGTCACTAAAGGCACCCGCGCGCCTGACCACTAGGCTACGGCGGCCTTACAATATGTTATTCATCACTTCCTTCTGAATCTTCTGAGCCACGATATCTGCATCTGAATCAATATCAGAGTCTACTTCACATTCAGGGTCAGATTCTTCTGAGCAATCAAGAGCATTGGTGATGCAACATTTTTTAAATGAGTGCTTGACTATTCTTTCTAAGATCAGCTTCCAAGCTGTTGATACCCATTCTGCCAATTTTGATGCCGGCGCTTTCTTAATTTTTCCGGAAGGTGTCAGCGGAAGGTTGTCGGTCAACAGCCAGGATTCATATTCCTTTCTCAAGTAATCGTTAAATGGTTTGTTGACTGAAACGTCAAGTGGTTTCAGTTGGCTAGTCATGCCACCAGGAATCACAACCAAGTCACTACATTTTTTGCATATTTTATTTTTACCCATTCGGACAAATGTCTACGAAATGCATCAAGTACTAGCATTCTAGGTGGGTTACGAAGACTTCCAGGACATCTATTCCACACAACATTTTAGCCAGTCTTCCATGAGCTCTGCCGACATCCATCCATTTTTTTTGTGCACGCACAATAACATCTTTGGAAAATTTCATTCTTCGGTAAGTTTTTCGATTTAAAATTAAATATGGTGGCACTTTCGATCAGCGGTGATGCATAGCATCACAGTGATATGCTGCTTTTCGTAGCCCGTGCTTATAGTCTTGATTTCTTTAGCATTGATGGTGTAATTTCGAGGCATACTGGGGTTCGAAGAAGACTGGGGTTTCATCAGCATTTCCAATTTGACTAAACTCACAGTTTCTTTTTTTCCTTAATTTCATCGCCTGTCGCTGAAAGTTAATCAGCTTCTGTTGAAAGTCTGCACGAATTTTTTGACAGATAGATGTTTGGCGCCTTAATGATAATCCACTACAACGCACGAGTCTGTCGCACCAGCCGTGACTGCCTTTAAAAATTATTTTCTCTATTCCGAGGGACTTGGCAATTTCTCCGGCTTTCAATTGCATGGCTTGTCAAGTGATGGGTAATCCTTTTGTGCGTGTCTCCATTACAAAACATATCACAGCTTCATCAACTTGTGGAAATCTTCCTTTCTTAGACCCTATAAAGCACTTGGTTGTTGCTGTGTACAAAAATATGGAATTGCGATCATTTCTACAATGATGATTTACTTCACTGATGTCAAAATGTCGACCCGCAGCTCTATTTCCATGTTCTTTTGCATACACAGTAACTTTTTGCTTCAATGCCACTTTGTAGTGCAATCTTTTTGACATTTTAATGTGCAATAAGGGATGAAAATTAATGAAATACTGTAACTCTCCTTCTTACGTACTTTCGAAGTTACAAACAAAACTTTCCAGTTTTCACTGAGTGAGCTCCACTGTAATGAAATAACAGTGGCTTCACATTTTAAAAGCATGTGAACTCACCCACTCCACTTTATTTTCCAATGGAATTGGTGACTGTCATCATCATCATCATCAGCCATTTTCAATCCACTGCAGGATGAAGGCCTCTCCAGCAACTTTCCAGTTCCTTCTGTTTTGAGCACTGGCCATCCATTTACTACCCAAAAACTCATGAATTTCATCTATCCATCTCCGCCTTTGTCTTCCAGGTTTTCTTCTAGCTCCTCTTGGGTACCATTCTATTATTTTCTTAGTCCATCTGTCATCATGTCTTCGAGCTATGTGTCCTGCCCAAGACCATTTTAGCTCTTTAGTTTTGATAAGAATGTCCTTTACTTGAGTTTGCTGCCTAATCCATGTGTTTCTCTTCTTATCTAACAGTCTGATTCCCAGTATAATTTGTTCCATTCTTCGCTGTGTAGTTCTCAGCTTCTCTTCCATTCTTTTGGTGAGTGCCCGAGTTTCACTTCCATAAGTCATGGTGGGGAGTATACATTGATTCATTATTTTACGTTTCAGACAAACTGGGATATTGCTCTTCAGTATGTGACTATATTTCCTGAATGCTATTCATCCAAAATTTATTCTTCTCTTGACTTCCAGCCATTTATCATTATTACAGCTAATAACTTGTCCCAGATAAGTATATGACTCCACCTTTTCAATTACTGCTCCTTCAATCATTATTTCCCTTTCCGTGGCATACTTGTTCATCATTACTTTTGTTTTAGTTTTAGCCATATTCATCTTTAGTCCAAAATCCTTACTAACTGTGCATAACTGATTAAGATTTACCTCTAATTCTTTGGGATCGTGGCTTATGACCACAATGTCATCTGCAAATCGTAAATGGTTTAGGTACTCTCCGTTCACATTGACTCCTTTCTGCGACCAGTCTAATCTTCTGAAAGTTTCCTCAAGGGCAGCAGTAAACAGCTTCGGAGATATTGTGTCTCCTTGTCGAATTCCTTTCTCGATTTTAAATTTGCTATTGTCTTTGTCTAGTCTAATAAAGGAGGTAGCATTCTCATATATTTTCTTCAAAATCATAATATATGGGGTATCTATGCCTTGTCTTTCCAGTGCCCGAAACATTGCCTTATGCTGTATGGAGTCAAATGCCTTTTCATAATCCACAAATGCCAGGCATAATGGTGTTTTATATTCATTTGCTTTCTCCATTAGCTGTGATATTACGTGAAGGTGATCCATAGTTGAGAATCCTGTCCTAAAGCCAGCTTGCTCTTTCGGTTGATTCTCATCAAGTATTCTTTCTAATCTGTTAGTAATGACCCTTGTGAACAACTTGTAGATGTGGGATAACAAGCTAATTGGTCTATAATTTCCAATTTCTGATTTATCTCCTTTCTTATGCAGCAAAACTATGATTGCATTATTCCACTGCTTAGGCGTCACACCTTTTCTAATGCACTTTGTGAAGAGCCTTGCCAGTTTTTGTGTTATGTCTCTTCCTCCCAATTTTAACAACTCTACAGTAACTTCATCTTCCCCCGGGGCTTTCCGATTCTTCATTTTCTTCAATGCATGTTCTACCTCATCAGGAAGAATATCGGGTATGTCGCATGTGTTGCTACTTTGCAATCCATCTTCCCCACTGCTGGTATCATTCCCTCGCTCCTTGTATAATTCTCTATAGTAGTCTTCTGCTATTTGAATTATGCCTTCTCTGCTGTTTATAAGTACACGATCGCTATTCTTCAGTTTCAGTATCATTTGTCTTTCTGTATTACTGCTCATGGCTGCTGATTTAAATCCTTTGTTTTCCCTTAATGCTTGTTCTACTTTTCTTGTTTTTTTTTTTTTTTTGGCGCATAGGCTTCTGTGGCCATAATGCACCTCCCGAGGTTTTTGCAGTACTTTGATCCAAGCCCGAGGCGGGAATCGAACCCGCGACCTTTGGGTTGCCAGGCAAGCACTTTACCCACCCGGCTAGCCCGGTCGGCACTTTTCTTGTGTTAAATCTTCTTACGTCCTCTCTGAGTCTCTTTCTAATGGCTTTGCATAACTCAGTATACTCAATTTTCTCCCTGTCAGTGTTTTTCTTGCTCTTCATTTGTCTTGCTCTTCATCAGTTCATCATGACAAGTGTTTCTTGACTAATTTTTTCTTCTGTGGATTTCTTTTTCCCTATAGGTTTCTTAGGCTTTATCACTTTCAGAAAGTTGTAATATTCCTTGTCGATATCTTGGTCCTGTGCAGTCTGCAGAAGCTCAAACTTGTTCTTAAGTTCCAGTACATACTGCTTTTTCTCCTCCTCTGTTATCTCAAAGACCTTTGTATTATTTACTCGAGTCAGTTTTTTCCTTTCCTTTCCTACATCTATATCAAGTGTACATCTTACCATTCTGTGATCACTTCCAACACTTACCTTATTCAGGACGGTAACATCATTCACAATATAGCTTCTGTTAGTGAGGATGAAGTCGATTTCATTAGGTGTTAATCCATTTGGACTCTTCCATGTCCACTTTCTGTTCACCCTTTTCTTGAAAAAAGTGTTCATTACTGACAGTCCTTGAGATTCTGCAAATTCCAAAAGTCTTTCACCTCTTTTATTTCTTTCACCAATTCCAAAATTTCCTATAGTTCCTCTTTCTGTGCTGTTTTGCCTTTTTCCAACCTTAGCATTGAAGTCCCCCATAATAATAGTGTAGTGGGTTTTCTGCTCATCTAGAAGACTCAATTTCGGTGTACATTTCTTCAACCTCTTCATCATCATGGCTCGATGTTGGTGCATAAATCATTATAATCTTTAGCTTGTACCTCTTAGAAATCTTGAGTATTAGTCTTGACACCCTTGGTGATGTACTTTTGAATTCCAAAATGCTGTTTTTAAAATCTTTATGGACCAGAAGCCCAACTCCACCTTCACTCCTTTCACTGTTTCCATTGGTGTACAGCAGATTTCTGCTTGATAAACTTATAAGTAATTCATTTCTTCTTCTTGTTTCAGCCAAACCGATGATATTCCAATTCACATTTTCTAATTCCTTTTCCAGCTCTAATATCCTGTCTTCACCGATGAGTGATCGTACGTTATAACAGGCCAAGTTCAGTTTCCTTGCATGGCAGCCTGATCGTACCCAGAGATTCTTAGCACCCTCTGCTTCCACTCTGATCCTCTCGCTGCCGTAAGAGGGAGAGTGAAAGCTGCTGGGGACTGAGGGCCATTTGTATTGTTGTGCTGTCATGTGCTGGAGGGTTTGGTCTTTTCCTCTTCACATTGACCAGGCGTCTTGAAGAGAACCACTTTACACGTTCGTTGCCACCTAAGTGACGTAACAGGGCTTACCATCGAAAAGGTGTGAATGAGTGGATTTTAGGGAGGCAGGCCAACCGGACTTCTCCTAAATCTTCTGTAATAGAGAGATATTGGATCCATCAGTGTTTTAGGCTGAGTGTCTGATAACACACAGATACCTGTTCCCCTCTAAGCCCCTTGGTGACTGTAGTAACGGTCAAACTTGGAGGTGGAGTTTCCACGTAAAAACAAAACGTGTGGTGCTGTGCAAAGCGCGGAAAAATTTGAAAAAAAAAAAAAAACTGTGATTGTCAGACCCCATCGATTTTAAGACGCACCCCGTTTTTAGAGCCATTTACAGGGAGAAAAAAGTGCATCTTAGAATCGAAGAAATATGGTAAATGGTTAAATGTAACCCCTTAAAGGTAATGTTTAAAAAGTTACATATGATGAAGAGGTCTTCTGTTGAAGAAATGGTTTCCTTGAATAAAGATTAATAAATCAGATATGACAGATGCATCTAAAAGTGCAAAGCAGCATTAAAAGATGCAAGCATATATATAAGTTTGTATTAATATATTGAATAAAGTATGATAAATGGATGTGAAAGTGCCAGTAACTAGAAGGGTAAGGAAAGTAGAAAAAGAAGTGTAGTAAATTTGTGAAAGGTGAAAGAATGTTAATATCCTAAAGGTTATGATGAACATTTTTCATCATAACCTTTAGGATATTAACATTCTTTCATATTGATTTTATGAATACGCATTTGGGTTGTTTATATATTAACAATTGACATTAACTTTATTCTTATTAAATATGCAACTTAGAAACTCTTATAATAACATGCTACATTGGCAGAGTAGACTAAATTTGGCCGAGGAGACTATTTCTGCTCTGGATAGTGCTCCTAACTATGTTAATACACTGATACATACACAAATAATACACACACTTCACAGAGAAATCTAGCATATAATGCTTCTGGCTCTAATATCTGAGATCCATTTCTTAAATTTCAATGTTGTAATAACAAATTGTCTTACTTGTCCTTATATGCATCTAAATCATGCTACAATTAATATATAGGTGCCTCCGGGTTGGGAAGGAGCAGCAGTGCATAGCACACGCTTCTTGATTAGACCGGGGTTCGAGCCCGTGACCACCAAATACGGAGGATGCGGAAAGGTCAGGGAATGACCACCGCATATCCCGGAGCAATATGGCCTTAGTTGCTAATGCTCCTAAAAACCAAATAACAACAACAATTAATATAAATGCTCAAATATTTTGTAAAATGAATAATGTTATATATATGATCACTTGTCGTACTTGCAATGTTAAATATATTGGTCAAACCAGTAATAATTTACATATCAGAATGAATCTACATTGTTCAGACATTAATACTTACAATAACAAGTCTAGTAAGAAAACAGGTAATCTTGAACATGATATTGAATTTAGACATTTCCAAAAACATACTTTTGGTAATATTTTCATTTCAATACTTAATGTAATTAATAACATAAATGAAAGATTACTGCAAGAAGAAATTAGCATGTTACAATATAAAACACTATATCCATACGGACTGAATAACAGATTTGATCAAAAATACATGACTAATAATTTGAAAGACATTTGTGTTTATAATATTTCAAATTGCTAAACTTCATAAATCTAAATGCAAAAGAATATAGTAAATCCAAAACATTTAAGAGCGACCGAGAACAGCTAGAGGATTTCATAGATTTATTTAAAATTTAGGACACCGATCCTATAAACATTGGTAAAATACATAATACACTCTTCAGCATTAAACTTAGTGCACTCAAAGCCCTAAGCAGGAAAGCCAATAATTATGTCTTTGGATTTCTCACCTTATGCACATTACACTGAGACATTGTTAAATTCAGAATTAATATTTTGAATATTAACAAGCAACCAGAAAACTCTGTCCTTGTCTTATATTTTCAAACTGAAATGATGGATAATTTGGATATACATAGAACTATTAATTTACGTAACGACTTGCTACCTATTAATAACTTACATATTAATATCAGATTTAGATATGCTAAACCATTTGGTCTTAAAGCATGTAACTATAAAATAATAGCTACAAACCTTCACAATATTAACATTGGACAGGATATATGTATTTGCCACAAGCCTTCATTTCTTAGATGCGTAGATCCTGATCATAATCACATTATAACCGGCGATTTAGATATAATCCCATATCCCGAGCTTAGAGATATTTTATCACTCGGTTTTAAGTTTCAACCTAACCTACCTATTAATAAATCAACTTTTAAAAAACTGTTATATCTAGATTTATTAAAATACTGCATAAGATCTGCATACAAATATAACATACCGGTTGAGGCATACCACATGTGGCTAAATATCATATTTAACAAATATAATCAATTGAAATTCATACCGGATAATCTAAATAATACAAAATTAATAAATAAGCAGCTCAAAGAAATACACAATCATTTTGTAATTACTCCGGTTGACAAAAGCTGCTTACAATTATGCAATTATATAAGTCATATTACATAGAATTTTTTTTTTTAAAAAATGAACTGAAGCCCCTCGACAATTTAAAAGATGTTCTCCAGAAACTATATGTGGAACATAAAAATGCTATAAAGTTTGATTTAACCTACTGGGATACTCGAATAAATTTATGTATTTTTAAGAATTACGTATATGACGGAACTTCGTTATACTTACAAGTGAATGGCACCCCTATGGGAAGTCCAGCATCCTGCATAATTGCAAACCTCTATCTATATTCTACAGAAAGGACATTCCAAGATAACCTACTTATTGTCCGCATTTCATTCAGGATTACAGCAAATTATATCCAGAAGAACTTGTATTGGAAAAAACTAACAATTCTGATACCATAGCAAATTACCTGGATCTTCGTATAGAAATATTCCATAATAATATAGATGTAAACGTATATAATAAAAGAGATGCATTTAATTTCAGTGTAGTTGGCCTTACAAACTGGAGATCTAATATATCGAAATCAGTGAATGCTAATATCATTTTATCCCAATGCCTGAGGATTGCTTCTATTTGCAATAAAAACACAACCTGTTCAGCAAACATAATAGCATTGTACAATAAGTTGATAAATAATAATTTCCCTATCGCTTACCTGAAATACCACTTCAGGAAGGCGATAAATATAATTAATTTCAAAAATTTATTTTCTGAACCCATTGCTTCAATATAATTACCATAATTACGGATTTAGAGCCATGTATATTTTGTACATAGGATACACTTTGCTTTCTTGGTGTCTTACGGCATAGAAAACTTGTACCCACCGCCCTGCAAATTATAGTGTATCATTTATTTTATTTTATGTTATTTTATCTTATCTTATTTTATAATTACGCTGTATATACTTAAGTTCACGCTAAGGTGACATGCAAATTCAGCTCAGGGTCCTACTATAGGAACGGGTTTGCGATCCTGGGCATACCCGAGCTACAACTTATATCTTGTATTGTCTTTAAGCTGTCCTACACTCTTTGTTCTTATTTCTCTGAAATTATTAGGGTAATCCGAGGATGTAGGAGAAACTATTTCTTATTTGTACTACTATATTTTCGCCTTTATGGAGTTCAGGTTCTATTATTCTTACTCTATTAGTCTTTATTCTTCTTACTATCTGCATGTTTCTCTTTTTGTTAACTTAACTTTAATTAATTAATTATTTATTTATTTATTTTTACCCTATCCATCACATAGGGGTCACCAAATATATATTAACTCACTAGAGGGATTGTTATTTCATGACGACTATTGTTGTTACTACATTATGTCCTGGATACGGTAGATATGCCTTATACTTTATATTTATTCTTATTTTAATTATTAAATTATGTTCTCTGTCGGGTCAACGATGTTCAATATGTGCTTACATTCAATGTACTTTCATTCAATGTTCAATATGTGTTTATAATATCTTCCTTTTGATTCTAAAATTTTTAACTACCTTTAATTGGTTTAGATTCAAATTACTTAATCTCTTGATTTTTTATATTTTATATATCTTACCAGATATTGATCATTACAGAAACAGAACTTCTTGTCGTTTTTTGCCTTCAGTCTGGGTGGTTGGCCCTAGTTGAAGTCATCTAGATTGTGGGTAGACAACGATAAGTTTTATGTATATATATTTTTTATATCCCTTGCGTTTCTTTAAATCCTGCTTGAATTACCTTCTATATTATTATCTTCAATATTATACAAAAATATATTATGGTTGTAATGCATAATTGCTCTAGCAACTGCATTGACCCATAAGTATTAGTTACAGCTTGTTACAATTTATTAACTTTCTTTCCATATTACTCATATATAATATAATTACAACTGAATGTAAATTTGTATAAAGTACATTAATGTACAATAAAAGAATCCAAAGTGAGCCTTTAAGCCAATAGAACAAATGTACAGTTTTTGGCCTCGTGGTGTAATGTTCAATCAATAATTTGATGGCATTAATCTGATCCGGGACACTTTTCCTACCTTTCTGTTCATTAAATACATATATAAAGTGCAGCTATTTGAAAAATTAAATAGTTGTACTGTTCTTTAAAAATATATTGTTGTATAGAACAGATTATATTTCTTAGGTTGGAAAAGTTGTGAGAATGTGCCTAAGCTGGTGGAAGAGTATTTGATTGGAAGATTGATGGTGGATGAATTTGTAACACATACTAAGGTCTTGGATGATATCAATGATGCTTTTGACTTAATGCATTCTGGAAAGTCGTAAGTCATGGCAAATTATTAAATATGATATGTTATGTTATATTTTGTATAGAATTAAAATGTGGTATGGTATTTTGATTATTTACATTAATTACATTGCTTTAACAATATAAGGAGATCTTATTTAATGTCCATTTTTAAAACGTTTTGAAATGATTACATAATTTCAAAACATTTTAGAGTTATATTCAGTAATCTGATTATTAGTAGTGATTATTCATGAATTGAGAATTTCAAGATAAAGGAGCCACTAGGTGGCAGTGATCACAGTGTACTGATATGGGATTTGCTTAAGGATGTAACTACCATCAGGGGTAAAGGGAAAAGTTTTTTTACTTTTGCAAAGGTGACTACAGTGGTTTCAGACAGTTTTTAAATCCTGCGCAGCAGAACCAGCTGATAATGTTACCAACAGCAAATTCTCAATGGGAAGCATTCAAGGAATTAATCTTGGAAGCTGCTAGGCTTTTCATACCAAATAAAAAATACTGTTCAAGGTTTAGGCCTAAATGGATGTCAGATGAGCTAATGAGACTCGTGGCCGAGAAGAAAAATGCATGGGATGCATATAAACTATCAGGTGACACAGAAGCCTATGGTAGATATAAGCAAGTCTATAATCAAGTCACAAAGGAGGTTAGGCAAGCGAAGGCAGATTTCAAGAAATCTTTGGCAAAGGACGCAATGAAACACAGCAAAGACTTTTTTACTTATATAAACTCTAGAAGGAAGGGAATTTTGCTAGTATAACGATGATTATCCCTTTGTATAAGGCAATGGTGAAGCCACACCCTGAGTACTGCATACAGGTCTGGTGGCTTCATTTTAGGATGTAGATTTGCTAGAATGAGTACAGAGAAGGGCAGCAAGATTGGTGAGAGTAACAAAGAGGTTCTCTTGCCAAGAAAGGCTTAAGTTCTGCAAATTGCAGTGTCTGAAGACTAAACACCTGCGAGGTGATCTGTTTGAGTTGTATAGGGCCTTGAATGGTTTGAGCAGGCTCGATGCTGATGGGATTCTTTCTCTTGCTTAGATTACGAACTGAGGGGGCATAAACTCAAATCGAGGAAAGTCATTTGTAGAATAGGTATGCAGAAATTGCCTCTAACCAGCGCGTAGTTGATTGCTGGAACAAATTGCCATCTGTCGTTGTGGAAGTTGATAGCTTAAATAAATTCAAGGAAGAACTGGACAAACATTTGGAGTGAATGGATGGGTGAAATGGGAAGTGGTTATTTTATTTTATTTTTTTGTCTGATGCTATATAAGCTGTTTTTGTTGCATCATATGCCTCTATTAATGCTAGTATTTCTGCTGTTCTGAGTTATTTAATTTCTCCAATTGCCAGGGTTGGCCAACTGCAGATTGTAGGTCCCTAGGAATAATAAATATTTACAAACAAACTTCTATATGGTTCCATCTCACCATTTAATATTTCTTTGGGAGGAGGGGGAGAGCATTAAATCAGTTTAAATACTAAATGAGATCGAGTGTTTCACATTGTTTTGCCTTAGATTGATAATATACTTTCAAATATGTTTTTAAAATAATAAAAACATTTTAAAGTACGATAATCTAAAGCAGAACAATGTGAAACACTCACCCTTGTTATTTTATTAAAATCATGAAAATAAATAAATCAGTGTCTTTATTTTGCATTGTGATTAACCTGTTTGCACAATTATGTCCCATAACCAGTTTTTAATTAAGATGGCACCTGACATGCAGAGAATTCCCCATCCCTGTTTTTGTTTGCTTTTTAATATTCATATGGAAAGTTTTTAGGATTATTTGTCCACAAAATGTGTTATTCATAAATTGACAATACAACGCCCATTTATAACACTTTCTTTAAGAAAATCTTTTTCAGTTAACTCAATGGTATGCATCTGTTATGTTAAGTAAGACCTCCTGTATTCTATATTAGAAATGTTTTAGAGAATAAATTTCTGCTGTCTGTTTCTTTATATATTTAATATTAAATCAGTAATTATTAATTAAAGAACTAATACAGCTCTTTCTGTCCTTCTCCCCTTTTTTAAAATTTTTTTGTATATTGCTTTTGAATATAACAGTACTCAGTATATACTTTTATCCCACAACACTAGAATGAAGTAGAAGCTTGTTCCAATCTGGGAAAAAGCTCTAGAGTAAAATTTTCAGTTTATACTCTAATCTTAAGTATAAACAGAAAATTGTGTAGCGCACACACACACACACACCATATGGAAATTTGGATTGCTGGACATGCTCGATCTTTTCTGGAGTATGGTGGATAAAGGCACAACACTGCTCTATGCATTGGCAAAGAGTGATCAGATTATACAGGGTGTCTCAAAAATACACGGCATAACTTCAGGAATGAGTTCCTCGTATGTAGACAATAAAAATATTTTATATCAACATAGTTCCGGAAATGCTTGGTTTCCGAGTTTTGAAGATCTGTCTATGACACTTAACTGTTCACATCACCTGATAGTAATTGCTTAAAATGTCCACCTTCTGCTTGAATACAGGCCTCACATTGATGTCTCATGGACTCGCAAAGACGATGCCAAATTCCTGGCATGTTTCGTATTGTCTCACAACCTGCCACAATTAGATTGCAGAGAGTTTCCACATCAGCTACCGGAGTCGAATACACCAATGACTTTAAATGGCCCCACAAGAAGAAATCTAGTGGGTTTAATTTAGGTGAGCGTGGAGGCCAGGCATTTGGTCCACCTCTACCTACCACCACCCAGGAAACCTTCCATTCAGGTAATTGCAGGCTAGGTGGCTGAAATGTGCGTGAGTGCCACCGTTCAAGAAGTGTGCTTGTTGATAAATGATCAGTGGCGTGTTGTCCAAGAAATCAGGTATGTTGTTTTCCAGAAAGTTTCTGTATGCCTGCCCTGTGAGTTTCTTTGTAAGTGCATGGGGGCCCAAATAACTTATCACCAAAAACACCCGCCCAGATGTTGAAGCTGAACCACTGTTGGTGATGTGATGGAAGAATTGCATGTGGGTTTTCCTCAGCCCATACATGCTGATTGTGAAAGTTTTGGATTCCGTCTCATGCGAACTGTGCTTCATCTGTGAATATCACTAAGGCTGGAAAGTGAGGAGTTGTACCACACTGCTGCAAGAACCACTGGCAGAACATTACTCGGGCAGGGTAACGTACCCTGCCATTAATGTACCCGTTGCAGATGGTAAGGATACAGTTGATGTTCTCACAATAGTCGGATTCAACATCCAAATAGTCGAATGTTGAACAGCCAGTTTCATTGCTATTCTGTGTATATTGATTCCAGGAGTGGCATGCACAACACAAAATCTCCTCCTCTACTTCAGGAGTCGTAGATCTTGGTCATCCTCTGTCGGCAGCACAAAGTGTACAGGTCCCATGTTTACAAAGGCGGCGATAGATACCTTCAAACGTTTTCCTGTCTGGACATCTTCGTTCTGGGAACCTTTCGTGGTACAAACAACAAGCCTCCAGGGCATTCTGTCTGCCAAACCGTACATAAAGTGCATATCTGCTTGCTCCTGATTTGAGTACATGGTAGGAATGGAGAACCACCCGATTCTGTCAGTACCTTGTGATGAAGGAAATCACATGCAGAAGATAAGACATTCCGGTTAATAACTCAGGAACCAATCATTTCTGGAACTATGTTGATATAAAATATTTTTATTGTCTACATATGAGGAACTCGTTCCTGAAGTTATGCCGTGTATCCACACCCCGTATATGGAATGGAACGGACTGAAGTTATCAGGTGTGACCACAGACATAAACCAAGAGGGTTTAAGTGTTTTAAGAAAACAGAGGCCCCGAGTGCCAAGCGATAGTGCCCAAGCGATATTTTGTGCGATACATAGCGTTCTTTCTCAGCGGATTAGTTATATTTATTTTCCAGTGTCACTATTCTTCTTGTTTTTCTTAAGTGATTCTTTACTTAAAAGCTTTGAAGTAGAATCCAGAAAGGAAATACACCTTTCTTTCCTTGTGTGTATATATATATAATCCTTACTAACCTAACTAAACCTATAAACCGCTTGGTCACTGGTGGCACCGCTCCTGCCTCCACGTGGCGGGGCTGGAAACCTGGGAGAAGAAAAACACTCTCCCGGGGCAAAAAGGAGCAAAGATGGACATAAATAGACATGCCACTTATGGATCTCATGATCCAGATCTCTCAAACAGAGAAGACTTAAATGCAGGAAATGCAAAACGGCAGAAAAAAGAAGGAACAGAAAGCCCTGCTCCTCTTTTTTTGATACTGCATTCTTTGACTGACAATCCTTTGAGTAAGCTCTCCCCATTCTTAATACAGAAATGTTTTGAGAATGTGGCGGGCCCACCAAAAATGGTTAGAAGATTAAAATCCGGAGACCTTCTAGTGGAGATGAACAAGAATAAACACTCGGAAAAACTATTAAAAATATCGACTTTTGGTGGAATTCCCACAAAGGTTACCCCGCATGCCACCTTAAACTCCTCTAAAGGGGTAATAGCCGAGTGGGATCTCCTTAACGTATCTGAGGAGGAAATCGTTCAGGAATTAGGCGATCAAAATGTAATAAATGCCAAAAGGATAGTCATTAAGAAAGATGGGGTTCTTACTCCTACCTGAACCGTCATTCTTACATTTAAAACACCAATTTTACCAACAACTGTTAAAGCTGGATATTTAAGGTGCAAAATTCGACCTTATATTCCAAACCCAGTCCGGTGTTTTAAATGCCAAAAATTTGAACACTCACAAGCAGTCTGCAGGGGTGTAACCACCTGTGCCTCCTGTGGTTCAAAAGAGCATGTTCACACAGACTGCCCCACTGAAATACAAAGCTGCCCAAACTGTAAGGGGAATCATTCAGCATTTTCAAAGGAGTGCATCCAGTGGCAGACTGAAAAGAATATACAAAAGTACAAAGTGGAACACAAGGTGCCATACCAAGAAGCAAAAAGACATTGTTTAATTTCAAATAAATTGCCATCTTATTCTTCAGTTGTAAAAAAGCAACGATCCATAACAGTACAAACAGATTGTTCAGTTCCGCCAAGTATCTCAATTTCTGATTGGGCCAAGTCAGTCCTCTCTACACTAAAAGAACAGCCTACCCAACAGCAATCAACTCATTCGGTAAACACACCATTGACAATACCGCCAGATAAAAATCCTGTAAAACAGCCAGTTAATCAAACAAGCTCTGAAATAAATAATCAAAAAACCAGTACTGATACCATGGACATAGATAGAAATTCACACCGAGATGAACCACTACTTGAACTTCATGCGGAAGAGGAGGACATGGATCACTAGACCAAATTTCCCAAAAAGGGAAAAAAGACTAGACAGGTGCAAACAGACCACATCCCGTAAGCAAGCAGACACACCCGATAATCCTCAATAATGCACAGAATCATTCAATGAAATTGTCGCGGACTCAGAGCTAACTTAGACGATGTTTATGACTTAATTACCGAATATAAGCCTGCTGTTCTTTGTCTACAGGAAACAAACCTGACCTCTAAAATAACTATGAGCGTAAAACACCATATAATGCTTAGAAAGGATAGGAACGACTCAAATACAGCACATGGAGGTGTAGCATTGCTAGTAAACTCCAGAACTCCTTTTAGACCAGTCCCACTGCAAACAACTTTAGAAGCAATTGCTGCTAGAGTTATGGTTAAGATAGCAGTAACAGTTGTTTCCATATACCTTTTGCCAAACTATTCATACTCTCTAGCAGATTTGAATGATTTAGTTACTCAGCTGCCACCACCTTTCTGTATCTTAGGTGACTGGAATGGGCATCACCCCCTATGGGGTTCCTCGCACCTTGATAAGAGAGGTCAGTTAATTGAAAAATTTCTTGAAAGGCACAACTTAACATTATTAAACAATGGGACTCACACGTACGTGCATCTTTCCTCAAGGTCAACTTCCGCAATTGATCTTTCAATATGCTCGCCAAACCTCCTTCCTCTGATTGATTGGACGGTCACTGATAACCTGCGAAATAGTGACCACTTTCCAGTAATATGCACACTATCGGCTAACTCTCCTCCTCAAACTGAGATAAAAACTGTTTGGAAATTCGACAAAGCTAACTGGAAGAAATATCAAGAGCTGGCATATCTAGATATTCAGACTATCGAGACCCTCACCATTGACTCTGCCGTAACTTACATAACTCAGCAAATGATAGCAGCTGCAGAAACCAGTATACCCAGATCATCCATGAAAACTCGCTCCCACCCAAAAATATGGTGGAATGAAGCCTGTAGCAATGCGAAAAAAGAAAAGAATAGATACTGGAACTTATTTCGTAAATACCCAACCACAGCTAACCTCATACAGTTCAAGAAAGCTAGAGCTAAATCTCGTCACATACAACGAATAAGCAAAAAAGAGACATGGTCTAAATATGCCTCCTCTATAAACAGGACCACAAATATCAGAACTGTTTGGAATAAACAGTTCTGATAAACAGTTCTGAACTGTTCGAAGAATTAATGGAAAATATCCACCTATAACCACTCCAATAATATATCTAAAAGGCAAAGAAATCTGCAATCCTCCCGATATTTCTAATACATTAGGTGAAACCTTTGAAAAAATCTCCGCTGTAACCGCATTTGAGCCAAGTTTCCAGGCACATAAAATACAAGCAGAAAAACATAATCTCAGTTTCAGTACTTCACGACAGCATCCATATAATGTACCCCTTACCATGGCAGAGTTACGTAGCGCACTTGCAAGATCCAAAAATAGTGCTGCTGGCCCTGATGGAGTGTACTATGCCATGATATATCACTTGAGTGAAGAATCCCTTTCTGCTCTGCTAAAACTGTATAATAGAATCTTTGGCGAAGACTACTACCCTACCAGTTGGTGTCATTCTATCGTACTAGCTTTCCCAAAACCAGGAAAGGACCATTCAGATCCAGTAAATTACCGACCGATAGCGTTAACTAGTTGTATAGGAAAAGCATTAGAAAAAATAATTAATGCCAGATTGACTTGGTTCCTAGAGACTGAGTGCATTCTAAGTCAAAATCAATATGGATTTCGAAGAACTAGATCAACACTTGACCTTATGGTCAAAGCTGAAAGAAATATCCGAAATGCATTTCTCAGGAACGAACACCTAGTGATGATATGTCTTGACATCGAAAAAGCTTTTGATACAACCTGGAGGTATGGAATTCTTCACGATCTCTATGAATCCGGTATTCGTGGTCATCTTCCAAAATTTATCCAGAACTTTTTGAGCAATAGGACCTTTCAGGTACGATTTCACTCTGCTCTCTCACAAACTTTTGTGCAAGAAGAGGGGGTCCCTCAAGGTTCTGTGCTTAGTGCTATGCTCTTCTCTCTCAGGATTAATTCCATTACAAAAGTTATTCCCGACACCGTTGAAACTTATCTGTATGCTGACGATCTGGCAATCTCAAGCCACTCACAAAACATGCGTTTCATTGAAAGACAGCTTCAAGGTACAATTAACAAGCTTGTTCAGTGGGCCAAAAATAATGGATACAGACTTTCAAAACAAAAAACAACAGCAATTCATTTTTGCCGTAAACGGAATTTTCATCCAGATCCCGATTTACATCTTGATTCTCATCCAATTTCTTTTCAACAGAGTATTAGCTTTCCTGGACTAATTCTGGATAGAAAACTTAGTTTCTTAGAGCATATTAAACACATTCGTACAACCTGTCTAAAGAAGCTGAATCTCCTCAGGGCAATTTCCGCTATGTCATGGGGTGCAGATCGGTACATGCTGCTGCACTTATACCGGTCGCTCATAAGATCCAAACTAGACTATGGGTCACCTGCATATGCCTCAGCCAGAGAAAGTGTATTAAAATAGCTCGACCCAGAACATCACAATGCCCTCCGAATTGCACTGGGAGCTTTTCGTACATCGCCAGTTCAGAGTCTCTATACGGAAGCACATGAACCACCCCTATTTCTTCGACGGCAAGCTCTGTTATTAAGTTATGCAGCAAAAATCAGAAGTTTCCCATATCATCCTATAAAACAGTATTTATTCACCCCAAAATGGCATAATTTGTACCAAAATAAACCTTTGCAGAATAAACCATGTGGCATTAGATTACAAAGCATAACTACGTGCAGCGAACTAAATATGAATGACATAATTCAAGATATTAGCACGGCTATGCCACCATGGCAAATACCCTTGGCCAATGTTGACCAACATTTCCAACAATAGGGAAAGAATGCACTTCCAAATTTCAGTATTCAGCAGATCCATGCAACTCACTCTTTTCAGTTCTCTAGTTTTACCCAAATTTACACTGATGGTTCCAAGACAGATAATAAAGTTGGAGCAGCTGCAGTTCTACCAAACAATACAATATCCCAGCAGCTCCCTTTGGAGTACAGTATTTACACTGCAGAACTGTATGCTATCCTGATGGCTCTAGACAATGTAAAACAGTCATTATATCCTCAAACTATTATCTACACCGATTCCTTAAGTGCTGTATCTGCTCTTCAGTGTAAATTTCCTTCCAGTCATCCGTTTCTACAACAAATTCAAACCAAGTTAGCGCAGCTTCTTGCAAACAGGCAAAAATTAATTTTCTGTTGGATACCTGGGCACTCTGGAATCAGAGGAAACGAACAAGCGGATCTTGCAGCCAAGAACACCAGTCACATAAAATCAGACATGCAGATACCTTACACAGATTTAAAACGCATCATACATACCAATGTTAGAAAAAAATGGCTATCCATTTGGCAGGGAGAAAAGAGCAATAAGCTTTTTCAGATTAAAAAGGATCACAAGAAGTGGCTATCAAGCCTAAGAGGCAATAGAAAGGAAGAAGTAGTACTTGCTAGAATTCGAATAGGACATACTCACCTAACTCATAGTTATTTACTCACTCAGGATGACCCTCCACGATGCAACAACTGTCAAACTCAACTCACAGTAAACCACTTGATCATTGAATGCCCATTATATCTGAGAGAATGAAAAACAGCTTTCTCTTCACATCTATATTCTTCTAATAAACTTACCTTACAACAGATTCTCGGAGACCGACAAGATATTAATGATGTTTTTACCTTCCTCAAATTGATAAACAAATATCACCTGATCTGAATCCTTTTATTTAATATAACAATCATGTATCAAATAAGATTGAAATAGGTGCATTATGGCCTTAGTAGCCCTTGCATCAATAAATCCAACAAACAACAACAACAACAAGAAAACAGAGGACATGCCATAGGACCAGCTGTTCCAATTTGGCTGCATAGGATTTTTTTTTTTTTTTTAACAAACTCTGAAGTGCTCCTGGGTGACATTTTGCATTAATTGCGGTCTTTAATTCGTGCCAAGTGGAACTTTTTCGAACAGATCATATTTAAAAATACTGCAGTATCCATCTCCCATTAGACTTTCTGACAATGCAGGAGGGCCAGTCAAGGCAACAACTATACCTGCCAAGATATTGATGTGAACTGGTACTGATGCTGCCTTTGCATAGTGACGTGGAATATTCTCTGAACAGAGATGGTTATTGTGTATATTCCATCTCTGCTGAAACTGCCTTCATTCCTGAATAAAATAGCAGTAAGAAAAGAGGATGAATAATGCACTATTACAATAGCCTCTGATGAAATTGTTCACAGGCAGGATAATTTGCTGAAGTCATAGCTTGAACTTTCTGAAAATGGTATTTCAACAAGCAACAACTGCTCATGGATAATTTGCTACACAGTTGTTGCCCATGATGGCTTTGATGTCATTCCTGAAGTTATGCCGTGTATTTTTCATCTCAGCAGAAGTTTTCCTAGTGCTGGTTCTGGGATTGTCTTCAGTTTCTGAATTGATATCTTCCTAGTGATAAGACCTTTCAGCATGTTGATGAGTATCTTAGGGAGACTAGCAGCATTAACCCTTCAGCTGTCAACAATGGAGGAAGGGGGAGAGAAAAAGAGAATGAGAGAGCCCTATATACACATATATTTTAGGCTTTTCTTGTTATTTTATTTAAACTATTGATCGTGAAGTTTAAAGTCAAGTCACTTTTAGCCCTTTACTTGTTTGAATCAGTCTGTCTGCTCATTTTCTTTCTGCACATGGCCTGTCTCACTATAAATGAGTTTCTTTTCCTCTTTCTTTATTGCACAAAGTATCAAAGCCATTGCCACTCATCTCAGCAACAACAATTATTGAGTTACTAATGCTATATTGCTAATTACCAATTGAATTACTTATGATTATTAATTACAGGTGTTTGAGACATATAGGAATAATGAATCCCATAATATGCTTGATAAAAAAAAAAAAAATTCACCACACTGCACAATCGTTTGGCTATCGAAATACTTTTTATTTCTATAAACCATTGTTGGCATAGGCAAATGAAGAGTCTCCGAAAACTGTGGACACTTTATTGGCAAACTGCTTTTTCTTTAACTTCTTGCTAATTTAATTACCATATCAATTAGTTACTTTTTAACATGTTACATTATGGTCTGCTGTGCCTACTTATCAATTAGTGGTAACTTAATCGTATTTGCTATGATACCCAATGTTAATTTTACGCTGTCAACTGCAGAACAAAACTTTTAATCATCAGGCTTTGCTTTTAAAAGCCTTGAACTGCATTAATAACCAAAATGAACCACTTTTTTTTTTTTTTTTTTTTGCCACTAGGGCTTTATATATTTAAATAATTGTTCAGACATTCTCACCTAGTAGCTAGTTATATCAGCCATTAAACATTATCAAATTTTATTCAGTGGCATAGAGCAGCAGTTCCCAACCTTTTTTGACTCGCGAACCCCTTTCAACATAATATTTTTTATCGCGAACCCCTTTCAACATATTTTTTTATTGCGAACCCTTTTCAACATAATATTTTTAAAGCGAACTACTAAGCCTATATTCTCTGAAATCATATATTTCTAAATTTTTATTGTAAAATATTTCCAGTACTACACTGGTGTACAAAACTAAAGGACAAACACTATTTCTAAAAGTTACAACCACAAAATCTTTACTTAAGGTACTCTTTACTGATGAGAGTAGATTCAGTCTCAGCAGCGATTCTGGACGTCAGCAAATCTGGCACACTGCATCACCCCACAAACATCACTGAAAGGGATCAATATGGGGGTCAAGATGTTCTCGTCTGGGGAGGCATTATCTTGGATGGACGTACACAACCCAGATACTGGAAGGCAGCACTGTAACCGGTGCACGTTACTGTACTGAGGTAATCCTTCCCCACGTGCATCTGTTCTGAGGTGCGTTGGTGCCGAGTTCGTATTTATGGATGATAACGCCACACCCCATCGCATTGCAGCTGTTGATATGCTTTTGGAAAGGGAGGACATTGTTCGTATGGATTAGCCCACCCGTTCCGCCAATCTAAATCCCATCGAATACATATGGGACGCTGTGGAGAGAGACGCCTAGCAGCACATCCACACCCACCAGAAAATGTTCGCCAGCTGAAGATGGTGCTGGCAGAGGAATGGACAATGTTGCCGCAAGAACTTATCAACAACATTGTTCTAAGTTTGCACAGGCAGTGCAAAGCCTGCATCGACATTAGGGGGTGGCTGTATCTCCTACTGAGGACCACCTCTTCCCTTTGTTCCATCTTTGGGTGATGCATCTGTATCATGGCAGCCAGTGCTCTGTTGCCATTTTTGAATAAAGTCCCTCTGTACCGTTTTGTTTCCGTTGTTGTGTCAGGTTTTTGTTTCCTTCATCATTTCTGTACCTCACGAGGTTCCTTTGGTATGCTTTTTCCCATATTCAGGCCACTCCTATGAGAAGCTACAGGTAAAAACTTGACTGGTCCTTGAGGTTGTCAAAGACATTCTCTTAGATATGCCAGACAAGCTATACTTGCTATCTGGGAGTCTAAAACGCTGATGGAACTGATATTCGGGTGACACTCAAGTCAAGTGGACCCAATTTCGGCGAAGTCTGGACGGTCTGTGACAGCCAGATCCTCTGCTTACACCTTCACGATGGTGGGACTGTTAGTAATCCTGGGAATAACCTCCATGCACAAGTACATGGTGGGTGACCACCCAGGTGTGAACCAACGTAAGCAGGGGTCGAGGTGTGGCGCCCACACCACATGGAGGAACGCCGACCCTCTATGTTACCAGGCAGTACTAGGTGGTAGATGACTCTCATTAACCAGTGAAATACCACCACTTTGCTTATTGGAGGCTTGAAGTGGTAGAACCCATGTTTAGTCTCTAGAGCTAAGTTCCGGTCAACCCTTCAATATCTCTTCCATCATGCAGTATGATTGATGACTTTTGAGGTTATGATGAACGTTGTGGGGAGATCCGATATTCCTTACATTTCGAGGGTACAGCTCTAAAACAGGCCGCAGGCCGACCGCTAGTTAGTACACCGGACCGAACCTATTGGTAACTCTCTAGGAGGCTTCTGGATCAGCTAGTGTATAATCTTGCTACCTCTACTCTGCCAGGAAGTGACTGGAGGGAGTCCGAGTAGTGTGTATGCGGGGAGCATTGTCGAGGCCACGTTATATCAAGGATCTGGTTATATTCTTACCACGTGTACGCCATATCCAAAAATTTCATTACTTCATACAGCATGTCCCACACACTTTTTCTTACCATTGAATACACCACGAATTGTCAAACTAATAGAGCAAGCTTATCTGCAAAAAGTTCTAAACCTCCCAAGCACTTCCTAATTCATTTCACAAATATACGTGGTCTCAATTCTAATCTCAACTATGTCCATTTCCACTTGCAGTCTGCCAAACCACATGTACTTTTTCTGACAGAATCTCAGTTATCGGTTGATTCAACTACTACTCATCTCAGATGCCCAAATTATTCGCTGTGTGATTCCTTTCGCCTCAAAGGTGGTACTTGTGCATATGTCTGTCCTGATATTCCCTGTCAGAGACTTGGCAATTTGGAATCTCCTCTCTTTGATCTTCTATGGCTTAAAATCTCTCTACCTCATTATGTCAAATTCATCTGTTGTCTCTACCGTTCTCCCAACTCCACTAATCACTTGGAGCTCTTTGACTTCCTCTCTTTTCAACTTGACTTTCTCCTGTCCAACTTTCCTAACAGTGAGGTAATTTTCCTTGGTGATTTTAATGTTCACAACTCCAGCTGGCTTCCATTTTCTAGTCACACCGACCCAGCAGGTCGAGATGCAGAGGCTTTTGCAATTACTAATGACCTAGCACAGATTGTTCATTTACCTACAAGAATACCGGACAGTCCTAATCATACAGCCAATACGCTTGATCTTTTTCTCACAAACAACCCTTCTAAGTACACGGTCGAAGTGAGAGGTCCTTTAGGCACTTCAGATCACAACTTGGTGGTCTCTTCTCCATTGGAACCTTTATCTCATGGCTATTCCCAACCTTGTGTTGTTTGGCATTACAAGAATGCAAAATGGGATGACCTGCGAGTCTTCTTTTCTTCTTTTCCTTGGTCGGATTCCTGTTTCAAAACTTCTGAAGTCAACGTTTGCTCAGATCGTGTCAGTGAAATTATTCTTGCAGGAATGGAATCCTTTATCCCACACTCCGCTTTAAAATCTCGTCCTTTATCTAAACCTTGGTTTTCCAATAAACGTGCTAAGGCTGTTCAAGAGAAGAATGTTGCATATCGTAATTGGCTTGTTTCTAATTCTTCAGTTTCATTTTCTGCCTACACCAAAGCTCGCAACAATTGTAAAGCAGTTATTAATCAGTCCAAACTAGAGTTTGAACAGGCTAAGAGTAGAAAACTTGCTTCTTGCCCTAATGGTAGCTGAGCATTCTGGTCTCTTGCCAAAGCTATTGGCCGCAACTTTTGCCCATCTCTGCTCCCACCTCTGTCCAAATCAGATGGTTCTGTCACTTCAGCCAAGGATAAAGCTGACATGCTAGCATCCCATTTTTCTTCCAGCTCATGTATTAATGATCTTGGTAAAACACCTCCCACCATTCCCAACACACTCCATTCAATGCCTCCTGTGGTCTTCCGTCAAAAGGATATCAGAAGGATTTTGATGAATCTTGATGCTAAGAAAGCTCCAGGTCCTGATGGTATTTCTCCACTTGTTCTCAAAACCCGTGCTCCTGAACTTACTCCAATTCTTTGCCGCCTTTTTTCACTTTCTTATTCCAAAGGTGTTTTTCCTTCTGCTTGGAAATTTGCTCATATCCAGCCAGTTCCTAAAAAGGGTGACAAATCCCTCCCATCCAATTATCGTCCCATTGCAATTACTTCTACTCTTTCTAAAGTAATGGAGAAATCAATTAACCGCCAACTCTTAAAGTACCTAGAAACCCTCCGTCTGATCAACGATCGCCCGCCAGTAGTGATTCCATCAGTGTTGATCCACTGGTGATATTCTGGCTTATGTTACCCATTTATGGACTAATTCAATGGAAAGGTTCAGTGAAACACAAGTAGTTGCTCTTGACATCTCAAAGTCTTTTGATCGTGTTTGGCATAAAGGTCTTCTAAACAAGCTTCCATCTTATGGTTTGCCAACTGTTTTTAGTAATTGGTTATCCAGTTTTCTCTCTGATCGCTCACTGAGAGTGCTGGTAGATGGCTCTCTGTCTTCTAACTTCTCCACTAATGCCGGTGTCCCCCAAGGTTCAGTTCTTCCCCCCACTCTTTTCCTCTTGTATATTAATGACCTTCTTCCATTGACTGGAAATCCTATCCATAGTTTTGCCGATGATAGCACATTGCATTCCACTTTCCATTTTGAGAAACCTTGTCCTGCTCAATCAGCTTCAACTTCTCGAAAATCTGCTACCAATTCCTTAAATGCCAATCTTCAGGCAATTCTCCAGTGGGGCAACGACAACTTAGTTGATTTCAACCCTTCTAAAACTCAGTCTTGTCTTATATCTCGCAAAAAGGATTCTTCTGCTCCTGTGCTTATCTTTAGTGACACTCTGATTTCTAGGCAAAATGATATATCTCTTTTGGGGATTACCCTGACTTCTAATCTCTCTTTGCACAAGCACATTACAAATATTGCTTCCTCTGCATCTAAAAAACTTGGTTTTCTCTTTCGCTCTTGGGGTTACTTTTCTTCCAAACAGCTGCTCACTCTGTATAAATCGCATATCTGCCCTGCCATGGAATACTGTTCCCACATCTGGGGTGGTGCCCCCAAAACCTCTCTCAGGCTTCTTGATTCCATTCAGAAGAGGGCAGTTAGGTTAATTAATGATTCATCTCTAACAGAGTCTCTCCACTCGCTTTCTCATAGACGTACTGTTTCTGCTGCATGCCTCTTCTACAGATACTTCCATGGGTACTGTTCTTCTGAATTGGCTTCTATAATTCCCGCTCTCTCTTTCAAAACAGTCCGAACACGTGCCGCCACCAGCCAACATCCATTTACTGTCGAACTTCAAACCCACAGAACCAATTTTTCATCTTCCTCATTTATTCATTCAACTGCCGTTTTCTGGAACAACCTTCCTTCATACGTATTTCCTGAAAATTACAATCTACAGAAGTTCAAGTCCAATGTCAACAAATATCTTCTTTCGTCTTTTCAACCTCCAACCCAAGCACGGTACTAAGTACTATAGGTTCTAATACCTCTCGTGTTTGGGGTTCACATAAAAAAAAAAAAAAAAATTTTTGCACACCAGTGTATGTTTTTATAAGCGACATAGCATAATAATAAAAATTATTATTAAGCATCATTTATACTTTGTAAAGCAGTTATTAATCAGTCCAAACTAGATTTCGAACAAGCTAAGAGCAGAAAACTTGCTTCTTCTCCAATAATAGCCGACCATTTTGGTCTCTTGCCAAAACTATTGGTTGCAATTTTTGGCCATCTCTGTTCCCACTTTTGTCAAACCAGATGGTTCTGTTGTTACATCAGCCAAAAATAAAGCTGACCTGTTAGCATCCTATTTTTCTTCCAACTCATGTATTGATGACCTTCGTAATCACCTCAAACCATTCCCTATACACTCCATACAATGCCTCTTGTGGTCTTCCATCAAAAGGCTGTCAGAAGGATTTTGATGAATCTGATGCTAAGAAAACCCCAGGTCCTGATGGCATTTCTCCACTTGTTCTCAAAACCTGAGCTCCTGAGCTTATTTCTGTTCTTTGCCACTTATTCCAAAGGTGTTTCTCCTTCTGCTTGGAAATTTGCTCATATCCAGACATTTCCTAAAATGGGTGACAAATCCCTCCCATCCAATTATCGTCCCATTGCAATTACTTCTACTTTTTCTAAAGTAATGGGGAAATCAGTTAACCACCAACTCTTAAAACTATCTAGAAACATTCCGTCTGAACAACGATCGCCAGTATGAGTTTCATCAGTGTCGATCCACTGGTGATGTTCTGGCTTATGTTATCCATCTAGGGACAAATTCAATGGAAAAGTTGAATGAAACTCAAGCAGTTGCTCTTAACATCTCAAAGGCTTTCATTCGTGTTTGGCATAAAGATCTTCTAAATAAGCTCCACTCTATGGTTTTGCCAGCTATTTTTTGTAATTGGGTATCTAGTTTTATCTCTGACCACTCACTGGTTAATGGTAGACGGCTCTCTATTTTCTAACTTCTCCACTAATGCTGGTGTTCCCCAAGGTTCAGTTCTTTCTCCTACTCTTTTCCTCTTGTATATTAATGCCTTCCTCCTTTGACTGGAAATCCTATCCATCGTTTTGCAAACTTTTACCTGCTCAAACAGCTTCAACTTCTCGAATATCCACTACCATTTCTTTAAATGCTGATTTCCAGTGGGGCAAAGACAATGTAGGTGATTTCAATCCTTCTAAAACTCAGTCTTGTCTTATATCTCGCAAAAGGATTTTTATGCTTATCTTTGGTGACACTCTGATTTCTAATCTCTCTTGACACAAGCACGTTACAAATATTGCTTCCTCTGCATCTAAAACAACTTGGTTTTCTATTTCGCTCTTGGTGTTACTTTTCTTCCAAACAGCTGTTCACTCTGTACAAATCGCAAATCCACCCAACCAATGGAATATTGTTCCCACATCTGGGGCGGTGCCCCCAAAACCTCTCTCAGGCTTCTAGATTCCATTCAAAAGACGGCAGTTAGGTTAATTAATGTCTCATCACTAACAAAAAAAAAAAAAAAAAAAAAAACCCAAATTATGATATTAGGGTCACCCATAAATGATTACATACATCTACCTGTATATTTATTGTGTGAGAATGACCAACTCAGCCGGAATGAAAAATGCCCATTAAAATTCCTCACATCATCGATGGGATGATGGGATTCAAACTTAGCCTTTCTTTTCAACCCAGTGTGAGGAGGACGGTGACGATACCACTGTGCTACCCGAGCAACAGTCTTATCTCTAACAGTCTCCCCACGCTCTGTCTCATAGACCTTTCTATAGATACTTCCACGAGCAGTTCTTCTGGATTCATCATACCGGTACACCCATCATTTGTCACCAACCCGATCAGTTTGCTGAGCTTTCTTGACTAGCAAATTCAGGAACTTGATCACTGCTTGATACTCAACTTTGTCAACCCTAGCATCCTTCCTCGGATTCCGGGCTCCACCACTGGTGTATGATCACCTATGGGAAGGAAATTTCACAATGTTAGTTATTGAATATGTAGACAACTTATATTAAAAATGGCATCATCCTACTGATGTTTTATCTAGGTCAGGGTACGAACATTTTGAAACCTCCTCATATTATGATGTACAATTTTTCCTACAGACTTGTGAATTACTGAAAATTGTAAATTACTGAAATGAACCACATTTTATTTGCCATTGGGCATTTTCTTCATTTCATTTAAGTTTTCAAACATTAAGATAGGTTAAAGAAATATGCAAAAGGACTGCAGAAGATGTCCTCAGGTATCCTGGACCTGCTGAACAAAAGGACATTTCAGAGTTCGGCACTGGCATAGTCTGATGAATCTTGCATTGCACCACATCCCACAAATGTTCAATGGAATTGATATTGGGGGAATTTGGCAGCCAGGAGAGCACGCCAAATTCTTGAATGTGATCCTCTCACCATTCCAGCATGATGTGAGCCTTGTGACATGGGCCATTGTCTTGTTGAAAGAGTCCAGTGTCATGTGGATATATGAAGTCACTGTGTATGGCAAAACTTCATCCGAAACAATGCCAAGGTAGCATAAGGCAGTGGGGGGTAAGATTCAGTCAGGAGGATGAGTTGAATCAGTGATGACCATGAAATCATCCTCCAAACTATGATACCACTGATGCCAGCCTGTCCAACTGTGCAGTCTGGTTGCAGCTGTTCCCCTGCTTGCCATTGAATATGCACTCATCCATTTGCATGATGGAGCTGGAACCTTGATTCATCAAGCCATGATGCTTTTCCAGTCATCCATTGTCCAGGAATGGTACTCCTGTGCCCTCTGCAGGCAGAGGTATTGATGATGATTGGTCAAAATGGGCACATGAGCCTACTCGAAGGCTTATTTGCAAGAGCATCTGCTAAAAGGTGTGCTCGGAACTGTTTCTCTGTGCATGCTGGTTGTAGTCTGCATCAGTTGAGGAATTATGAGCTGTCAGCATGTGTCAACTGCTGTTCACCTTGACTGTCAACCAGTGGTTGTCTCCCCATCCCAGCACGTTGGGTGGTTGTGTCCCTCTTTGGACAATTTCAACCAGACCTTCACCACAGCAGCCCTCAAACAACCAACAATGCTTGCAGTTGCTGAGCCACTGGTCCCTACTTTCCTATCACTGCAAATCAATTTCGGTTCAAACTCTGTCAGCTCTTTCCCTGTCTCCCCTTTGCATGGGCTTAGTACTAACAAACTGGCAGGTGCTACCCTTGCCATCACTATATATGCTGTGTTGGTCAGTGACATCACTCCAAAGTACTGTGGGATGCATCCACTCATTGAGACAAGGGTGGTCATAATGTTTTGGCTCATAAGTGTATATATTTCTCATAGTGCCAATACAAAAAAGTTTTATTTATATTTACTAATATTTTAAACTGAAGAAATAAAAACTGTTTATTTACTTTAAAATAAAAACATTGCAGTTATTCACATTTATCAAAATTTTAAAAAAATGAAGAGGCAAACAAAGTTTATTGAGTTTGTTGTGATAAAAAAAAGGTAAAGTGCAGCCATTATCAACTCACTGCAGGATGGAAGCCTCCTCAACAATTCATGCTGAGGGAAATGGACCATAATCTGCCACGCTGGTCCAGTGCGGGTTGGCAGATCGACCGTATTCAGCAGTCAGGGGCTTGAACCCCGGTCTACTCAAAGAGCGTGTGCTACTGCACTCCCTCTTTGAGTAGACCGGGGTGGTCAGGAGCACTCCCGCTCCTGACCACTCGGCTACGGAGGCGTTCTGGCCTGTGAATTTGACGTTTGGTGCCAGAATTGTCGTCTTCAGTTTCACTTGATCTTATAAGTGAGTTTTTGTCATCTGTGATCACTGTAACATCTTGATTATAGTCATATGTAAAATGTTTATTCACATCAGGTTGTGCCAAAGCAGCAAGAGAGTAAATGATAAGCATGTTGATGCAGTCATGGATATTTGAAAGCATCCTTCCACATATCATTGAGGTCCTTTTTGCTGTCAAATAGAGATTTCAGAACATAGTGTTATACCATGTTTTTCAAAAATCATGAAACCTCTCATTGTACTCATCAATCAAGGCATCATGGACACCTATATTTATGTATATATACAGTAAACCCCCGCTATTCGCGGGGATTACGTTCCTGAGAAATAACGCGAATACTGAGTTATGACTCCCATAGTAATAAAGGGGTTCCGTTCCAACATATGAAATACATAAGAAAAACTAATCTAAAATTTTGTCTATGTATGTATTATATGTACCTTCATAATATGACTATGTACATAGACAGTACATTGTGAAATGCAAGCATATGGCATCGAAATGAAAATAAGAAACAATTTAATATTAAATGTAATATTTATTAGAAATTTTAAACAAATCTTTCAAACCAGCGCCTTTGCTAGCAAAAAAACTTATCCCGCCAGTGCTATCACCAGTTTCGCTAAAGTTTTGCTTTTTCACGAATGATGAGTGTGAACTTAACGGAATTTTATTTTGAGTTTGGTCTTCTATCCACAGATTTAAAGCCTTTTCCATTTTTCCTAATTTAACATCACGAGTTATAGAGCAATTTTTTTAAGTAATTAGCGCGTTTTCACGGACACCATGGCGGATTTTTTCTTCCGATTTTTTGATCGATCGTACCGTTGACTCATTGATTTTATAATGTTTTGCCACTGAGGAGACACTTTCACCATTAGAAATTTTGTCTAATAACTCAATTTTATTCGCTAATGTCATCATCTTCTTTGATATTTCACACTTCTCTTGTTATTTGTAGCCATATTTTTGTACGGGTTAGAAAGAACTTGTCCACAATAAAGTCACTTTCTTCCATTAACACACTCAGAAAAGTCTGTTTTAAACTGCAGAACAGTAGATTTATCACTTTTGTAAGCATATAAATTTATAAATTTATTCAATTTATAAGTGTATAAATTAAAAACAAACGACGAAACCTTCCATGACAGCGCATAACACATACTGAACAAGGATTAGCGAGAAACATCCTCGCTCGCGATTTTGTCATCCCTCTCCCCCAATCCACTGAGCGCTGTTTTGACAAGGAAAGATAATTTTAGCCACGTCCATGTTTTTTTATGGCGGAAAATATTCACGGCCTTTTAAAATTCACATTTTTTTTTTTTAGATTTCATTTTATATTAAATCAGCGATCGCGGATATGCGAAACCGGGAATACAAATACCGCAAATAGCGGGGGCTTATTGTATATTAATGGCAAAGTGTAGAATCAAGGCATTATACAGAATGCCAGGCACAGTATGAAACTTTTTTCTTTATCATCTCATCCTATGATACAGTTATTAAGTGAATCATAGTTCTGATTTTTATACAAAGGTATACTACATATAGAATTTTTTTGAATTTGTTTCTTATCTTTTTGTATATTTATACTGTGTATTAATTTTGCACCTTACTTACTTATTTTGTATAAAAATATTATAATAAATTTTTACACCCACAATATCCCTATTTTATTTCTAAACTTTTTTTTACATAAATATCGTTCAGTTTTCACCCAGAAATACTGCTCCTGATATCTCACTGTAAAAATGAGTATATACCTGTTGTAAATACTAAATATAATATAAAAAAAATGTTTATGACATGAAAACTTTGGGGACTTTCCATTCGCTTTATGTTTATTAAATGCATTTTCCACTACTATGTTCCTAACATATAGAATTTTTTTAAATTTGTTTCTTATCTTTTTGTATATTTATACTGTATATTAATTTTGCACCTTACTTATTTTGTATAAAAATATTATAATAAATTTTTACACCCACAATATCCCTATTTTATTTCTAAACTTTTTTTTTTTACATAAATATCATTCAGTTTTCACCCATAATATGGTCCTCTTTGAATTTTATAGACAGATCATTTAGTAAAAATAATTCCTTCTGGATTAAATACAGTATTAATAACTGCACTGGCCCAACTTGATACCACCTCAGAAGACAGCCAAAAAAAAAATATATAATAATAATAAATAAATAAATAATTAAAATACAATGAATAAATAAATCACCAATTCCTGGTTCTTATCCAGGAACTCTTTTTTTTTTTTTTTCTGTGCGTGCATGCGTGCGTCTCTGAAGGAGTCCCAGACTGGACTATGGCAACCCTACTGTGTGTGTGTACGAAGGTACTGTACCCAGAAAAACTGATCAATGCAGTTGTGAATATGTTTGTGCAGTATAATCCTAGGCATTCTGTACAGGCACCTCCGTAGCCAGGTGGACAGGAGCAGCAGTGCGTAGCACATGCTTCTTGATTAGACCAGGGTTCGAGCCCATGACCACCAAATATGGAGGATGCAGAAAGGTCAGGGAATGACCACCGCATATCTCTGGAGCAATATGGCCTTAGTTGCTAATGCTCCTAAAAACCAAATAACAACAGCATTCTGTACAATGTCTGGATTCTACACTTTGCCTGTAACATATACACTTGGGATGTGTTGTTTATGTTGTGATCAGCCTCATAGCCTATTAGGTAGAAGAGTATATCACCCATTAGTTTCTGCTCTTGGACTGTGGAGGTGGGCCAGACAAAATGGGTGGCTAGAAGCATTCTAAATGTATCACGTACTGATAAATCCCACCCTGTTATCCAGTCAAGAAGATAAGGTCAAGCCAATCTTTGATCTTCTTTTATCTAAACCTGATCAGGTCAAGTGAAAGATTGCACAAGATTCATGTTAATGGTATTCAACTAGGGATTTATTTTTTACTATTAATTTTTTATTTTTTAAAATTTTTTATATGATTTTTAAAATTTGATTCCTGCAATAGGATTCAGGGTCATGAAGTCTATGTTATAGACTTCAAAAATATTCTGTATGTTAAACAACATATAGAATATTTTTGAAGTTGGAAATGCATTTAATAAACGTAAAATGGATGGAAAGTCCCCAAAATTTCATGTTACGAATATTTTTTGTTATATTTAGCACTTGTAAGCGGTATATATCCATTTTAACACTGAGATATGAGGAGCTGTATTCCTTGCCCCTCTCCAAGTTTGCCTTTGTATAAAAGTCAGTACTGTGACCGTAATAATGGTATCATAGGATGATAAAGAAAAGTTTATTTTGTATTTCACCAGGCATTCTAAGCATTACAGACATTGCCTAGGCATTCTGTACAATGCCTGGATTTTACACTTTGCCTGTAACATATACACTTTGTGATCACTGAATTATGCCTGCCTAATATCATGTTGGGCTGCTAATCAATCACATAGGGATCTGCAACTGTTCTTCCTGCAAGGCACAGTGTCGGAGTAGATGGTGGTTGTGTGTCTAAGTATGAAAAAAGACTACTGGTTCTGCACCTGTAGTCTACACCATCCAGAATCAACCATCAATGAGGTTATTGTGAAATGGAAGTAAAATAGTGATGTCATTGTCTACCAATGCACAGAAAGACCACGGAAACTCACTCCATGTGACCTTGAGGGTACGTGGAAGGTTAGTATGACTATTTTGTCAGACATCTTTGCAAAATTTCAACCAGCAATTTAAGTCATCAAGAGGGGCTGAGGTCTGTACAAACAACTATGTACAGCTAGTCCAGAGCCCCACAGCTTCAGTTTTTATGGGAGAGTGATGGTGTATTAGTGAAACATCACCAACTGCAATCTGCAGTCTCGATTTGCATGGTGCAATAAATGCTGTAATTGATTCAAAGTGCAGTAGAATTCAGTTCTATGAAGTGACAACTCTTGCTATATATCATATTTTCTGTTGTATAAGACTTTTTTTTACCCTATAATTAATCCTAAAATCAAGATGCATCTTATACACAAAGTAATGAAAGCCATTTTTTAATTTTGGTGTTTTCTATTAACAAGTATAAGGTGAGTGACATGGACCCTTAAAGGTAGCTTAAATGGGTTACACGTCTTCTGTACATGTTACACATGGAAGACTATTGTACAAATCCATCTGTCGTTGTGGAAGTTGATAGGTTAAATAAATTTAAGGAGGAACTGGACAGGCATTTAGAAGGAATGTTGTGAATTTTTTTTTTTTTTTTTTGGCTGATGCTGCATAAGCTCATGCACTTGCTTTCCTTGCATCACATACCACTACTACTACTACCATAGTGTGAAACAGTTACGTTGCTATTTCGTGTTTTGGTTTTCGTTCTATTAGCAATGTCAATACTGTAAGTAGTAATTGTTATATTTAGGTGTTTTGTGTTGTAACTTTATTTTGAAGAAAGTGGAAACCTTATTTTTTTATTCACAGATATGGCCAAGTTAAATAAGAACAAGAGGGTGTCTTATACCGTGGGCTGTAAGTTGCTTGTAGTAGCTTTCGTGGAAATACATGGCAATAGAGCAGCTTCACATCATTTCATGCCCCCAACAACTGAAAAAATAATTAAAATTTGGCATCAACATAAAGATAAGATGTCTGTGAGGCAAAGAGACACAGTGGCTGGGTTTTAAACCACCATAAAAATGGAATAGCAATATCTACTAAGATGATACAAATAGAAACCCAGAAATTTGCCTTAACCCACAGTATTTTAGACTTCAAAGGTGGACCATCTTGGTGCTACGTTTTATGAAGAGAAATGGGCTTTCCGTGAGGACTTGAACAAAGTTGGCTCAAAAAATGCCCCCTGAATGAGAAGAAAAAATTATTTCTTTTCACAAACACATCGTCAAGTGCAGACAGAAGAAAATTATCGAAATAGTACACGTTGCCAATATGAACAAAACACTAATAACCTTTGACGTTCCATCAAATAAAACAGTGAACTGTAAAGGCAAAAAGTCAAGTTGCATAAAAACTAGTGGGCATGAAAAAACTAGATTCACGGTTGTGTTTTGCTGACGGAACAAAACTGCCACTCTTTCTAATATTTAAGAGAAAAACACCTATAAAAGAAAAAACACCACCCTCGGAATAATTCTGCACATGCATGAAAATGGATGGATGGACAAAGTGGAATGAAGAAATGGATAGAAAAGGTGTGGAACCGAAGAAATGGAGCATTGATGAAAAAAGATTCACTTTTTGGTGTTGGATCACTTAAAAATCTCATATCACGAATTAAATTTTTAAAAAATTTTAAAGAAGCAATACAGAATTGGCTGTAATTAGTAATAGTAATCATGGCATGTGATGCAGGAAAGCAAGCGTATGAGCTTGTGTAGCCTCAGCCAAAAAAAAAAAAAATTCACACAACCATCAACCATTCTCTCTAAACGTTTGTCCAGTTCCTCCTTAAATTTATTTCACCGATCAACATCCACAACAACAGATGGAAGTTTGTTCCAGCAATTAACCACCCGCTGGCTAAAGGCAAATTTCCGCACATCTATTGTACATCTGTCTTTCCTCAATTTGAATTTATGCCCCCTTAGGTTTGTAATCTGAACAAGTGAAAGAATCCCATCAAAATTCAGCGTGCTCAACCCATTCAAGGCCTTATACACCTCAGTCAGATCACCTCACAGGTGCCTAGTCTCCAGCCACTGCAATTTGCAGAACTTAAGCCTCTCTTGGTAAGAGGATCCCTTCATTCCCTTCACCAATCTTGTTGCTCTTCTCTGTACACACTGAAGCAAATCTACATCGTTCCTAAAATGAAGGATGTATACAGTACTCAAGTCATGGCCTGACCATTGCCTTATACAGAGGGACAATCACCTCCTTTTCCCTGCTAGCAAAATTCCTGTATATCATTGAAAAAACCCCATGATCTGCTCTTGCAGCCTGTCTACATTGCTCAGAAAGCTTCATATCTCACTGCCCAATTACTCCCAGGTCTTTTTCATTTTCTACCACCATTAAGTGTAGTACCACACAGTTGGTACTACACTTAATTCCTCTGTGGTTACTTCTACCCATATGCAGTACTTTGCATTTGTCAATGTTAAATTTCAGTTGCCACTCCTCAGCACATCTGCCCAAAATTTCTAGATCCTGTTGCAGTGGCTTACTGTCATTAACAACCCTGCCAACTGTTGTATCATCTGCAAACTTCAACACTAAGCCTGATATCCCTTCATCGATATCATTGATAAATATACAAAACAACAGTGGACCCAACACCGAACCCTGTGGGACTCCACTAATAACAGTAGTCCATGAAGAGCAGCGCACATTGATTACCACCCTCTGTCTTCTCCCACTCAACCATCCTTTTATCCATTGTAGCCACTTACCCCTAATACCATTCTGCTCCAATTTGTACAGTAGTCTTCCATGTGCAACAGTGTCAAAAGCTTTCCTGAAATTCAAGTATATGATATCAAAATTATTTTTTGCATCCAGTTCCTTTGTAACCAGATCATAATATCCAATCAAATTTGTCAGACAAGACTTTCCCTTAACAAACCCATGCTGTGTCTGAATTATTGCTTCAATCTTGTCTAGATGATCCTGCAATGCATCTTTAACCAGTGACTCCATTATTTTATCCAGAACAGAAGTCAAACTAACTGGTCTGTAATTACCCGTATCACCCTTCGATCCCCCTTTGTGTTTGGAATTCCCAGAGACCTAACTTCTCAGCTTCAACCACTTGATATATCTCTCAGCAAACCCTTTAAAACATACATGAGAGAAGAGTCGAACCATTGGATGATAAACACAAAGCCACGAATATACACCCAAAGGAGCACTGAAACAGCCAAGTTTTGCACTGGTGTGTCAGTGGGTTAAGGATTCCTGAGAAATAGTACAGAACTCTTTTAAAAAATGTGGAATCAGCAATTCGTTAGATGGGACTAAAAACAATTTTTTGTATGAACCTTCAGATGATAAAGATGAAGAACAGAATGACAGTGAAATTAATTTTGGTAGTAAGAATCCACACCTCAATCAAATACACCTCAATCAAATCACCTTGCAGGTGCCTAGTCTCCAGCTGCTGCAATTTGCAGAACTTAAGCCTTTCTTGGTAAGAGGAGCCTTTCGTTCCCCTCACTAATCTTGTTGCCCTTCTCTATACTCGTTCCAGCAGCTCTACTTCCTTCTTGAAATGAGGCCTCCAGACCTGCATACAGTACTTAAGGTGGGGCCTGACCATTGCCTTATACAAAGGAATAATTACCTCCTTATCCCTGCTAGAAAAATTCCTGTATATTATTGACAAGACACCATGAGCTATTCTTGCACCCGTCTGCACTGCTCAGAGAACTTCATATCTGCCTGCACAATTACCCCCATGTCCTTTTCATTCTCTACCACTGTCAGTGTAGTACCACAGAGTTGATACTTTGCTCTGGGGTTGCTGTTTCCCATATGTAGTACTTTACATTTGTCAATGTTAAACTTCATTTGCCACCTCTCAGCCCATCTGCTCAACCTTTCCAGATCCTGTTGCAGCAGCATAGTGTCAGTAGTGTCCTTGACAACCCTGTCAACCTTCGTATTGTCTGCAAACTTCGACACTAAGTTTGATATACCATCATCAATATCATTTATAAATATAGAAAACAATAATGGACCCAACACTGAACCCTGAGGGATTCCACTGATAACATTAGTCCACGATGAGCAGTGTCCATTGATTAACACTCTCTGTCTTCTCCCCTTCAATCACTCCTTTATCCATAGCAGCAATTTGCCTCCAATGCCACACTGCTCCAATTTGTGCAGCAGTCTTCCATGTGCAACAATATCAAAAGCCTTTCTAAGATCCAAGTATATAATGTCAAAGTTATTCCCTGCATCCAGTTCTTTTGTGACTGCATCATAGTATGCAATCAAATTGGTCAGGCAAGACTTCCCCTTAACAAAACCATGCTGTTTCTGAGCTATAACTGAAGTCTTGTCTAGTTGATCCTGCAGTGCCTCCATTATTTTTTTTATTTTTCTATAAATTCTTTAACCAGTGCCTCCATTAATTTTCCTGGAACAGAAGTTAAACTGACAGGTCTATAATTACTTGTGTCAGCCTTTGATCCTCCTTTGTGAATTGGGGTCACATTTGCATATCTCCAGTCTATGGGTACCTCCCCTGAGTCCAAGGAAGCTCTCATAATTATGGCTAATGGTTCGCTTACTTCTTTTGCTGCCTCCTTTAATATAACTGGATAGATCCCATCCACCCCAGGTGCCTTTCTTGTGTTTATCTTCAACAATTTCTCCTCCACTTTACTATCGGTTATTATAAGATTCTCTAGCTTACTGCCAGAGTTGAATACACCTCTGGCATTCCCCTCGCTGAATAACTCCTCATGTGTGAATGTTGACAAAATATTCATTTAGTTTGTTAGCTACCTGAGCAGAATCATCAACAGTTGAATCATGGATATCAAGTGGACCAATCTGATTCATCCCCTTCCTTCTAGAGTTTACATAAGTAAAAAACTCTTTGCTGTTTTTCTTTGCATCCCTTGCCAAAGATTTCTCATAATCTGCCTTCGTCTGCTTAACCTTGTTTGTAACTTGTTTACAGATCAACTTATATCTATCATAGGCTTCTGTGTCACGTGTTAATTTATATGTATCCTATGCATTTTTCTTCTCTACCATATGTCTCATTAGTTCATCTGACACCCATTTAGGCCTAAACCTTGGACAATATTTCTTAGTTGGTGTGTAAAGCCTACTTGCTTCCAAGATAAGTTCTTTGAATGCTTCCCATTTTGAATTTGCTGTTGGTAACATCAGTTGGTCCCAGTCTATAGAATTTAAATACTGTCTCAAACCAACGTAGTAGCCTTTACTAAAGCAATAACCCTTCTCTTTACCCCTGATGGTAGTTACCTCTTTGAGTAAATCCCACTTCAGCACACTGTGATCACCGCCACCTAGTGGTTCCTTTATCAGCAGATTCTTAATGCATGAAGAATCACTACTGATAATCAAATCAAGAGTATTACTCCCTCTAATTGCCTCCCAAACATTCTGATGTAGAAAACAATCATCCAATAAATCCACAAAAGCCTTGCTAGTGTGTGAATGACCAACCCACAAATTCCAGTCAATATCTGGGAAATTAGAATTCCCCATTGTAAGACTCTCTGATTTACTGGCCCACTCTATTTCCCTGTACAGTTTCTTATTATACTCATCAGAGTCATTAGGCCTATAGCACACTCCTACTCTCAATTTTGATCTCCCAATGCTTATGTCACATCAAACTGACTCGACACTGCACTGTCCATCGATGTCGACTGGCTTCACTTCCTTGGATTTTATGTAATATAGTGTTAGTAGTGGAAAATGATGCAAGCTTATATAACATCAGAAAAAAAAAAACACTACTCATCTCCTCTAGCCATCCCCTTCCCCTAATAATTTGTCTAATTCCTTCTTAAATTTGTTCACTCACAACACCAGGTGGATGTTTGTTCCAACAATCAGTTACTCTCTGGGTGAAAGCAAATTTTCACACATCTACCCTAAAATCATCCTTGTTGAATTTAAATTTATGTTCCCTTATGTGTTTCATCTGAGAAAGAGTTTGGATGCCAGACATTTAATTTACTCAATCGATTTATGGCCTCAAGTACTTCACTCAGATCCCTTTCATAGGGGTGCCTCTGTAGCCAGGTGGGAAAGAGCAGCAGTGCATAGCAGATGCTTCTTGATTAGACCGGGGTTCGAGCCTGTCACCACCAAATACGGAGGATGTGGAAAGGTCAGGGAATGACCACTGCATATTCCCGGAGCAATATGGCCTTAGTTGCTAATGCTCCTAAAAACCAAATAACAACAATAACCCTTTCATAGGCACCTAGCTTCTAGACACTGCAGTTTGCACAACTAATGTTTTTTTATGATAAGGGTACCCTTTTGTATCCCTGACTAATTTTGTTGCTCTTCTCTGCACCTGTTCCAACAGATCTGCATCCTTCCTAAAATAAGTCTTTTAGACCTGTATGCAGTACTCGAGGTACAGCCTAACCCAGTGGTTTTCGACTTTTTTTTAAAACAGTCCCTAAATGATTTGTTTTATTTTATTTTGTGGCACCCCTACTCAATTTTATGCCTGTTTGATCCGATTCTCTGTATTTGTGTGTGTGACTTAAAAATCCAAATTACGTGGCACCCGGTTGAAAACCACTATCCTAACCATCTTATACAGTGGGACAGTCACCTCTGTTCCTGCTTATCACCAGCAGAAACCCATGTGCTGTCCTAGTAGCCTGTCTATACTATTAAGAAAACCATGTCAGACTATACGGTTACTCCTAATTATTTTTCAGTCTTTACTACCTTGAGTATAGTATCTTGCATTTTTAAATGTTAAGCCTCAATTGCCACTTCTCAGTCATTCTGTCTATTTTTTTTTTAGGTTTTTTTTTTTTTTTTTGCAGTATCATACCCTGATTTTTGTTATTAACCACCCTACGAACCTTTATCATCTTCAAACTTGGACATTAAAGTCTGTCTTCATCATTATCATTAATAAATATTGAATTATTAGTGGAGTCCCACTGAACCTTGTGGAATGCTGATAATAAAATTAGTCCAAGAGCAGTACCCACTAATAACCACTCTCTGCCTTATGCCTTATGACCCCTTTATCCATAGCAGTAACTTGCCCTTAATGCTGTGCTGTGCTGTGCTGTTCCATTTTGTAACAGTCTTGCAAAAATAATTCTAATATACAATATCAGAATTTTTTTTTTGCCAATGAGATTGTCGCTTAACAAATCCATTCTGTGGCTGCCATAAAACTATTCCTGTTTAGATGGTTCTGCCTTACTTCTTTAATCAGTGACTCCATTATTTTCCTTGGAACAGAAGTCAAGCTTACAGGTCTATAATTACTCACTTCTCCCTTTGATCCCCTTTATGAAACAGAAAGACATTTTCACATCTTCAGTCCATAGATACCATCCCCTTAATCCAGGAATGGTCTCATAATTATGATTAAAAGTGTACTCACCTCTTTTGCTGCTTCTTTTAATATACTGATGGGATAAATCTAATTTCTCTTCTACTTTCCTGTCGGTTATCATAAAATCATTTAGCACCTTAGAATTTGATATATTTTTAGTATCCCCTTCACCAAAACTTTCTTCATTGTGATTGTAAATGGAAAATATTTATTCAGTTTGTTAAAACCAGTATAGGATCAGCAGTAGTTGCACTATTCATAGTTGTGGTTAATTTCTTTTCTTCTCGTGTTAACATAAACAAAAAAACTCTTTGCTGCTTTTCTTTGCATTACTAGCTAAAGACTTCTTGTAAGACTTGATTGCAAACTAGTCTGTACTTACTGCATGTTTCTGTGTCCCTTGATAATGTATAATCATCCCATGCATTTTTATTATCTGTTACTGTTCTCATCAGTTCATCTTTCATCCGTTTAGGTTGAAACTTTGAACTGAATCTCTTAGTTGAGATTACTTTCCTGAATGCTTATCATTTAGATATATAACTTTCTATATATTACAAAAGTCTGATTACATCCTTTTGATGTTACACATTGAGAGCCAGAATTTAAGGTGGTTTTTTTTTTTTAATTTTGCAAAACTTAACGTATTTTATATACTTGCATAATATGCTGCTTAGGAGTGAAACTCTTGTTTTTTTTAATAAGTTTTTCAGTTAAAGTAATGTGTTTTGTCAATTGAAATATATTCTTCATTTGTCGTTTCATCAGTATTGTCACAAGTCATTGCAAATTATCGTCACAGCAGTATTATCAGTAATAGCAAAATGATAGTGAATGCAGTTGAATTCGTACCAGCAGATACCTAATCCTTAACTTTTGTTCAGCTATGTGGAGAGTATCTGCCGCCCTTGTGCAATTGTAAGAAATTTACAGTTAATGTGTGACTTTCTAATTTTGATTGGAACTTTTTTATATATGAAAGTTGAAAGTGTTTCGTGGCAAATTTTTGCAGCTCACCATGCTTGTCAGTCAGCAGAGTGATAATGTGAACAATGTTGAATTTTTATCAATGGCATAAAAAGATATATATATATCTTACATGACTTTCTAATTTCAGTCAGAGCAGTTTACTTGCAAAATTCAGTTCTTCATACCTACCATCAGAGCTGCTTTTCCTCCCACATGTTTTGACTGTGTTTCATGGCAAATATGTTTCAACTTACTGCACTCGTTGGAAATGGCAAAGGGATAGATGCACACCGAATGCTTGTCAAATTTACAAATGTATACCAAAGGCATAAAACGAAACTTAGCTTTTGAATTTTGTTCTCTCCATGAAGAGGAACAAAATCACCTTGGATATTGTTTAAAAATTTCCAAGCATTCATATTCATAAAAAAGGTTGTGTTGCAACTTTCTAATTTCAGTTGGAGCTGTTTTATGTATGAAAGTCAGCCATGCTTACCATTAGACAATATAACCAAGTTGTCACCATGACAGTTTCTGGTTACCAATGACATAAGTGGATATATGATCTAGCCAAGGAGGATGTCATTTTGTGTGCTAGGTGCAGAGAGTGTGAAGAAATTAGATGCCAACTCAGCATTCTGATGGGCATCTATGCCCATCAGAATGCTGAGTTGGCATCTAATGCATCTAGCATTGAGTTGGCATCAGCTGCCCAACTCAATGCTAGATTTCACTCTTGAGCACAATAGGAGGGAGTATATGATAAGAGCCTTGTCGGTCAATTCGGCCCTGGAGAGATATTGCAAAGCTCAATGAGTAGAATTTTTCTCAGTGTGGTCTGTGCTTGTTAACAGGAGAGACTGCATCTGCAGGGATGGGATACACTTAAATAGGGTGCAAGAATATTTGCTGATGCTATTGAGGCAGTGTTAGGTGGGTCGGAAAACTGCTAGCTTGGGAGGGGGTGATACACATACTAATAGATTAACAGGCAGAGGTGAAAGTGATTCTTGCACTGCTTCTATTGGAATGAGCAGCAGCCTAGAAAACAAGGTGCTGGGGGACATGAAGGAACAAGTAAATACATGGGCTGTGTTTGGGTAATTAAGAGTTAGAACAGGTGCATCTATACATGCATGTACACCAATGCTAGGAGTTTGGTAAATAAATTTGATGAATTTGAGGTACTAGTCAAAACATCAAAGGCAGATATTGTTGGGATATCAGAGATGTGGTGTCACACAGCTATAAGGAATGCAGAATTGGAATTTGGGTTGTACAATGTGTACAGAAAGAATAGGAAGGGAGGAGGAGAAGGGAGGAGTTAGGGACCTGTGAGGTGATCTGATTGAGGTGAAGGCCTTGAATGGTTTGAGCAAGCTCAATGCTGACAAGATTCTTCCTCTTGCCAGATTAATCACCTGAGAGGATATAAATTAAAATTGAGGAAAGACAGTTGTAGAAAAAATGTCTAGAAATTTGCCTTGAGCCAGTAGGTGGTTGATTGCTGGAACAAACTTCCATCTGTCGTGGAAGTTGACAGCTTAAATAAATTCATGGCAGAACTAGACAAACATTTGGAAAGAATGGATGGGTGAAATGGGAAGGGGTTTTTTTTTTTTTTTTTTTTTTGGCTGATGCTATATAAGGTTGCTGTCTTGCATCATTAATATTGCCTCTGCTAATGCTAATATGGCTTTTAATTCTGTTCCTTTGTTTGCAGTTGTATTTTCAACATCCCCTGAGCTGTTGAAAAAAAAATTCTATGTAATAAGTGAGCTTTTTTTCATCCAAAAGTGGGACACATTTGTCCATAGTTGATATGACACGATTGTCATAATGCTGAATTTGGATCAGTGGCTCAAGAGCATACATAGCTGAATAAATTCAGTTTTTTTTTGTTACTTAGAAGGAAGTTTTTATTTTTTAATGAAATTTGCATAACAAATTCTAAATAGCAATCTCTTTGCTGCTAAAATTGTGAACAGTGAAAACAAAACTCTAACTTGTAAAAGGACAGGCAGGTGTACTGCAATGAAAGTGACTCTCCAGTAAACAGATTGCAGCAGGATAAGTTTGCCATAGCATATAACAGCATCACATTTTCAAATTTTGCGAAAAGCCTTAGTGATTTTAGGTCCTGAATTTTAGCATTCCAAATACAGAGTTCCAAGTTGTATATGTATTATCAAAAAAAAAAAAAGAAGAAAGGGAAACATGAGGAAAATCCAGTTGTAGGATGTTGAAATATAGTAAAAGGATATGTAATCACACCTTTAAGTGCAAGAGAGCTTACAAAGAGTGTTGCATAACAAAATAACATATAGTGGTGGTGTTCATTTTTTTTCCTATAAGTTACTAGTTTTTATAGGAAAAAACTAGTAACTTATATTAAGACAAATGCATACTACTATACTTTGTTTCTTCTTTGTAAAGAAAAGGAACACCAGAAGAAAGTAAAGAGAAAACTAAAAAAAAAAAAAACTATATAAACATATTAAAATGAAAAATAGGCAAATCCTGAACAGTAAAAAGATAAAATGAATTATGGATTATGGTGTTAATGTAAGATGTTGGGGTGAAGATTATGAAAACAATATAAAGTAAAAAAGGTTGGATGAGAATACATTAATACCAAGAACTAAATAAGTCATCATTGGTCATCTTCAGGGGACTACAGGTGTGATTTTCAGCAAAAGTGTAGCACATCAAAATTGTACTATATCCAGGATATAGTACAGTTTTGATGTGTTACACTTTTGCTGAAAAAGGAAATTAAAATAGGCAAAAAATTAAAAAAATTTAATTTTTTTATTTTTGCCTATATAAAACAATAGGTTTGCAACAGACTTTGCCAGAGCAGATGTATAGAGTAGTCATGACACTATGTATAATTGATTAATTGTAAATTAAGCAAAAAGTTAAAATTAAAAGTGCAACGTATGAGTGAAATATTAAAAAGAGGTAAGAAATAAAAAGAACTGTATAATTATTGGTGAAAGATTGTTATGTGCTGTAACATGCAAAAAAAATTAGGGTAGTTAGGAACATAAAAGTTGAACCTCAAGATAGAGTGCCCTCACACAAAAAAAGAAATGGTTAGTAGCGGATTGAATATTAATGTGTCTAGGTTTTTAGGGTAGGTAAATGACTCTAGAAGTGAGAAGATAAAAAGTGTTGAGGAATAGAAGGCAAAAGGAATAAAGTATAAAGAATGTCTATTGATTTCTTGGGTGCCATAATAAATAGGTAGACAGAAATAGGAAGATAGTTTAAAATAATAGTGAAGGAGTAATATTAAAGAATACTTGCAGAAAAGTTACTGTGAAAATAGAAAAAATAAGCGAAAAATTATATTATCAATATTTGGAGAAAAGTCACTGTGAAAATAGAAAAAATGAGTGAAAAATGATATCAATATTATAAATATTATGGGGGGAATGAAGAATTAAAAACAAATTAGAAAAATTTAAATAGGGAATTGTGACCTAAAATTATGACACAGGCAAAGAGAAATTAACATATGCCAAAATGACAGGATAGAGATATGAAAAACACTAAGAATTGAAATAAAAGATAGATACTGTTGTAAATAAAGTTTTATATTATGAATGGATAAAACACCAGTAAAAGAATGCATTGTGAGAATTGTTATGATAAATAACATTAAATGAGCAATGGGTCAAGATTCAGTTAAGGGTACCCCTTCCAGACTGCTAGTGATACAGCCATGATTGATGGGTGCTGACTCTGCCCAGTGTTACATGATCTCCTGGACATATGGAAACATGACATCTGGCACTGACACACACTGTGTCACCCATACCAGATGTTACCATATGTTCAGGCTATGAACTTCGCTGGCTGTTTGAAATGTCACATGGTGTTAATATTTGATTAGCCGATTATTTGATTTTTTGGATGCGTAATTAAAAAGAAAAGTTGTTTGGTTTTGGAAAAGGCTGAATAATGTGTGTATCGGGGATGTGAGGGCAGAAGCCCCCAGAAAAAAAAAAATTCCCCCTATTTGCGTATCCGATTGCCTTGGTTAAGTGCGGGTGGCTCTTCTACTGGGTGATTTATTCCTGCAAAATATTAAACGCAAAACACATGTGAAAATGTTGGATCATTTAGAAAACATAATGCAATTGATGAGGTTGAGTGGTTTCTGTGGTTTTGGCATTTCTTGTTGATTGGCATTGGCAATTTTCAGTGTTAATGCTCGTGAAATCGTCTGGTAATCAGTGGTTGCACATGGTGTTCATTTTTTGTTACAAATCATATGGTAATTACTTGTTTTTTAATGTTTGGGCAGAAAAGCAGTGGATAGAGTTGGCAGCCCCTATCCTCATCTAGTAATGTATAGGCAAGAAGAATCAATGGTTGCACGTGGTGTGAATTTTTTTCCTTGTTTTTTAAAAAAATTGCCTTTTCTTTTTCTTCATTTCAGCTCCAATTTTGTGGGGAAAAGTGGGGATTTCGGGTTGCCACCCCCCACCAAAAATTAAAACAAAAAAGCATTTCTGTGTTCACTCACATTAGCAATTCTCGTTGTTAATGCTCACAAAATAGTCTAGTAATGAATGGGCGAGAAGAATCATTGGTTGCTTGTGTGAATTTTTGTTACTTGTTTTTTTAAAAATTGCCATTTCACCTTTTCTTTTTAATTTCAGCTCCGCTTTTATGATGTCTCATGACATATTGCAATCCCCGAATAACATGCATTTTTGTTACTTTCTTTTTTAAAAATTTGCCATTTCCCGTTCTATTTTTCTTTATTTTCAGCTCTGCTGTATTGTTATGTCATGTACGTGTGGTCGAGGAGAAGAGGGGGCATTTTTGTTTGTTTTATTTTTAGAAATTGTTGCTTTGCCATTCATTTTCTTTCGGAAATTTCCTTTTAAATTGCCATTTCTTTTCCTTCGTTTCAGCTCTATCCGATGTATTCAAATGTCATGTGACATTTTGTAATCCCCGAAAAAACGTGCTTTTTTGTAACTTGAATTTTTAAGTTTATTGGCTTTATCCTTTGTTTTCAGCTGCCATATTTGCTGCTGTGCCATGGGGCAAGGAGAGGAGGGGGAATGCAGTGAGTGGGCGGAGTCAACTCATCAATCACTGCTTTCCCCTTCCTCTCCTCACCACCATTTTGAAAGGGGTATCCGTTATTGAATCTTTACCCTAGTAAAATCTATCAAGAAAAGGAAAGCAATCGAGTTGGATCAGAAAATTAAAATAATAAGGATGTATGAAAATGGTCAAACATTAACAAGTATCGTGTGGAATTCAGATTTGTTAGTGTCAACAGTGAACACAATAATAAAGGAAAAAGACAGAATATGATAAGGGGTGAAGGGATCGGCACCAATGAAGTCAACTATAATAATCAAGGCTACGAAATACATATCAATTTTTACAGCACAATAACATGCGTTTTTTCTTCCTTTTATGTTTTCTTTTCTTATGTGCCACTCCGACTACTTCACCGCTGTCCCTAGATAAAGTTTTTAATTGAACTAATTAAAAATATATAACTGTTTTTCTTCATTCTTCTGAGGATATTATGTGGATTTTGTAATTTTGGCATATCAGGGATATAGTAGCAATATTTTATTAGTCCTGGAACGTATGTATCTCTTATGTATGTTGGGGATTTGCTGTATTTTTAATTAACCGGGAAATTGATTATCCCGGTTTTTTTTTTTTTTTTTACATCTATCCTGGAAAATCAAGAGTCTACTGTATAGGCAAATGCTTAAATCTTTACTATAAAAAAATTCACAACCAGGTTAATTTTTTGTAGTAAAGATTTAATAGAGGCTAAAAGATGCAAGTATTGCTTAACCATGTGAGATAGTCCTCTCAACCCCTCTGTGCATAACCAAATCAGCTACTCCCCCTCCTGTCTGAAATAAGGAAGTAAGTTCAACACTTAGGTCCATTAAAAATTCTTTTAGGCAGAGAGCTTGGGTAATTTGATCGGGACCAACACCCAGGAGAAGCAAAATGAACTTGAAGTAATTCTGAATAAAAAAATATCAAAATCAGAAACATCATTTACGGAATGTGTGTGTGAGGTTTCTATATAAGTAATTTGCATGAAATGTCTTGCGACTGGCTGCATATATAGAGCTAGTTAGTACATTTATTTTTTGTATATATTGTGTAATATAGTTAAAAGTTATCGTCTGGCTGTTTAGCTAATGGAAGACAAAATTAGGAAAGTAATTAGGATAAAAATAGACATTCCTGCCCTCGTATTACACTAATAGTAAACAGTCATGGTTCTGTTTGTGATTTGTAGGACCTTTGAAAGTAGGGAGAAGGATATCATTGTCCCTCTGTATAAAGTGATGATAAGATAGCATTTAGAATATAGTATTCAGAATTTGGAGACACCTAAAAGAGAGAGAGAGAGAGAGAGAGAGAGAGAGAGAGAGAGAGAGAGAGAGAGAGAGAGAGAGAGAGAGAGAGAGAAATCTGGAGAGGGTGTTCAAAGAAGGATCACTAGATTGGCAAGTAATGCTAACACAATTTATTATTCTGCCACAAGCATAAATGTTGGCTAATCTTATAGATTTCTCAGCACCACATTCAAATGTCCTATCAGATATATATATATATATATATTATCTGATGTGCAGTTTGAGTGATTTTAAACTCTAAGTCAGCGTTTCCCAAACTTTTTTAGTCACGGAACACTTTTCATCACAGAACACTTACGAAACACAAGTTTAGCAGGAGCCAAGGAATTGTTGCTGATATTTTATTACATATGATGCACTGTGCATCACGAGCATCTTTGTTTCCAACACAAGTAAAGCCGAAATTCAAATAGCTGTCATTATACTGGTCTTTTATTAGTTGGTTCCTGTTTTTTCACTTCAGATTTTTGATCAAAAGGCTGCGATTGTTCATCCTCACTTTGAAGTGTGACAATATTGTGTTCATTTTAATCGAGCAAGTTGCACTACTAGAAGTACTTGCTTCTCGTTTTAAAGTTCCTTTTTTCAACCACAAATCCATGGTCACATATTTTAATAATAATATTTTGAAATACTAATAATTATCAAAAAATTTATACAAGGAAGTGTTTAGTTATGATATTGTTTCGCTTCCTCCTCTCCTTCAACCCTTCAGTCTAAATTGCATACGAATGGCATACTAGATCACATTTCTACTTTTTCGTAGATGTCATTACCTGTACGCATACTTCTCTATGCAAATTCCACGAAAATAAAGTGTTCCGCGGTCTATTTGATTACAGTAAGACCCCCATATCTGTGGGGGGATACGTTCCAAGACCTACTGTGGATATAAATAAGCAGCATGTTCGAGAGGCAACCAGAGAAAGTAATACTCTTGATCTGGTTATCAGCAGTGATCATTCGTGTATTAAGAATTTGCAGATAAAGGAACCACTAGGTGGCAGTGATCACAGTGTACTGATGTGGGATTTACTTAAAGATTTAATTACCATCAGGGGTAAAGGAAAGGGTTTTTGCTTCCGTAAAGGTGAGTACAGTGGTCTCAGCGAGTACAGTGGAGATGTGCAAATGTATCCCCAATTCACAAAGGGGTATTGAAGGGTGACACGAGTAATTACAGACCAGTTAGTTTAACTTCTGTTCGGGGTAAAATAATGGAGTCACTGGTTAAAGATGCATTGCAGGATCATCTAGACAAGACTGCAGCAATAATTCAGACACAGCATGGGTTTGTTAAGGGAAAGTCTTGTCTGACAAATTTGATAGGATATTATGATGTGGTTACAAAGGAACTGGATGCAAAAAATAATTTTGATATCATATATTAGGATTTCAGGAAAGCTTTTGACACTGTTGCGCATGGAAGACTATTGTACAAATTGGAGCAGAATGGTATTAAGGGTAAGTTGCTACAATGGATAAAAGGATGGTTGAGTGGGAGAAGACAGAGGGTGGTAATCAATGGGTGCTGCTCTTCGTGGACTAATGTTATTAGTGGAGTCCCACAGGGTTCGGTGTTAGGTCTACCGTTGTTTTGTATATTTATCAATGATATTGATGAAGGTATATCAGGCTTAATGTCGAAGTTTGCAGATGATACAAAGGTTGGCAGAGTTGTTAATGGCAGTGTGCTACTGAAACAGGATCTAGATAATTTGGGCAGATGGGCTAAGAAGTGGCAACTGAAGTTTAACCTTGACAAATGCAAAGTACTGCATATGGGTAGAAGTAACCCCGGAGAAACGTACCAACTGTGTGGTACTACACTTAAGGCTGTAGAAAATGAAAAAGATGGGAGTAATTGTGCAGTCAGATATGAAGTTTTCTGAGCAATGCAGACAGGCTGCCAGGGCAGGTCATGGGGTTTTGTCAATGATATATAGGAATTTTGCTAGCAGGGAGAAGGAGGTGATTGTCCCTCTGTATAAGGCAATGGTCAGGCCACGCCTTGAGTACTGCGTACAGTTCTGGAGGCCTCATTTTAGGAAGGCTGTAGATTTACTTGAGCGTGTACAGAGAAGGGCAACAAGATTGGTGAGGGGAATGAAGGGATCCTCTTATCAAGAGAGGCTTAAGTTCTGCAAATTGCAGTGGCTGGAGACTAGGCACCTGCGCGGTGATCTGATTGAGGTATATAAGGCCTTGAATGGGTTGAGCACACTGAATTCTGATGGGATCCTTCCACTTGTTCAGATTACGAACCTAAGGGGGCAGAAATTCAAATTTATTTATTTTATTTTATTTTATTAATAACAAGATACACAACAGGTAACCATTAACAGTGTATTAAGAGTAAATTAACAGTGTATTAACAGTAAATTAAGAAAAGACAGATGTAGAATAGATGTGCGGAAATTTGCCTTTAGCCAGCGGGTGGTTAATTGCTGGAACAAACTTCCATCTGTTGTTGTGGAAGTTGACAGGTTAAATAAATTTAAGGAGGAACTGGACAGGCATTTGGAGGGAATGGTGTGATTTTTTAATTTAATTTTATTTTATTTTTTTATTTATTTATTATTTTTTTTTTAATTTAATTTTATTTATTTTTATTTATTTATTTATTTTTGGCTGATGCTACATAAGCTCATACAGTTGCTTTCTTGCATCACATGCCACTACTACTACTACTACAAGGCAGTCATAGACTTTATTAGGAATGTCTCCCATACTGAATTGGTATGAATTTTCACCAACAAGATAAAATAAGTAGATACTTGTATATGTGCTCATAGGGTACATTCACTATAACTACCTCCAATCTAACCTGTATCTACTTCCAACAAGTGCACAGGGACATTTTGTTCACCTTATAGAATGAGAACCACTTAACCAGTCTTTTTCCATTTATATCTTTTGATTTGCTGCTAGTAAGATTACTACTATCCTTTGGCTTTTAGATATGCTGAACCATACCCAAAGAACTGAAGTATTTGGATTATAATTCTCAATTCTGTTATCCATTACATTAGCAGATTCTTTATCTCTGCCTCGGTGTTCTTTTGCATAATAATAAAAGTTAATGACACTATTGGTGATATATTTTTTGTGTTGTATATATTTTCTGTTTTGCTTTGAATTGAAAATAATTAATTTTAATATTTAACTTTAATTATTGAGTTAAATTTAATATTATATTTTATAATTAACAATTATAATAACACCAAAAATAATGATTAACTTTTTTTAACAGGCTCAGGACCGTAATCAGTTTCTGATACAATCTGTGAATATCCATCCAAAAGATATTTGTTATAATGTTGTATGTCATGCAGTTCTTAATCATGATGAAATATCCACTTGTACATAAGTGGAATACAAAAGGAATAAAAAGTATTTTTTTATGATCTATGTCTACTGAAACTGAAGCAGATTTAAATGAGAATAAAGACTATTTTAAAAATCTGAATGTTCTTATATTTGAATTGTAACTCTTATAAGTAAGACTTCAGGAAAGTGGCATTGGTAAAATATGATTTATGCGACATCACACAGGTAAGAAACACTTCTATTATTAAGGAAACAAGAAATGTGGTGTTCCTTAATAAACTTGCAAGAATGCATATACACAATGTATTTGTAATATGTGTGGACAGCTGTTCTGATACTTGAAAACAGATCACATGTCTTAGTCTTCCTTTTTATAAGTTTCTTTCACTAACTATGTGAGTAATACATTGTACAAACTCACTTTCACTTATTTAGGATTCCATATGCCCCATTTCCACGATAAACATGCAGAATATGGAGTCAGAAACTGAAACGAGAAACAGACTTGTGGAATTTGCTGTCATGATTGTCTCTCACACGCATAATTTAAATATAAAATTGGATATGCTATAAAAACTAAATTCATACCTAGAAGAAAAATAAATGGAAAAACAGGAAGTATAAAATTGTGAAATGATACTTTGAGGAACAGGAATATTTTTAACCCAGACACCGTATGTAGTATTTATAAATTTGAGAAGAATATGGAATTAAATTGAATCAAGGTAGGCAAATTCAAAGAAAAGTTTTTTGTAATTGGTTATCAAGTTTTCTCTTACTGTTCACTGAGGATGATGGTAGATGGCCCTGTCTTCAATCTTCTCCACTAATGCTGGTGTTCCCCAAGGTTCACTTCTTTCCCCCATTCTTTTCCTCTTATATATTAATGACCTTCTTCCACTGACCAGAAACCCTATCCATAGTTTTGCTGACGATATCACATTGCATTCCACTTTCCAGTTTAAGAAACCTTGCTCTGCTCAATAAGCTTCAACTTCTCGAATATCCGCTACCAATTCCTTAAATGCCGATCTCCAGTGGGGCAAAGACAACTTAGGTGATTTCAATCCTTCTGAAACTCAGTCTTGTCTTATATCTTGCAAAAAGGATTTTTATGCTTATCTTTGGTGACACTCCGATTTCTAGGCAAGATGATATCTCTTTTGGGGATTACCTGGCTTGTAATCTCTCTTGACACAAGCAGATTACAAATATTGCTTCCTCTGCATTTAAAAAAACTTTGTTTTCTATTTCGCTCTTGGTGTTACTTTTCTTCCAAACAGCTGTTCACTCTGTACAAATCGCAAATCCACCCTGCCAATGGAATATTGTTCCCACATCTGGGGCGGTGCCCCCAAAACCTCTCTCAGGCTTCTAGATTCCATTCAAAAGAGAGCAGTTAGGTTAATTAATGACATCTCTAACAGAGTCTCTCCACTCGCTGTCTCATAGATGTACTATTTCTCCTGCATGCCTTTTCTGCAGATACTTCCATGGGCACTGTTCTTCTGAATTGGCTTCTATAATTTCCACTCTGTCGTTCAAAACAGTCCGAACACATGCCCGTCACCAGCCAACATCCATTTACAGTCCAACTTCAAACTCACAGAACCAACTTTTCATCTTCCTCATTTATTCATTCAACTGCTGTTTTCTGAAGCAACTTTCTTTCATACGTTTTTCCGGAAAATTACAGTCTGCAGAAGTTAAAGTCTAATGTCAAGAAATATCTTCTTTCATCTTTTCAACCTCCAACCCAAGCAGGGTACGAAGTACTATAGGTTCTAATACCTCTCGTGTTTGGGGTTTTCTTAAACAAAAAAACCTTCTTAATATCCGCTCAAACAGCTTTAAATCGTGTGCTTATGCACAGTCATCACTAACATTATTGCAGATGACCCTAATAAGAAAGAACTGTTTACCTTCCAAAATAAGATAGTAATATACCCTAAAATATAACAGGTTTTGCAATAATGTTAGCATTTCCTGTTAACCATTAGAAAGACACAATATAGAAACAAATCCTGAAACCCACAAGACTCCCAGGGACTCATATCTGATGAGTATGGGCTTGGCACACCCAGGGTCCTGAGCTGGATATCATCATTACCTTCTATTTCTGACTCTCTCTCTCTCTCTCTCTCTCTCTCTCTCTCTCTCTCTCTCTCTCTCTCTCTCTCTCTCTCTCTCTCTCTCTCTCTCTCTCTCTCTCTCTCGCTCTTATGGCCCTAGCAGCCTACGTTGGCGTTAAATCTGAACACAACAACAACAACAACAACAACCAGGAGTGGTTTTGGACCACTGTTGTTCCTAATTATTAGAAACATCAACAAAGGGATAGAGGGTATGTTGTCAAAATTTGCAGATGATGTAAAGATTGGGAAGTGATTGATGATCAGTGCCAAGCAGTGCTCCTTCAGAATGACTTGAACATTATTATTATTAGCCATAAGGTGCAAGGAAGTCTGAGGCTTATGCTGCACCAGCCAAAAAAAAAAAAAAAATTCCTGCATTATCCTGAGAGAGAGAGAGAGAGAGAGAGAGAGAGAGAGAGAGAGAGAGAGAGAGAGAGAGAGAGAGAGAGAGAGAGAGAGAGAGAGAGAGAGAAGTAGAAGGGAATCACCAAGAAAAAATAGAATGATGATATCCAGCTCAGGACCCCGGGTTTGCCAAACCCATACTCACCAGATGTGAGTCAGAAAAGTGGCAGCTATGTTTAATGCAAAAAAATTCAAGGTCACTTGGGAATTAAAAAGTATAGAAAGGGATTCATTTATCAATGATTTATCAAATGATACTCTGTAGCAATAAGACAATTGTAAGAGGATCCAAAGCTAGGCAACGTGCATGGTAACCATACAAGGAAAGACTTTGATATGACGTGGGTTACAGAACTTGTCAACCAGGCACCTTAGAGAAGATGTGAATGAGGTTTATAATGCTTTGACAGGGCTTGGTAAAATGAATGAAAGCACATTTTCAGTTATAAAGAATTCCAGAACTAAGAGCTATAAATTTAAATTATCAGGGAAGTAGTTTATACTATATTGTAGGAAGTTTTCTTATAGCCAGTGAGTTGTTGATTACTGGTATGAGTGGCTTTAGCAAGTAGTTGAGGCCAACAGTTTTTGTGCTTCACTCCACACAAAAGTTTGGAGTGAAGCACATAATTTGCCTATTTTCTTTTTTTTTCTCCTTTTTTTTTTTTTTTTCTAGTGTGGCAAAAACATTTGGTTTCTTTGCACTGTATGGCTAATACATGTTAATATCAAATATTGATCACAATGAAAAGGCATCCATATAGCCTGCGATGTATTTTTGTGTTTATTTGTAAATGTCTAAATAGTTTGTTCTTTGATTCATTTTTATTAGTGTATAACAAATGTGAGACATAGAAGCAATTATTTCAATTTACATGATGCAGTTTCTGATGCCACCACTGTAAGTATGAATAAATGTCTTACTCCGCACGTCTGTTTAAATTTTTTTATTATAATTTTTATTAATTTTTACTATTCATAAATACAAAGAGGCATAGCTCTAACATTCAGATTCATGTTTGTATTACTTTTTTTTTTTTTTGGACTCTAGAATATACCCAGAATTTTTGCATTCTTCTAAATTTCCCTGTAATTTACTGTAGTTTTTGCATAATTTGTCACTATGCATCTTCTTTCTCTTTCATATAAACATGCCAGTAGAGATCCTGGATGAATGAACATGAATTTAAGTTCTTTTTCTATAGAATTAGAATTTCTATAGACCTCTTTGGTTGGGGCTGGTTGCCAATCTTAGTTGGAGAGAGAGAGAGAACAGGGTTTCTCTATGAAAAACTATTTGCCAGGTTTTTTTTTTTTTTTTTTGACCCAAACAACTTGAATATTGGCCTGTGCCAATTTTCAAGTTGTTTGGGTCAATTGACAATATGGCCTAAGCCACTGATGCACTTAAAAACCAGCATTTTGGAATTTTTTTAAGTCCTGTGATGGTTTTTAAGTGCATCAGTGGCTTAGGCCATATTGTGCTGTTATGAATTGTGTCCACAAGTCCGCGAAGTTTAGGCTATCTACTTTTCAGTAACAGTTGTGTTTGTAACATTAGATGCCTATAGCTCTGTAACCTTGGGAATGGGATACTTATTTTATATAAATGTTATTTATAAAACATTTTCTACTCAAAATCATCTAATTAATTAACAGTCCTTGAAGTTTAGGCTATCGTTTCAGAAAGCATTCTGTTTTTACATGTAGGATATATTTTTTTTTTTTTTTTTTTGGACTCTACATTGTAGGATATATTTTTACATTCATCTGCTGGGCATTTTTCTCCTATGTATTCTTATTCTTTTGGGCATTTTTTTTTTTTTTTACCCTGGAATTTCTGCTACTTGTAAGTTGTACTTTTGAGAATCAATCTTTATTCCTTCATGAAGATGTTTGGATTGTATGAGGGGCATTTGAAAAGATGTGGGGGTCATTTGTGGGGCCCCAAGTATATGAAAGGGTAGTTACAGTGATAAAAATTTTTGAACTTTAAATATGTATAATACAAAATAATAACAACCAAATTTCATGCAGTTTCAATTATATTTTGTATTATTCGTATTACTATCGTATTTTGGAAGGTAAACAGTTCTTTCTTATTAGAGTCATCCGCAATAATGTTACTGTTTGAGCAGATATTGAGAAGGTCTTTTTTGTTTATGAAAACTCCAAATGAGAGGTATTAGAACCTATAGTACTTATTACCGTTAGGTTGGAGGTCTGAGAAGACGAAAGAAGATATTTGTTGACATTAGACTTGAACTTCTATAGGCTGTAATTTTCAGGAAATACGTACAAAGGAAAGTTGTTCCAGAAAACAGCAGTTGAATGGATAAAGGAGGAAGATGAAAAGTTGGTTCTGTGAGTTTGAAGTTGGACAGTAAATGGATGTTAGCTGGTGGCAGCACATGTTTGGACTGCTTTCAAAGAGAGAGAGAGAGAGAGAGAGAGAGAGAGAGAGAGAGAGAGAGAGAGATTGGGAATTATAGGAGCCAATTCAGAAGAACAGTGCCATGGAAGTATCTGCAAAAAGGCATGCAGGAGAAACAGTATGTCTATGAGACAGCGAGTGGAGAGACTCTGTTAGAGATGAGTCATTAATTAACCTAACTGCCATCCTCTGAATGGAGTCCGAGAGAGATTTTGGGGGCACCGCCCCAGATGTGGGAACAATATTCCATTGGTAGGGCAGATTTGCGATTTGTACAAAAAAGTGATGCCGAGAGCAAAAGAGAAAACCAAGTTTTTTAGATGCAGATATTTGTGATGTGCTTGTGTCAAGAGAGATTAGAAGCCAGGGTAATCCCCAAAAGAGATATATCATCTTGCCTAGAAATCGGAGTTTCACCAAAGATAAGCATAGGAGCAGAAGGATCCTCTTTCTTCTGAGTTTTAGAAGGATTGAAATCACCTAAGTTGTCTTGGCCCCACTGGACTTTGGCATTTAAGGAATTGGTAGTGGATATTCAAGAAGTTGAAGCTGATTGAGCACAGCAAGGTTTCTAAAACTGGAAAGTGGAATGCAATGTGATATCGTCAGCAAAACTATGGATAGGATTTCTGATCAGTGGAAGAAGATCATTAATATATAAGAGGAAAATAATGGGGGAAAGAACTGAACCTTGGGGGACACCAGCATTATTGGAGAAGTTAAAAGACAGAGTGCCATCTATCATCACCCTCAGTGAGTGATCAGAGAGAAAATTCGATAACCAATTACGAAAAATGGTTGACAAACCATGAGATGGAAGCTTGTTTAGAAGACCCTTATGCCATACGCGATCGAAAGCCTCTGAATTGTCAAGAGCAACTGCTTGTGTTTAACCAAACTTTTCCATTGAATTTGTCCATAAATGGGTAACATAAGCCAGAATTTCACCAGTGTATCGACACTGACGGAATCCATACTCGTGATCCTTGATCATACAAAAGGATTCTAGGTAGTTTAAGAGTTAGCAGTTAATTGATTTCACGTTACTTTAGAAAGGGTAGAAGTAATTACAATGGAAAGACAATTGGATGGGAGGGATTTGTCACCCTATTAAGGAACTAGCTGGATATGAGCTAATTTCCAAGCAGAAGGAAAAACTCATTTTGAATAAGAAAGTGAAAAAAGGTGGCAAAGCAGAGGAGTAAGTTCATGAGTGCAGCTTTGAGAACAAGTGGAGAAATACCATCAGGACCTGAGGGTTTCTTAGCACCAAGATGTCAGAATCCTTCTGACATCCTTTTGAAGGAAGACCACAGAAGGCATCGAATGGAGAATGGTGGGAGGTGTTTTACAAAGATCCTTATTACATGAGTTGGAAATAAAGTGGGATGCAAGCAGGTCAACTTTATCCTTGGCTGACTTGACAATAGAACCATCTGGGTTTGACTGAGAACAGATGGGCAAAAGTTGCGGCCAGTAGCTTTGGCAAGAGACCAGAATGCTCGGCTACCATTAGAGCAAGAAGCAAGTTTTCTACTCTTAGCCTGTTCAAAATCTAGATTGGACTGATTAATAACCGCTTAATAGGCTGTGATGTCATTTTTGATTCTCTTTTTTGTGAAGGTAAGTTGAACTGATTTTGATACGTTTAGTTCCAAACCTATTTGCAGTAGATAGGCTACAAGATTGTCGATCAGGACGGAAACTTGGCGATTTGTGAAATGAGTGTTCTTTAGAATGTAAGCCTTTGGCTTACTAACTTGGGTAATCTCCTATGAAATGTACAGCTTGATTAACGAAGGTTAAGGGTTGTGATTGTCCTTGGAAAGGCCGATGTTAGAAACTGTCTAGCGGGTAGAACCAATGCAGAAACCTTGAAAACGTGAGGAAAGGTAAATGAATTGATAAATTAATAGGAGGAGCTTGTGATTTGAAAATTTGAACTGGAATGGTGGTGCAGGGAGGTTGTCGCTGAATGGGGGGTTGCCGAAGTAGAGTCTGCATGTGTAGCACAGTGGTATCAGCACTGTCCTCACACCTGGTGGAAAAGGCCTGGGTTCGAATCCCGTCAGTGACGCGAGGAATTTTAGTGGGCTTTTTCACTCCGTGGCTGAGTTAGTCTCAGGCATAGATAGCAAGTTTTTTGTCCAGCAAACACAAATCGACCATAGTACACACTCAACAAACATAAGTCACAGCATTGTAGATGAATTTAATGATTCGGGTGGCCTAAATATGATAGTTTGTTTTAGTCAGTTTGCCGAAGTGATGGAAAGTATATATTGTGAATAGTGCTCTAAGAATGTTTTTGGTTACGAAGGAGTAGCAGCGGTGGAAAGCTAAAAGAAAAGGGGATTACAAAGGACTTGCTGAGATATCAGATTTCAAAGGACAGGGGAACTGCAATCAGATGCCAAAGAAGTCGGAAGTCCAGACCACCGATTCCGGGGAACGAAGTACCTGATTTAATTTTAAACCTAAACTATCAGTACTGGCTACATAGGTCACCGGAATAAATGTTATCTCCACAAGGCATATATATCTTTCTCCCTTCGTAAAAGAGGGATGTTTAAAAGCATAACAGCAAACTGCCTGCATCACACAATATTGGTTAATAGTGATAGAACTAGAGTTAAGTATATTGTAAGTGGAGACAGCCTTACTGCCCAGAAGGGCAGATAAGGCTATCTGGACTAGTGTAAGTAACAATTAAGATCGTTTATGGTAATAGACGGGACAATACAAGAAAATTACGTATGTGGAAGGAAATCTAGCACCAAATCCTGTCACCTAGAATAAGTACATGATACTAGCTTTATTTTGCCTGTATGTATGTATATATATATGTATAGTTTTAAAATGTCTCATTAAAGAACTAGTTAAATTTAATATGGATTTGTGAATTATTGTTCCTCTGCTCAACTATGAACTAAACGAAGGGAATCTCGCAGTCAGCCAACTGGTGAGTTTGGGCCTAATATATAAGGTACATGGCCTCCGTAGCTGAGTGGTCAGGAGCGGGAGTGCAGTAGCACACCCTCTTTGAGTAGACCGGGGGTTCAAGCCCCTGACTGATAAATACGGTTGATCTGCCAACCCACACTGGACTAGCGTGGCAGATTATGGTCCATTTCCCTCAGCATGAATTGTTGAGGAGGCTTCCATCCTGCAGTGGGTTGGCTGCAGTTTACCTTTACCTTATATAAGGTACAATTGTATAGCCCAATCCATAAGGTAGGACTAGGACTCCGGCCAATTAAAGCAGGGAGGCACATCTGGAAGAATTAGCCATAGTAGTGAATAATACCTACAAGATGTTAAGTATAATTTGAGGTCATCTGCATATGATGAGAAATCAGTGTACCTTGCGAGGAAAAGTTTAAGGGCAGCAGCGAACAGTAGACCGGACAGGACACCTCTCTGCAATACTCTCATTATAATGCACTCCTGTTGGAAGGATTTATGGCTGATGATGAGTTGTCTTGGTTTAACGATTAGGTTGATGGTTTTTAGCAGGCGTCCTGTAATGCCAAATACTTTTCTAGAATGTAGATGACAGCGGGAATTGAAAGCTTATCATAAGCAGATGAAGTATCAACGAAGATGACGTCCAGCTGAGATTTACTGTTGAGAGCAGTTTGAATTTTAAATAGGGTATCCAGGAGGTATGCATATGTAGATCCTTTGGGGATCAGTATGCAAATGTTTTGGGTCTATGAGAGAAACATCGGTCTTCAATGCTGATAAGATAGTTTTCTCATACACTTTTAATAGAGAGCAGCCCACTGATATCCGTCTCAGGGTCCTTAGGGTTTCTTCTTTTGGGTATGGGTTGTACCCTAGCGATTCCACATTGTCGGGATTGATCCGGAATTCAATATGCGATTAAAGATTACAAGAAGGGGCTCAACACAGTGAAGGTACTACACACTTTAAGCATGTAATAGAAGAAAGCTGTCAGGACCAATTGTAGATTTATTGGGAGTCTATTGATGGTATTTATAGGGTGTTGTTTTGTTAGAGTTATAGTTGAAAGGGCCGTCTGGAAGGCATGACGAAATCACTTAGGTTTGGGGGATTTTTTGATCTGATGGTGCCTCGTTGAAAGTCAAAAGAAATCCATTCCTGAAATACCTTCTCATTGATATGGAAATCTTTGTTGGATTTGTATGTAATATGTTTGGAGTGGTTTATTCTGTTGGGTACCATCTGCAAGATTGCTTTTCGTTTACATTTGAGAACGGTTGCCCGCTCTTTCTTGTACATCTGGTAGTCAGCTGCGTTATGGTACTTTTTCCATATTCTGAAAGCTTTTTGTTTCCTCTTACATTCCTCTCCAAGTATTTGATAGAGAATACTGTTTTGGTAATTCACCTCATTCCCGAAAGCTTCACCAGCATTTGAGTTTATAGTAAAGTTGAACTCAGACGTGATGGGAGAGTGATCAGAAGGGAAGCTGTGGTGTTCAGTGGTCAGACCAAGGTGTGGGAGATTGTGGATACACTTAAATAGAAAGGGTGCAAGAATGTTTGCTGATGCTATCGAGGCAATGTTAGGTGGGTCGGAAAACTGCTAGATTGGGGGGATACAAGGACTAATAGATTAACAGTAGCCACTGGCAGAGGTGAAAGTGATTCTTGCACTGCTTCTATTGGAATGAGCCGCAGCCTGGAAAATAAGATGCAGGATATTTCAGAGACTGCTGGGAATCATTGGGGTACAATTTAACACATGGGTTGTGTTAGGGTAGTTAAGAAAAAGAACAGGTGCATGTATACTTGTGTGTACACCAATGCTAGGAGTTTAGTAAATAAATTTGATGAATTTGAGGTATTGCTCAAAACATCAAAGGCAGATATTGTGGGGATTTCAGAGACGTGGTGTCACACAGATATAAGAAATGCAGAACTGGAATTTGGGGACTACAATGTCTACAGAAAGGATAGACAGGATAGGAAGGGAGGAGGGGTTATGCTATTAGTTAAAAAACACATAAAATCCAAGGAAGTGAAGCCAGTCGACATCGCTGGACAGTGCAGTGTCGAGTCAGTTTGGTGTGACATAAGCATTGGGAGATCAAAATTGAGAGTAGGAGTGTGCTATAGGCCTAATGACTCTGATGAGTATAATAAGAAACTGTTCGGAGAAATAGAGTGGGCCAGTAAATCAGAGAGTCTTATAATGAGGGATTTTAATTTCCCAGATATTGACTGGAATTTGGGGGCTGGTCACTCACACAGTAGCAAGGCTTTTGTGGATTTATTGGATGATTGTTTTCTACATCAGCATGTTCGGGAGGCAACTAGAGGGAGTAATACTCTTGATTTGATTATCAGTAGTGATTCTTCATGCATTAAGAATCTGCAGATAAATGAACCACTTGGTGGCAGTGATCACAGTGTGCTGAAGTGGGAGTTACTCAAAGAGGTAACTACCATTAGGGGTAAAGGGAAGGGGTATTGCTTTCGTAAAGGCGACTACAATGGACTGAGACAGTATTTAAATTCTATACAGTGGGATCAACTGATGATATTGCCAACAGCAAATTCAAAATGGGAAGCATTCAAAGAACTTATCGTGGAAGCTACTAGGCTTTACATACCAACTAAGAAATATTGTTCAAGGTTTAGGCCTAAATGGTTGTCAGATGAACTAATGAGGCATATGGCAGAGAAGAAAAATGCATGGGATACATACAAATTAACACGTGACACGGACGCCTATGATAGATACAAGTTGATCTGTAACCAAGTTACAAAGGAGGTTAGGCAGGCGAAGGCAGATTACGAGAGATCCTTGGCAAGGGATGCGAAGAAAAACAGCAAAGAGTTCTTTACTTATGTAAACTCTAGAAGGAAGGGGATGAATCAGATTGGTCCACTTGAGATCGATGGGTCAACTGTTGATGACCCTGCTCGGGTAGCTAACAAACTAAATGAATATTTTGCATCGACATTCACACATGAGGAGTTATTCAGCGAGGGGAATGCCAGAGGTGTATTCAATTCTAGCAGTAAGCTAGAGAATCTTGTAATAACTGAGAGCAAAGTGGAGGAGAAATTGTTGAAGATAAACACAAGAAAGGCACCTGGGGTGGATGGGATCTATCCAGTTATATTAAAGGAGGCAGCAAAGGAGGTAAGCAAACCCTTAGCCATAATTATGAGAGCTTCCTTGGACTCAGGGGAGGTACCCATTGACTGGAGATGTGCAAATGTGACCCCAATTCACAAAGGGGGATCAAAGGCTGACACAAGTAATTATAGACCTGTGAGTTTAACTTCTGTTCCCGGAAAATTAATGGAGGCACTGGTGAAAGAAGCACTGCAGGATCATCTGGACAAGACTTCAGTTATAGCTAGGACACAGCATGGTTTTGTTAAGGGGAAGTCTTGCCTGACCAATTTGATTGGATACTATGATGCAGTCACAAAAGAACTGGATGCAGGGAATAACTTTGATATTATATACTTGGATCTTAGAAAGGCTTTTGATACTGTTGCACATGGAAGACTGCTGCACAAATTGGAGCAGTGTGGCATTGGAGGCAAGTTGCTGCTATGGATAAAGGGGTGGTTGAGGGGGAGAAGACAGAGAGTGGTAATCAATGGACACTGCTCATCGTGGACTAATGTTATTAGTGGAGTCCCTCAGGGTTCAGTATTGGGGCCTTTACTGTTTTCTGTATTTATAAATGATATTGATGATGGTATATCAGGCTTAATGTCCAAGTTTGCAGACGATACGAAGGTTCGCAGGGTTGTCAAGGACACTACTGACACTATGCTGCTGCAACAGGATTTGGAAAGGTTGAGCAGATGGGCTTCGAGGTGGCAAATGAAGTTTAACATTGACAAATGTAAAGTACTACATATGGGAAACAGCAACCCCAGAGCAGCGTATCAACTCTGTGGTACTACACTGACAGTGGTAGAGAATGAAAGGGACCTGGGGGTGGTGGTGGTGCAGGCAGATATGAAGTTCTCTGAGCAGTGCAGACGAGCTGCAAGAGTAGCTCATGGTGTATTGTCAATGATATATAGGAATTTTTCTAGCAGGGATAAGGAGGTGATTATTCCCTTGTATAAGGCAATGGTCAGGCCACACCTAGAGTACTGTATACAGGCCTGGAGGCCTCATTTCAGGAAGGATGTAGAGCTGCTGGAACGAGTACAGAGAAGGGCAACTAGATTGGTGAATGGGACAAAGGGGTTCTCTTACGAAGAAAGGCTTAAGTTTTGCAAATTACAGTGTCTGGAAACTAGGCACCAGCGGGGTGATCTGATAGAGGTGTACAAAGCCTTGAATGGTTTGAGCATGCTCAATGCTGATGGGATTCTTCCTCTAGCTCAGAAAAATCACCTGAGAGGGCATAAATTCAAATTGAGGAAAGACAGATGTAGGATAGATGTGCGGAAATTTGCCTTTAGCCAGCGGGTGGTTGGTGGGTGGAACAGACTTCCATCCCTTGTCGTGGAAGTTGATAGCCTAAATAAGTTTAAGGCTCAGCTGGACAGGTATTTCGAACGAACAGAGGGGTGAAGTGGAAGTGGTTATTTTTATTTATTTATGTTACTTTTTTTTTTTTTTTTTTTTGGCTGATGCTGCATAAGCTTGCTTTCTTGCATCAAATGCCTCTACTAATGCTAATGCTAATGCTAATAATAGATTCAGCATCTGGAGCATCTGGTTTCCCCTGGTAGGAGGTGCAGTTTGGTGAACTAAGCCAAATGTGCCAATGATTGATATGAGATCTTCAGTGGCCTCATGTCTAGTCGTCTGCATGTTGAAATCGCCTATAATGAAGGTGGGGACATTGGGGGCTAGGTTGGCTGCTATCCATGATATCAGTTCACTTCGTGAATCTTCTGTGTGGTCGGGGGATAGATATACAAGACAAATTTGTAGTTGTATGGCATCCTTTCTTAATGTGGCACATAGGGCGTTGAAGTTATCTGATTTTGGTTACCTGAAATCTGGACTGCTTGAAACTGGATGAGTACAGTAACGCAAGACCTCTGCCGCATCTGCTATCCCTGGAATTATGGAGGCTGAGGTAATCGAGAAGCTGATCTATGACATACAGTTGCCTTCCGTGAGATAACCAGGTTTCGGTCAAGCAGATGAACTCATATATTCAGCTAGTAACATGATGGTTTGTAGAGGGTGTAGTTTATTGCTAATACTGCATACATTTTGGTAGAAGCATTTAAGGGGAGTTATTGACACAGGTTGGAATGAGACTGATGTTGGTTGCTGTCCCTGTGTTATTGTCGATCTCATGCGATAGGATGTGGAAGAGGCCCGTTTTTTGTACATTTTTACTAAAGTTCCTGGAGACCAGATGCTAGTATCTAGGACTTTTATTTCATCCTGTTAGTCACAAGTGATTGTGAATGAAGCATAGGAAGAATATATTGTTTTCGCAGGTCTCACAGCTACCTTGATCCCTATTTGTTCCTCAAAGAATTTAGATATACCGTATTTCCCCATGTAAGATGCTCCCATGTATAAGACGCACCTTAATTTTGGGGCCCGAAATTTGAAAAAAAAATGTGTTACATAAAGTTATTGAACTTAAGTTTTATTCATAATAAAATTCATACAACTCATCACTGTCAAAACTCCCATCCATTAGCTTGTTCTCATCTGTGTCTGATGACGAATCACTGTCTTTATATATTGCCTCGCCCTCAGTTCCATCTATGGCATTTGAAATGCCACACTTCTTAAATGACTTGACAACGATCTCAATCTTGATATTATCCTAGGATCTTTCATCCAGGTACAAACTTCTCCTTTAGTTGGTTTCTTCACTCCTTCACTCTTCCTGCTGGTGTCAGATTGTCCCCAAAATACTTCATCCATTGGTTCCATTCGTCTCTCATGTCAGCTTTGAAGGGTTTGTTAATGCTGACATCAAGTGGTTGGAGCTGGGATGTCAAGGTATAACGTCAGGTTTATCGCATGTTTTTTGCTCTGCAGCAATCTTCTTTGTATTTTTTGTTGTGTGCCCTGAACTGATCAAGCACCAATAGGGCAGGTTTGCGTAAGAGCCCACCTGGTCTCCTACTCCAAACTTTCTCAAACCAGATCTTCATCATAATGGCTCTTTTCATGTCTACTTGTCTTCACAGTTACAGTTTTCACCCCTTCTTATCACCAGTTCTGTTACTTGGGACATCAATGACATTGAATGACAAAACGATGAAATTCAAGGCCCTTCTGCTCATAGCTTTCAGGCATCTTTTGGGCAAGTCTGGTGCGTGTACGCATGCTTAGTCCATTCCGTTTCATGAATCTGAAACACCTAATTGTGTCCTCCTTTGAAATCAGTAACTTCTTTTTCATCAGCAATTTTTCTTGCCTCATGCTGAACCATCTTTGTGGACACAGGAATTCCAATTGCCCTTTGCTCCTCAATCGAGTTTGAGCACGAGAGTTTCCTGTGCGGACGTGCCTTTCTGCCGCTACTGGAACAGAGAAGTTTTTTCTGATTTATATTCTGCTTTATTAGTTTAAATTGACATATTAACTTATTTCTAGAGTAGCTTTATATTCCTATTTACTGTACTTAAAGTTAAAGTAACTTAGATAGAGATTTGTAGGTATTACTTAGTATCGGAAAGGGTATCAAATACACGAGTTTACCGTTCATAGACAGCCGCCATAGTTACGTGAAAATTAATCAGTAAATCTATTAATCTTGTCGAACTTCATTGGCAATTAAATTGTACTTTTAACTATACATATAACCACATAGGTTACGGAACATAAATAATTAGTAAAAATAAATAATTAATACATAACTTGATACGGAAGTTATATAAAGGGACTTCGTAGATAACACTCGTTACTGAAACGCGACACAGCATATCCGGAATTCGATAGCATTAGCTTTGTCTGGTATAGTGCATAATATAATATTGTCAATTAATCAGTAGATCTATTAATCTTGTTAAACTTCATTGTCAATTAAATTGTTCTTTTAACTATATATATATAACGACTTAGAGTACAAACGTAACAAATAATTAATACATACTTGATACTCGTTCGTGAATTCCCGCCATTTTTACACGATAGCATAAGCTTAGTGTAGTATAGTGCATAATATAATATTGTCAATTATTCAGTAAATCTATTAATCTTGATAAACTTTATTGTCAATTAAATTGTATTTTTAACTCTATAAATATATATAACGACTTAATCGTAACAAATAATTAATACATAACTATAGTGGTACACGTGATACGGAAGTTGTATAAAGGGAACACTAGATACCGAAAAAAAAAAAAAAAAAAAAACTATATATATATCCATATATATATATATATATATATAATATAACTTAAGGATTTAATTTTTGTTTTAAATTTTATTGAATTACATTGGAATCATGACTCTAACCAGAGCAGCAAAGCAAAAGGCTCAAGCTAATGGGAGTGCTGTGGTTCAGGGGAGAACTGAGGGGGCCAGTTGCCCTCTGAATCACAGTCTATTAAAATGCACTGTTTGCTTGATGTTTGCGGAGCAGTTGGGTACGGGACATGATACTGCCAAGGGGGATGTCTTTGTGTGTGCACGATGTAAGGAGTGCAAGGAAATCAGGCGACAACTCAGCGTTGTTATGGGCCTTTATGAGAGCTTGAAGGACAGGGTGGATGCCCTCGAAGGAAATAAATTGAGGGGCCCATCAAGCTCTCAGCTGCCCACATCAACGCCAGAGCTTGCACTTGGTCATCAGGCAACACAGAAGCAGCCCCCTAGGCAGAATGCGCTGGTCCCACAGGAACTAGTAGTTGTTGGTGACTCTATTGTCAGGGAAACGGGGAACATGCTTTGTAAAAAGGATAGGTGGAATAGGACCAGGGTATGTCTGCCAGGGGCAAAGGTTGATGACATTGTAGAGCGGATATCATCTTTTAAGGGCACAAAAGGTGATATAGTTGTACACGTTGGCACGAATGATATTAAGAGTAGGAGACCGGCGGAATTACTTAGCAAGTACAGGTCACTGCTGAAAAAAAGCCGTGAATTAGGGTTGAACTTGAAAGTGTCTGCAATTCTGCCCAGACACGATAGGAGGGAGTATATGATGAGAGCCTTGTCGATCAATTCGGCCCTGGAGGGATTGTGCAAGGCTCAAGGGGTAGAATTTTTTTCAGCCTGGACTGTACTTGTTAACAGGAGAGATTGCTTCTACAGGGATGGGATACACTTAAATAGAAAGGGTGCAAGAATTTTTGCTGATGCTGTCGAGGCAGTGTTAGGTGGGTCGGAAAACTGCTAGTTGGGGGGGATACAAGGACTAATAGATTAACAGTAGCCACTGGCAGAGGTGGAAGTGATTCTTGCACTGCTTCTATTGAAATGAGCAGAAATCTGAAAAACAAGATGCAGGATATTTCAGAGACTGCTGGTAGTCATTGCGTTACAAGTAAACACATGGGTTGTGTTAGGGTAGCTAAGAATAGACACAGGTGCATGTATACCTGCGTGTACACCAATGCTAGGAGTTTGGTAAATAAATTTGATGAATTTGAGGTATTGCTCAAAACATCAAAGGCAGATATTGTTGGGATATCAGAGACGTGGTGTCACACAGATATAAGTAATGCGGAACTGGAATTTGGGGAATACAATGTGTATAGAAAGGATAGACAGGACAGGAGGGGAGGAGGGGTTATGCTATTAATTAAGAAACACATAAAGTCCAAGGAAGTGAAGCCAGTCGACATCGATGGACAGGGCAGTGCCGAATCAGTTTGGTGTGACATAAGCATAGGGAAATCAAAATTGAGAGTAGGAGTGTGCTATAGGCCTAATGACTCTGATGAGTATAATAAGATATTGTACAGGGAAATAGAGTGGGCCAGTAAATCAGAGAGTCTTATAATGGGGGATTTTAATTTCCCAGATATTGACTGGAATTTGTGGGTTGGTCACTCGCACACTAGCAAGGCTTTTGTGGATTTATTGGATGATTGTTTTCTACACCAGCATGTTCGTGAGGCAACAAGAGGGAGCAATACTCTTGATCTGATTATCAGTAGTGACTCTTCATGCATTAAGAACCTGCAGATAAATGAACCACTAGGTGGCAGTGATCACAGTGTGTTGAAGTGGGATTTACTCAAGGAGGTAACTACCATCAGAGGTAAAGGGAAGGGTTTTTGTTTTCGTAAAGGCGACTATGATGGTCTGAGACAGTATTTAAATTCTATACAGTGGGACCAACTGATGATGTTACCAACAGCAAACTCAAAATGGGAAGCATTCAAGGAACTAATCTTGGAGGCTACCAGGCTTTACATACCAACTAAGAAATATTGTTCAAGGTTTAGGCCTAAATGGTTGTCAGATGAACTAATGAGACATGTGGCAGAGAAGAAAAATGCATGGGATACATATAAATTAATGGGTGACATGGAAGCCTATGATAGATATAAGTTGGTCTGTAACCAAGTCACAAAGGAGATTAGGCAGGCAAAAGCAGACTACGAAAAATCCTTGGCAAAGGATGCAAAGAAAAACAGAAAAGAGTTCTTTACATACTTGAACTCGAGAAGGAAAGGGATGAATCAGATTGGTCCACTGGATATTGATGGTTCAACAGTTGAGGATCCTGCTCAGGTGGCTAACAATCTAAACGAGTATTTTGCATCTACATTCACGCATGAGGAGTTATTCAGGAAGGAGAATGATGTAGGTAAAGTAAACATTGGCAGTGAGCTGGATGATTTTGTAATAACTGAGAGGAAAGTGGAGGAGAGATTGTTGAGGATAAACATAAAAAAGGCACCTGGGGTGGATGGGATCTATCCAGTTATATTAAAGGAGGCAGCAAAGGAAGTATGCAAACCCCTAGCCATAATTATGAGAGCTTCTTTGGACTCAGGGGAGGTACCCATAGACTGGAGATGTGCAAATGTAACCCCAATTCACAAAGGAGGATCAAAGGCTGACACAAGTAATTATAGACCTGTTAGTTTAACTTCTGTTCCAGGTAAATTAATGGAGGCACTGGTTAAAGAAGCACTGCAGGATCATCTAGACAAGAATTCAGTTATAGCTCAGACGCAGCATGGTTTTGTTAAGGGCAGGTCTTGCCTGACCAATTTGATTGGATACTATGATGTAGTCACAAAAGAACTGGATGCAGGGAATAACTTTGATATTATATATTTGGATCTTAGAAAGGCTTTTGATACTGTTGCACATGGAAGACTGCTGCACAAATTGGAGCAGTGTGGCATTGGAGGCAAATTGCTGCTATGGATAAGGGGATGGTTGAGTGGCAGAAGACAGAGAGTGGTAATCAATGGACACTGCTCAACGTGGACTAATGTTATTAGTGGAGTTCCTCAAGGTTCAGTGTTCAGTCCGTTGTTGTTTTCGGTGTTTATGAATGATATTGATGATGGGATATCAAGTTTAATGTCCAAGTTTGCAGATGATACAAAGGTTGGCAGGGTCGTCAAGGACACTACTGACGCTATGCTGCTGCAACAGGATCTGGAAAGGTTGAACAGATGGGCTGAGAGGTGGCAAATGAAGTTTAACATTGACAAATGTAAAGTACTGCATATGGGAAACAGTAACCCCAGAGCAACGTATCAACTCTGCGGTACCACACTGACAGTGGTGGAGAATGAAAAGGACCTGGGGGTAATTGTGCAGGGAGATATGAAGTTCTCTGAGCAGTGCAGACGAGCTGCAAGAGTAGCTCATGGTGTCTTGTCAATGATATACAGGAATTTTTCTAGCAGGGATAAGGAGGTGATTATTCCCTTGTATAAGGCAATGGTTAGGCCACATCTTGAGTACTGTATACAGGTCTGGAGGCCTCATTTCAAGAAGGATGTAGAGCTGCTGGAACGGGTACAGAGAAGGGCAACAAGATTAGTAAATGGAACAAAGGGTTGCTCTTACGAAGAAAGGCTTAAGTTTTGCAAATTACAGAGTCTGGAGACTAGGCACCGGCGAGGTGATCTGATAGAGGTGTATAAGGCCTTGAATGGTTTGAGCATGCTCAATGCCAATGGGATTCTTCATCTTTCTCAGAATAATCACCTCAGAGGGCATAAATTCAAATTGAGGAAGGACGGATGTCGGATAGATGTGCGGAAATTTGCCTTTGGCCAGCGGGTGGTTGGTTGGTGGAACCGACTTCCATCACTTGTTGTTGAAGTTGATAGCCTAAACAAATTTAAAGCTCAACTGGACAGGTATTTCGAACGAACGGAGGGGTGAAATGGGAGAGGGTTTTTTTTTTTTTTTTTGGCTGATGCTGAATAAGCTTGCTTTCTTGCATCGTATGCCTCTACTAATGCTAATGCTAATGCTAATCCATATCTTAAATTCCCTCTCTAAATCAGGCCATTTTGCTGACTTGCCTCTAATGGCCTTCTTCTGCCCTGGCGTTTTCAGTAGGGTTTCTTCTTCCCGTAGCCAGTCTCGGATTGTTTTCTCAGTTGGAGGAGGACCAAACTTACATTCAGCAGCACGATTTCCATTCACTTTTGCAAACTGGATCACTTTTAACTTGAATTCAGCACTGTATGAAAATCTTTCTGAGCCATTTCTGGGCAGAACGTGGCAAAACGTAACCTAATATACCGGTAACAAGTGCGAAACAATGAGGGCAAAGACAACAAGCGCGAAAAAGCGGGAAATGCAAGTGAAAAAATCTACAACCACTATAAGACGCACCCAGTTTTTATACCCCAAATTTTTCGAAAAAAGGCGCGTCTTATACATGGGGAAATACGGTATTTTCACCGGTTGTGATGGTCCAAGTCTCGATATAAAGATTTTCGATTTTGTTTGGATGGATGATATATTGCATATTTTCTCCAATATGTTGGATTGGTCAACTGGTTTTGCTTTGTTGGAGCATACTGGTGATTTTTCTTGAGTGGGACTGATCCTCTGGACTACCAATCTATTTACAGAACTATCTTGGTGAGAAATTGGATAATTGGCCGTTAATGTCACTTCCAAAGGCGAATTAAGTCGCGATCGTTTGAAGAATTACTGCTCGGAGATAATATGTGCATAATTGGGTTTTTCATTGGTGTCACCACTTATGCTTGAGTGTAGGCATGGGGTATTTTGTGAAGTCTCATTATGAGAAATGGCTGCTTCAGATATATAATCGATATGGCACCTAGGTATCACAAGGGTGCTCTGATACAGGTAATTCACTCATATTGATGGGGGTAGGCAGGTCGCTATGTTTCCTATTAGTAAAGATTTTTTTTTAAAGATTAGTTTTTCTTTAGTATTGCTGGTTTGAGATTTAGTGGGTTTCTTCTTAATTTGTTGACTATCATGTGCTCGTACTATGTATTCATTTGGTGTAACTCCGTTGCCATTTTGAAGGTTTTGTTCTACTACAAGGCTGGTTCACAACGGTGACCTTATTTATAATTACTTGTGCCTTGAATAGTTGTTCTTCAAGTACGCTTGAGTTTTGGGCTTTAATTTGCTTAATCTCATTAATAAGAGTATTCAGCTGACTGTTTATGAGAATAATCATCACCAATCTGTGTGCAGTTTTCCACGTGCATCAAAGTTGTTACCGGTTGGTCACATTTTGTAGCCGGAGTAGCTACGTCATGGATAACTCCTTCAGGTTGGCATTCAACTGCCCTGTGGTGCAACAAAGAAGTGGAGCCTGCGTGGTCATCCGTGTGGGAATTATTGTCACCCCTCAGCGATTTGTACCTGCTGATTGGTAGTTTCCGGTGTGGTGCTTCAGCTAGGATGTGGTAGGATAGCTTTTTTCCACTCAGCAGATGATATAGTTTCAGTTGATGTGCAGGGTATCTCATTACGTCCTGAAGTTGGACCTGGGGCTGGTCGAGGCCCTAGCCTTTTGTGGACGACCTCATCCTTACTATTGGTGCGGACTCCAGATCCCAACTGGAATGCATCGCCGACCAAGCATTACAGAAATTGCAGCACTGGCTACAAGAAACCATTTACAAATCTCACAGACTAAAACCATATCTATCCTACTTAAAGGAACCCTCCAAGTACTACGTCCACCACAAATCAAAATAGACGGAGTGACATACATAAGGACAAAATAAGGCAATCTCAGCACTGGTGGCCAGGGTCACAAGGAAAGACAGGATTAAAAAAAACGAACTCTGAGGTTATATTACAGGTCTACTTTCATCCCATCAATAACTTATGCAGCTGCAGTATGGTATAACAAACGATACTTGTAATCAACAAAACAATCCTGGATATGACGCAAAGGACCATCCTACTAACAACCACACGAGCATGCAGTACAGTGAGCACACCTGCGCTCATTGTACTGCATGCTCGTACACTCACTGTACGCTTCTGTGGACCTAGAAGCTGTAAAAGCAGGCCTACTCTTCCTGCATACCCAGGGGATAGCCGCCACCCACCAGGCATTCAAAATCAACCCAGCGAGTAGTTCACAAACAAAAAAAGCCCGATTGCAGACCTACTTTCTTAGGGAGTGGCAACAAAGATGGAGAGATTCGACAAAAGGGGAGATCACTCGCAAATTTTTCCCAGATCTCAACAAAATATATCCCAAACTTGATTTGATTCGATTTTGATTTTTGTGGCGCAAAAACAGCAGGGTTATAGTGCGCCATGAAACGGTTAAAATTAAAAATTAAAGTTAAAAACTTTTAAAAAGGTTACTTCATCAAAAAGTACATATATATACGGACATATCAATAAATAAAATCAATACAATGATAAAAACAAATTGTATATTTCATATGAATGTATATATATTAATCGATTTTAAAAAGTGTTGACATATTGTCATTTATAATATGACTGAGTGTATATGGCTCAGTCAGATGGGTATAAGCAGTAAAACGAGCATTTCTAAAACTGGTACAATTACATAAAATATGTTGAACGGATAAAATGGTGTCGCATTGCTCGCGCATAGTAGGGTCATCAGCTCTCAGCAAAAAGTAGTGTGTCACATGACAGTGTCCTATGGGGAGCCGAGCAAGAACAACTTCCTCTTTGCGATCCCTGTGTAAGCTGGACCCCCAAGGATGGATCACAGGCTTAATCCGACCTAGTTTGTTTGTAGTAATCAGGCGATGCCACGAATTTTGCCACTGATATTGTAAGTTATTACGGATCATTTGCCTGTAGTCTGTATAGGGGACTAACAGGTCAAGATTATCCGTCAGGGCTGCCAATTTGGCTTCAGTGTCAGCCAAATCGTTTCCACTAATCCCGATGTGCTGGGGATCCAGCAGAAGCGGATATCGAATCCACTTGCATAGAGGCTGTATATGATTATCTGCTGAATTCGGGACAGGGTTGGATGATTAGTGCGTGACACCGCTGATAAAGCCTGTAGTGCACTCACTGAATCGGCATATATAATACACCGTTGGTATCGATGTTTTCTTATGTGATCTAGAGCTAACTCTATAGCATGCAGCTCTGCAGCATAAATGCTGCAGTCAAGGGGTATCTGCCCTGATATGGTATTATTTGGAAAAACAGCAGCAGATCCCACATACGATTCTGACTTCGAGCCGTCTGTGTAAACTGGCAAGAAGTCAGAATGTTCTGCACGATGTTGTGAATAGAGCTGAAGGTAGACAGAAGACGGCGTATTAGACTTCGTCGCAATCTTAAGCGAGAAGTCACATGCTGGTGTTTGTGCATGCCAGGGTGGAAGGGGCTCCTTTGGTGATCGAGCAACCTTGTCTACCAAGATGTTAAACTCATTAAGTTGCTCTTGAACACGAATGCCGAATGGGCGATTGGCAGTATGTCGTGTGTTATAAAGATTTTCCCATCGTGGCTCAAAAATGGATCCATGTCAGGTGGTCTGGCCAGGATTTCAGCTTGAAGGCATATTGTAGAGACAACTGCATTCGTCGAAGCGACAAGGGTGGCTCATTTTCTTCGACATACAGACTTTGGATAGGTGATGTTCTGAATGCACCAGTAGCAGTACGAATGGCTTGATGATGGATGGGTTCAAGCCAACGAACAGCGCTATTTCTGGCAGATGCATATACCTGAGACCCATAATCTAATTTTGAGCGTACAAGTGCACGGTACAGACAGAGTAGAGGGTATCGGTCTGCACCCCAAGATGTAGAAGAGAGAGAACGAAGAATGTTAATCCCTCTCGTGCACTTTGTGCGGAGCTGATGAACGTGTTGGACAAATATCAGCTTTTTGTCAAAAATGAGTCCCAAGAATTTCATCTCTGATACAACTGGAATGGTGCTTTGTTCAAGTGGTAATTCAGGCTCAGGGTCCAGGTTACATTTGCGACAAAAATGGACGCAAACGGTCTTCTCCCGTGAAAACTTGAAACCATTGGCCGTGGCCCAGGAGTTAAGACGATCAATAGTTTCTTGCAGTTGTCTCTCAATAACCCTCATATTGCATGATTGAGAAAATATGCTGAATATTTTCATCGACGTAGAGTGCACTGTTTATAGTTGGAGGAAGTTGTTCAGAAATAGAATTTATTTTAATGGCAAAAAAGCGTGACACTTATGACAGTTCCTTGTGGTACCCCCTCCTCTTGGCAAAAGGACCGTGAAAGGGAGGATCCTACACGAACTTGAAAATATCAGCACGATAAAAAAATTTTAATATACACGGGAATGTGACCTCTTAGACCGAGATTGTAAAGTTCTTTTAAAATACCAAATCTCCAAGTTGTGTCGTACGCTTTTTCCATGTTGAAGAAGATGGACACCAAGTGTTCTCTTTTTAGGAAAGCATCTCGGATAGATGTTTCCAGTCTAATTAAGTGGTCCAGTGTGGACCAATTTCTTCGGAAGCCACACTGAAATCGGGAGAGGTCATTCGATTCTAAATACCATAAGAGACGAGCATTGACCATTCTCTCCAATATTTTGCACAGACAGCTAGTCAGAGCAATAAGACGATAGCGTTTCGGAGTTTTAGTATCTTTTCCTGGCTTGGGAAAAGCAAGAATAGTTGCTTTGCGCTTGGTATCCGGAAAATGCTCTTCAAGAAAGATTGTACAGGAAAAGCAGACGGTCCATGGATTCTGGTGAAAGATGTTTGATCATTTCATAATGGATGTTGTCTGGTCCAACAGCAGTAGCCTTTGTACGGGCAAGTGCTGTTTTCAGCTCGTGGATAGTAAATGGCCCATTATATGCGTGGGAACCCTTCGATGTGAATTAAGGGCCTGTTTTTCACTGTTATGCTTTAAGACCAGAAACTCTGGGGAGTAAGATGATGTTGCCGAGATGTTAGAAAATGTTTCCCCATGAGCATTGGCTATTGCAGTACATTCTGCAATAGTACATCCATTATATTCCAGGACCGATGAGGGGTGTACTGTGTATTTCCCCTTCATTTTCCGGATTTTATCCCAGACCAACTTAGTACTAGTGGACTGAGTAATTGATGAAGTAAAGCGGATCCACGATTCCTTTTGACTCTGACGGCGGATGTAGCATACTTTGACTCGTGCGCGTTTAAAGGCTATATGGTTGGTCGTGGTAGGATATCGGCGAAATATCCCCCACGCTTTATATTGAGCCTTTTTTGCTGCTGTGCATTGTGAATTCCACCATGGTTTTGGAAATGGAGGAAACAGTGTGGACGTTTTTGGAATTGTAGTTGCAGCTGCATGGACAATATTTTCTGTTATGTACGTGACTACATCATTGATAGGGTCCTGACTGACTGCAGAGATGTTAAAATTTGCCAGGTGTTGAAAGGAACCCCAGTCAGCCTGATCAAACTTCCACCGTGGTAACGTGAAAGGAAGACACGGTCTCCCACTGTGTAACGAGGTTATCACAGGGAAGTGATCACTTCCATATGGGTTCTCCTCCACTTCCCAAGTGAGTGAAGGGAGTAGAGAAAGGGGGCAGATAGAGAGAGAGAGAGATCAATGGCAGAAAACGTACGGGTAGGCATGTGGAAGAATGTATTTGTTCCAATATTTAGAAGGGAGAGATCATTGTCATTTAGCATATGCTCTATGACTCATCCTCTTCTATTGATGCTAGCACAACCCCCACAGGGTATTATGTCAATTGAAATTCCCGAGAAGTAAGAATGGGGAAGGCAACTGCATTACAAGATCATCAAGGTCTTCCTGGGAGATGTCAGTCCCAGGTGGCAAATAAATAGAGCACACGGTTAATAAAAAATCCCACTGTAAGGCAAATTGCAACAGCCTCTATGCTGGTTGTAATTAGCAAGGGCTGAACAGGAGTCTGGTTGCCCACAAGGATAGCGACTCCTCTATGAGCAGGACCATTTGCAATTCTATCCTTACGAAAAATTGAGATGTTACGCATGGTGGGACCATCATTTGCCTTTAGATAAGTCTCCTGCAAGCAAAAGCAAACTGGCTCGTGCTTTTGCAGATGTCATCCCTTGATGTCATCAGTATTTCGCTGGAATCCACAACAATTCCATTGTAGGAATTTAGCCATTATTTTGGCTTGGTGGGTCCATCAGGCGGCTTCCGAGTTGCTGAGGGCTTACTTTTATCAGTCTTGGGTTTATCTCTTTTTGGGAAAGTTTGGACGCTGTCCGGTGTTCATTTCTTCCTCCTCGAAGAGTTCCAGGACTGATTCATCCGGTACCTCCTTGTCCTCTACATCCATTGTTTCTGTTATTATTGGTTGCTCTTTTTTACCACTTCGTTTTGGTAGTGGTGGAGCACTAGGAGGTACGGATATAAGAGTGGCAGCTGACTGTGTTTTTTTGGTGGGCTTTTTTGAACTCAATAAATAGCGTGCAATCAGAGTGAATGACTGTCTTGGTGGTACAGTCATCTCTGTTTGTGTACCGATAGTGCACTTCGCAGAAACCTTCTGAGCATATGAAGGTTTCCCGCTATTTATTGGTTGTATGCGTTTTCTAGCCTCTGGGTAGGAGATGTTCAACTCCGTTTTAATTTTTGAATCTCCTTTTCGTCCTTCCACCGCTGACATGCTCGAGAGTATGCAGGGTGCTCTCCTTGGCAGTTAGTACAATTAGGCTTAGGAGCTAGACATTCCTTGCTCTCGTGATGTTTAGCACCACATCGGGCACAGGCAGGGTTACCACAACAAACTGTTTGTGAGTGGCCGTACTTTTGACATTTAAAACACCTCAGTGGTTTTGGAACGTAAATCCTCACTGGGCAGTTTAAGTACCCTGCCTTGATGGAACTTGGTGGCCGTGGAGTGTTAAATGTTAGGATGAGAACTCAGGTCGGGACGTGATTCCCATTTTTACGCATGGATATTCGCTTGACAGCTGTTACTCCTTGTTCTTTTAATTCAGAGCGGATCTCTTCTTCACAAACGTGAAGAAGATCCCACTCTGATATGACACCTCGTGAAGAGTTCAAAGTTTTGTGAGGGGTTACGATGATGGGTATTCCCCCTATTAATGTGGCTTTCAAAATTTTTTCGGCTTGATTTGTGTTTGATGCTTCAATTAAAATATCTCCAGAACGCAGCCGTTTTATGGATTTGGGTGAACCTGCCATCCCTTCTAATCCTTTCTGGATAAAGAAAGGAGACGTTTTCCCAATTGACTGCTCTCCAGTGGAATGGAGAATGAGGAAAAGAGGTGTCACAGATGGTGTTTTCTCCTCAGTTCTGGCTCTTTTAGCAGAATGGCTGTGACTCTCATCTGACGATCGATTAGGTAGGGGCCTTGTTGGGGCCCCAGAAGAAGAGGGATTTAAATTACTCATTGGAGTAAGATAAAACTTTCCGATGCCCTAAGTACCTCACCCACCACGGAGCCCTACGAGGGGACGCCCACTCATGAACTAGCAGGTACTGCGTACACGAATGGGACGCCAAGTTCGCTTAGGAGCACCATACCCACGTATCCAATAAGCCTTGATCCCGTCACAGGACCAAAGAGAGGGAGACTTATTGGAATGCAGTTGACCCTAGCAGTAAGAACCACCTGCCGATTGATCCCAGTCGGGCCGGTCCGGTACCACCCGTCTTGTCGAAGCAGGGGCCAAAGGGTTTATTAATGCTGGGCCCCCTCAACCACGGGGATCCCTCTTTCTAAATTCCACGGGTCGCGGCGCAGGGCTGCACACGCTGGATTCCAAAGATGTAACCCTGGAACCAAGGTATGGGTGTTAGATCCCAGTGATGCTACTCTGGAAGTCCAGCAGCATCACTGGGAAGTCCCCTCACCACGTACAGGTGCCCATGCATCACGTCGAGGGGATATCCCAAGCAACAGGTCTGGTACTTCTCGGGGTTGCACCTGACTTTTATAATAACAGGACACGGACCCTTCAATGAAAAGCTTTCTGGTTTCGGTCTCACTGATTACCCCAATTGCACATGTGGGGAGGTCGAAAACTGGAACCACGTGATTTATGACTGCCCACAATACGAAAATCTCAGATGCATCCTCATAACGAAGATAAAATACTTCCCAAAAGGATTGGAATCCCACTTCATTAACACCGAGGAGGATTTATAGAGCACTTTCCCAGTATGCACAGGACTTCTTCGCTAGGAGAAAAGTGTTAATCGCCATACATCGCAACTGACTGAGCCTCACCATAAACTACTACGTACAAGATAGAAACCTCTGAAAATTCCTGAAGCAAGAAAAATAGAAAACAAGGACGGGCTTGCTCCATGAGCAGTGGCGCCTCCGTAGCCAGGTGCGAAGGAGCAGCAGTGCGTAGCACATGCTTCTTGATTAGACCTGGGTTCGAGCCCGTCACCACCAAATACGGAGGATGCAGAAAGGTCAGGGAATGACCACCGCATATCCCGGGGCAATATGGCCTTAGTTGCTAATGCTCCTAAAAACCAAATAACAAACAAACAAGCTCCATGAGCAACCCAACTTGAAATGAGTGACACTGGAGTGAAGAACTAAAGTGCAACCTAGCTGCCTAATGCCATATGGCAATCTCAAGAGGGCACCCTGCCCCCCCTTCATCTTTAAACCCACTATCCCTGGCCGGGGGGTAAGGGATAGTCTCCCTGCCTCCTCCCCTTCTTGCCATCCCACCTCCTCTGGTGGAGCATGGGCATGCCCACTGAAACCTGGGGTTGCCTTCCCTATTAGTTCATACTTCTGCCTTTCTCCCCCCCAAAACTAAACCAAATTATTATATTTAGGCCACCCGAATAATTAAATTCATCTGCTCTGCTGTCTTATATCTGTTAATTGCGTGTATTCTATGGTCGATTTGTCTGTTTGCTGGACGAAAAACCCCAGTTTCTGGGGGGGAAACCTTGCTACCTACGCCTGAGAGCAACAAACTCAGCCATGGAGTGAAAAAACCCCATTAAAGTTCCTCGTGTCATCGACGGCATTCGAACCCTGGCCTTTTCCACCCGGTGTGGGGAGGACGGTGACGATACCACTGTGCTACTGGCGCAGACTCCTTTCCTCCCACTCTATCTGTACATAAGCGTATGCCATACAAGTCAAAATTTTAACACTTCCAAATTACTGCTCACTCAAAATTCGGACTATCTGAAATCTTGTGATATTCCCCCATGCATCCTATCATTCTGAAATGTATATATATGTATGCATATACATGGATTTTTTTTTCTTTTTAGGTCCTAGTCACTGAAATCTCAGGAAACTAGGTGGCAGGACCTGCCAGAGTAAATATCCAAAACTACTGGGTACCTGGTCTGCCTGCACGGAGTGAGGTGTGGGCAACGTTGGGCCCCAGTAGCCAAACAATCAGAGGAACAACTGTACTTTTCATTGCCCATATACTTTTAAATCTCTGGCCTTCCCATGAACTGGTACACCCACAGTAAAAGCACCGTGGAGGTGGGGGAAACCCCTGTTGCCGTTTGACACAAAATATACCTTACGTTGGGAAGGTGCCCTTAATCCCTCATTGTCCTTGCATAAAACACACGAAAAATTGCATCTCCGTTGCTTATTCATTTTTTTTTTTATTATTATTTTTTTTAGGTCAATTTTGAGGCACGACCCACAAAAGGTAGACAGCACATAACACAGATAATTCATAGATCAGTGTTTAATATGCATAATTTACATTCGGCTATAGTAAAGACTTCATTCAATTCAGTCATGTTTGGATGTCTGATGGAAAAAATGCTTGTGTTTGAAGCCTAACAGGCTAAATTGGTGGTATTTAGTTCGGCGTGCTTGTCACCGACCTTAGAAATGCAGTTAATCTGTTTGCAGGGGACGTGAATCTCCGGGAGTTAGTGATTGACATGTATCACTGGAGAAACTGAGATACCCTGACCAGTGTAGTCACGCGAATAGTGAGCTCCGTGGAAAAAAAAGTTATTTTTATTGTGAAAAACATTGAATTTCTGATCGCAGATGTTGGAAGAAAGAGCAAATTGCACACGATGTACAGGTCACCTTTTGTGACTTTTTGTCAACCATTTTTAGAGATATGTACGTTTTTAAGAAATTTTCCTATGTAAACCAGTACAGCAATACGCTGGCAGCATATGTTTAGAATAATCGTTTTGATTAGAGCGGACCAAACTTTGAAAAGCCCTACAAACCTACAAAATAATCTCTCTTTATTGCCCTCATAAGATTCTTTAGTTATTATCCGTAAAAAAAATAATATTTTTATATAGTCTAGAGATATTTTATATTTTCTTTTCTCGCGTTCCCGATCCCTTATTATCGTAACAATAGCGACGCCATCTTGGATCGGTATTATTATTATTATTATTATTATTATTATTAGCCACATGGTACAAGGAAGCCTGAGGCTTATGCTGCACCAGCCAAAAAAAAAAAAAAAATGCCTGAGTTACCCCCCCACCCCGTGTGTGTGTGTGTGTGTGTGTGTGTGTGAGAGAGAGAGAGAGAGAGAGAGAGAGAGAGAGAGAGAGAGAGAGAGAGAGAGAAATAGAAAGGCATCACCAAGAAAGAGAAGAATGATGATATCCAGCTCAGGACCCTGGGTTTGCCAAGCCCATACTCACCAGATGTGAGCCCCCGGGGTGATAACGAGTGAATTGCTTCAAAGCTGTTTAATATCGCATGCTAGCTGAAAATAATTGCCAACTAAGACTGATACTGAATGTATAAAGAAGCAGGAATACTTGCAGAAACCGCTTGTCCAGTATAATATGAAATATTTACAGAAATTGGAAAAGTCCTGAGGGTACGTGGTCGTAACTGACGTCTAGTGCTGTCCAAACCACAAAAAACGAGAGATTTTCGGCAAACCTTTTAAGGGGAAAACGTCATCGGATCTTGATTCAACAAATATTAAAAAAAGGATGGCTCCCTCTATTAAAGGAACCACTCAGAAAAGCTTTAAGACAAATACTGGAGGTTTTATCAGTGTCTAAACATGCGCCACAATTTAAAGCCTCTCCAACCTTTGAACTTTAAACACCAGTATGTGTTGCAGGTATTGTTCGCCAGCGTATTACAGCCACAAACTGATAAAAGGATTGACAACCCCGATAATCCGATTATCCGGAACCTTTGCTTATATGGATAGCAGAAATCACAAACTGAAAGAAACTCAGCCAAAAGAGCAGGACGACGAGATAACCCCCCCCCCACCCCAGAACAACAGGAGGACACAGAAGATGCCTGTCCAGGGACCCTCCCCCCCCCAAACGCAAAGCAAGCGCAAAAACAAAAAGCTGTTAACAGCAAAAATAGAGCGGGGAACACGCTCCCAAACAGAATAAGGGCACTCAGGAAAATGTCAATGCAAACAAAGAAAAAAAACAATGAAAAATGAAAAGCAACAGGACACTCCCCCCCCATGGATCCCTCCCTACCGGTGGGCACTGTCTATGAAAAGTCACAGGCACTCAAAACAGCACTGGAATCAATATTTAAAGAACCGAATAACAGGATAACCACCTTTGTGAGGTCGCAAATCGTCACAATCTTTAACAAGATTGTGACAATTTTAACAAGATTGTGACAATGCTTTAACAAGATGGAGACTTTTCAAGACCTATGTTGAGAATGAAAAGGTCACCGTGAGGCTGCAGCCCTATAAAGACCGTGGGGCAAATAAAATGCAACAGCGTGCTCCCACATATACCGAAACGCTGAGTAGTAACCAAAATCAGGGAAAACAAACTCAGAGCGGACCCCCAAAAAAAAAGTAAGCAACCTCTCTTGATGACACCCAACTTAGTTGTGCTTAGAGCTGTGGCCACAGATGGCCCCCCAGAAAAAGAGAACTAGTGAAGAAATAAAGACAACTGTGATGAAGGAAATAAAGGATGACCTCAAACTAATAAGATAAAGTCAATACGGAAAACGAGGAATGTAGGACACGTTATTGAAACGGAGTAAAACGAAGATATACAGACGATAATGGATAACAAAAATTGCCACCTTGGGTTTGACTGCAGAATTGCCAAAAAAGAGAGGCCCTGCTATCATTGTCTTTGATACAGACAAGGACCTAACCCCGGAACAGTTAACCACAGAGATCATAAACAGAAATCTGAGACCGACACCCAGCAACTACAGGAACAGCGAACCCTGGTGCAGCCCAGGTACTCCATCAGATATAGGGCAGGACCAAACAGAAACTGCGTTCTAGAGCTGGCCCCGACTGTCTGACAGCAACTAAAGAATCAAGAGAGAATCTACGTTGAATGGGGATCCCACCGATTGCGGGAGCATGTGGCAGTCCCGAAATGCTTCCAATATTGTAAATATGGCCACACAACCCATACATGTACACAAACAGAATCAACCTATTGTCAAGGAAACGGGAAACATGCTTTGTAAAAAGGATACTTGGAACAGGAACAGGGTATGTCTGCCAGGGGGCAAAGGTTGATGACGTTGTAGAGCGGATATCATCTTTTTAGGGCACAAAAGGTGATATAGTTGTACACGTTGGCAATAATGATATCAAGAGTAGGAGACCGGCAGAATTACTTAACAAGTACGGGTCACTGTTGAAAAAAAAGACGTGAATTAGGGTTGAATTTGAAAGTGTCTGCAATTCTGCCCAGACACGATAGAAGGGAGTATATGATGAGAGTCCTGTCGATCAATTCGGTCCTGGAAAGACTGTGGAAGGCTCAAGGGGCAGACGATTTTTCAGCCTGGTCTGTACTTGTTAACAGGAGAGACTGCTTCTACAGGGATGGGATACACTTAAATAGAAAGGATGCAAGAAGATTTGCTGATGCTATCGAGGCAGTGTTAGGTGGGTCGGAAAACTGCTAGCTTGGGGGGATATAAAGACTAATAGATTCACAGTAGCCACTGGCAGAGGTGAAAGTGATTTTTGCACTGCTTCTATTGGAATGAGCAGAAGCCTGGAAAACAAGATGCAGGATATTTCAGTCTGCTGGGAGTCATTGCGGTACAAGTAAACACATGGGTTGTGTTAGGGTAGCTAAGAATAGGAACAGGTGTATGTATACTTGCATGTACACCAATGCTAGGAGTTTGGTAAATAAATTTGATGAATTTGAGGTATTGCTCAAAGCATCAAAGACGGATATTGTTGGGATAACAGAGACGTGGTGTCACACAGATATAAGGAATACAGAACTGGAATTTGGGGAGTACAACGTCTACCGAAAGGATAGACAGGATAGCAAGGGGGGGGGGGGAGGGTTTATGCTGTTAGTTAAGAAAGACATAAAATCCAAGGAAGTGAAGCCAGTCGACATCGCCGGACAGTGCAGTGTCGAGTCTGTTTGGTGTGACATAAGCATTGGGAGATCAAAATTGAGAGTAGGAGTGTGCTATAGGCCTTATGACTCTGATGAGTATAATAAGAAACTGTACAGGGAAATAGAGTGGGCCAGTACATCAGACAGTCTTATAATGGTGGATTTTAATTTCCCAGATATTGACTGGAATTCGTGGGTTGGTCACTTACACACTAGAAAGGCTTTTGTGGATTTATTGGATGATTGTTTTCTACATCAGCATGTTCGGGAGGCAACTAGAGGGAGTAATACTCTTGATTTGATTATCAGTAGTGATTCTTCATGCATTAAGAATCTTCAGATAAATGAACCACTAGGTGGCAGTGATAAATCGCACTTCAGCACAGTGTGCTGAAGTGCAATTTACTCAAAGAGGTAACTACCATCAGGGGTAAAGGGAAGGGTTATTGCTTTAGTAAAGGCGACTACGATGGTCTGAGACAGTATTTCAATTCTATACAGTGCGACAAACTGAAGATGTTATCAACAGAAAATTCAAAATGGGAAGCATTCAAAGAACTTATCTTGGAAGCTACTAGGCTTTACATACCAACTAAATATTGTTCCAGGTTTAGGCCTAAATGGATGTCAGATGAACTAATGAGACATATGACAGAGAAGAAAAATGCATGGGATACATATAAATTAACACGCGACATAGAAGCCTATGATAGATACAAGTTGATCTTTAACCAAGTTACGGAGATTAGGCAGGCGAAGGCAGATTACGAGAAATCTTTGGCAAGAGATTCAAACAAAAACAGCAAAGAGTTCTTTACTTATGTAAACTCTAGAAGGAAGGGGATGAATCAGATTGGTCCACTTGATATCGATGGGTGAACTGTGTGGGATCCTGCTCAGGTAGCTAACAAACTAAATGAATATTTTGTATCGACATTCACACATGAGGAGTTATTCAGCAAGGGGAATGCCAGAGGTGTAATCAACTCTGGCAGTGAGCTAGAGAATCTTGTAATAACTGAGAGTAAAGTTGAGGTGAAATTGCTGAAAATAAACACAAGAAAGGCACATGGGGTGGATGGGATCTATCCAGTTATATTGAAGGAGGCAGCAAAAGAAGTAAGCAAACCCTTAGCCATAATTATGAAAGCTTCCTTGGATTGAGGGGAGGTACCCACAGACTGGAGATGTGCAAATGTGACCCCAATTCACAAAGGAGGATTAAAGGCCGACACAAGTAATTATAGACCTGTGAGTTTAACTTCTGTTCCAGGAAAATTAATGGAAGCACTGATTAAAGAAGCACTGCAGGATCATTTAGACAAGACTTCAGTTATAGCTCGGACACAGCATGGTTTTGTTAAGGGTAAGTCTTGCCTGACCAATTTGATTGGATATTATGATGCAGTCACAAAAGAACTGGATACATGGAATAACATTGATATTATATACTTCGATCTTAGAAAGGCTTTTGATACTGTTGCATATGGAAGACTGCTGCACAAATTGGACCAGTGTAGCATTGTAGGCAAATTGCTGGTATGGATAAAGAGGTGGTTGAGGGGGAGAAGACAGAGAGTGGTAATTAGTTCACACTGCTCATCGTGGACTAATGTTATTAGTGGAGTTCATCAGGGTTCAGTGTTGGGTCCATTATTGTTTTCTGTATTTATAAATGATATTGATGATGGTATATCAATCTTAATGTCCAAGTTTGCAGACGATACAAAGGTTGGCAGGATTGTCAAGGACACTACTGACACTATGCTTCTGCAACAGGATCTGGAAAGGTTGATCCGATGGGGTGAGAGGTGGCAAATGAAGTTTAACATTGACAAATGTAAAGTACTACATATGGGAAACAGCAACTCCAGAGCAAGATATCAACTCTGTGGTACTACACTGACAGTGGTAGAGAATGAAAAGGACCGGGGGTAATTGTTCAGGCAGATATGAAGTTCTCTAAGCAGTGAAGACGGGCTGCAAGAGTAGGTCATGGTGTCTTGACAATGATATACAGGAATTTTTCTAGTAGGGATAAGGAGGCGATTATTCCCTTGTATAAGGCAATGGTGAGACCACACCTAGAGTACTGTATACAGACCTGGAGGCCTCATTTCAAGAAGGATGTAGAGCTGCTGGAACGAGTAGAGAGAAGGGCAACAAGATTAGTGAATGGAACAAAGGCGTACTCTTACGAAGAAAGGCTTAAATTTTGCAAATTACAGTTTCTGTAGACTAAGCACCAGCGAGGTACTTAGTCTACTAAACATCTGATAGAGGCGTATAAAGCCTTGAATGGTTTGATCATGCTCAATGCTGATAGGATTCTTCCTCTTTCTCAGAATAATCACCTGAGAGGGCATAAATTCAAATTGAGGAAAGACAGATGTAGGATAGACGTTCGGAAATTTGCCTTTAGCTAGCGGATAGTTGGTGTTACAGACTTCTATCCCTTGTCTTGGAAGTTGATATCCTGTATAAATTTAAGGGCTTAGCTGGACAGGTATTTCGAACGAACGGAGGGGTGAAGTGGAATTGGTTTTGTTTTTTTTTTTTTTTTGGCTGATGCTGTATAAGCTTGCTTTCTTGCGTCATATGCCTCTACTAATGCTAATGCTAACCTGCGGTCACTGCTCTGGCAGGGGACATGAATATAAAACGTTTCCAAACAAGGAGCAAAATCCAATCTGTACAAACTGTAAGGCAGGGAAAATGGACTATTCGCATTCTATCAGAGACCCGAACTGTCCAGTTTGTCTAAAAGTAAAAGGGTTTTACCAGTCACGAATCGACTATGGAGAGACGCCCTAAAGAGTAGAGCAGATTCAAAATTGCAATAATACAGCATAACACGCAGAGATCTAAAGCAGTGGCCCAGCATTTTAGGGTCATAGTGGACGAGGAAGCAGCTGACGTCCTACTACTACAGGAACCATATACCCACTCAAAACGAGTGTGCTGATATCCGGCAGCATACAAAATAGTCCATGACGAGAGTGACACCCCTTGGACTACGGTTGTGGTTCGCAGTCCCAATTATACTTTGATTAAAGTAACAGCTTTGTGCACCCTGGGCGGCGTGTGCCCACATCTTAACGCCATTGGGCCAAATCTATGCTGTGGCCATTTACAGCAGGCCGGGCGAGGACATCGCACCCATCACCAGGTACTCTCATTATTTCCTGTTATGCCTGCCAAGTATTCCCAGGCTCTTTGTTTGCTGTTGTTTATCTCATCCGTATATCTGTTTCTTGCTTCTCTATAGCACTCCTTCAGTATCTGGACCTCGTCTTGCCCGTTGAAAGAGTTTTCTTCTTCTCATGGTCTCCCTTCTGAATTGCTGGATCTCGTGAGTCCACCACGGGACTGCTCCCGGTTTGGGATTTCTCTTCATTGATGCTTCACTCGCCGCAAGTATTATTTCAGTTACTCTCTTTTGATTCTCGTCTGGGTCCCCATTCTGGTTTGTTTCCAGGTGTTGAGCCGCAGCTGAACAGTCTGAAACAGTCTAAACCTTTCCCAGTTCGCCCAACGGATGGCGAAGAAACGATTTAGTGTTTGTTTAGGTACCAGTAGCCTGTTTAATGATCTTCTGATTTGGCAGGTAATCACCCTGTGGTCGGAAGTCGTCCACGAGTCTCTGACGATTGAATCCTCAACGTACCCTGCAAGGTTTCCCGTGGACAATGTGACATCAACGGTCACCTCTCACAGGGTATTACAAAATGCAGGCATCCGGTGTGGTCTGTTCAGGACAGTGAACCGGGAGTTCAAGAGAAAGTCCTCTGAAATCTGTCCATTTCTGGTAACTCTCCTGTCTGGGGTCAGACTGTGCCAGGCTGGGGAGCGGCAGTTTAAATCTGCCCCGAAGAACAGATTCAAAATTGCAATAATACAGCATAACACGCAGAGATCTAAAGCAGTGGCCCAGCATCTTAGGGTCATAGTAGACGAGGAAGCAGCTGACGTCCTACTACTACAGTACCATATACCCACTCAAAACGAGTGTGCTGATATCCGGCAGCATACAAAATAGTCCATGACGAGAGTGACACTCCTTGGGCTGCGGTTGTGGTCCGCAATCCCAATTATACTGTGACTAAAGTAACAGCTTTGTGCACCCTGGGCGGCGTGTGCCCACCCCATCTTAACGCAATTGGGCCAAATCTATGCTGTGGCCCTTTACAGCAGGCCGGGCGAGGACATCGCACCCATCACCAGGTACTTGCAGGCCTTGGCCGACATGCTCTCTGATAATTGGCGCAGATTTACTTTTATACTAAAACGACGAAACTGGGTAATGGCATTAACGCCTGTAAGTCATATACAGCAACGTATGCACCATTCAGTTTTTTCTTATTATTAATATTTTCCTTGGAGACTTCTTTCACTTTTTTGGTGCAGGTTATATGAATCAAGCAATTATTTTTTTCCCTCTTCATCTGCATTTTGAACGATTTGCAGAGATCACATTGGTCCTTCTTCGGTACATAAAATGAGATGTTAAACTCACCTCGAAATATACTATTGAACATGGCCAAGTTTGCAAATGGTAGCTGCTGTTTCTCACGATCTTCTTCATAATCACGGTAAAGATCTGCAAGACTTTTACCACTCTCAATAAACTTACGTGTAGCTGAGCTCTTAAATAATGCTACTCTATTCTAGGAATAGCGTTAATAAATTTTCTTACTCTCTGAGTTCAGGATCAACAGTGGGTAGCTTTACGTTTTCCTGTCATCTCGCACTGAAGGAATCCGGTATCACTTTTCTTAACAATGCTGTCTGAATAGGTCTATCATTTATATCAAGGGTAGCCTTGAAAAATGCCTTACATACTCTAATACGAGTCACATTTTCCTCAAAATAGAATGTTGAATTCAGATTTCTCAAATCCTGTGTGCTTGAGTATCGGTATTTTGGTTTGATTTCTTCAGTGTTGCCTAACTATGAATTCCCCTTGCCTTTGTAAATCAGCAAGGTTATTTCCTGTCATTTATTTTTCCACTGCAACACAACCTACATTTCTCTCCACAAGGTGGGCATACTTTTCTCTCAGAAAATTGTTTCTTAGATTTTGATAACAATACGTAGGCTTTCCCAAAATTTCTGAACAATTTCACTCAGAATCACATGACACTGCATAAACATTACTTCCTTCAGGTTCAGATGTGGTAACAGGTGAATTGGTAAACTCTTGAACTGTGGATGAACTTCCAAGATCAGGTTGATCTTTATTTGGCGTCGTATCATCACTTGTCGGATTAATCGAATGTTCCTCCTCTGTATCACCACCTGTAGTCAGATTGTCTTGTTTTTCCTCTGCAACACCACCCCACCTGTTGTCGGATTCGTTGAATGTTTTCTTTCTAAATGCTTCGGTTGCCATTTGCACTATAATACTTACGTTACTCGATGAATGCATAATTATGCTGCGTTAAACACTGAAAAGGAAATTATTCGTATTATTTCATCAACAGTGACATTATTATTAGCTATATGGCACAAGGAAGCCTGCAGCTTATGCTCCACCAGCCAAAAAAAAAAAAAAAAAAAAAAATCCCGAGTTACCCTGAGAGAGAGAGAGAGAGAGAGAGAGAGAGAGAGAGAGAGAGAGAGAGAGAGAGAGAGAGTCAAAAGTAGAAGGGTATCACCAAGAAAGAGAAGAATGATATCCAGCTCAGGACCTTGGGTGTGCCAAGCCCATACCAGATGTGAGTTCCTGGGATATCTCGAAATGTATTCAAGAAATGTTACCAATGATCGGTTGAAATGACTCAATTAAAAATAAAACAATTTTATCTTCAAAAAAGGAAAAATCATACAAATTGATCAAAAGTGACATAACCCAAAATGTAATAAAATCATTCAACATGACAGAACTCGAAATATAACCAACTATTTATATTTACCTTGATTGGCTAAAGTGACACAATCCAAAATGTTTTTTCTTCACACTTCGACCAGCAAAACTGTCTTAACTCTAAATATTACATGTATACACTCCAAGATCAGGTTGGACCAAGATCCACATTTCAACCATATAAATGACAACTCAAAATATTGCAGCTTTGAACTTCGTAAGCACATACGTTCACCATATGGTTTAGGTGAACCATACAACTGATGTCTCTTGTAGAAGGTAGTATCTCATTTGAAAAGTTGAGTGACACAAGTGCCATCCGGCGGACAGAATATGAAGTTAAGCTAGTGCACTTTTGATGATTGATAGATGAATGTTTACCAAACCCCTTCATGGTGATAACTCAAAAATTACAGTTTCAGTTGTCACTTTAGAAATACATGTGCAAAATATTTGTATTGTAGCAGTCATACTTACTGCAGTAGTAACTTCAGTATTAGTAAAAAAACTGTCAGAAAATGTCAGAATCGTACTGAAGTAGTAATTTCAGTAAGATTCTGCCATATTATTCAAGAATTCTAAAATTTTAGAAATCCACACTATTGTACCCAGTCATCATCGTAAGGGGAGGCATGACCAGGTTTTTTTTAATACCTAGGAACATTATACACAATTACTTCGATGCATGGTTAAAGGGGTATAAGCCCCATCTGTCTACCCCCCTGAATCGAGATATCATACCAGTCATGAAAAATGCGTCGCGTTCTAATCACATTAGTGCGAGCATGGGAAGCACCTCTGGTGGAAGCCACAGATGACATCGCTTCTGTGACCAATGAAATTTACTCGGTAGAAAGTTGATAAACTGCGAGCCCATTTTTAAAATATTCACAGCTCACCACTGGTTGTACTAATTAGTATCTCCTAATGTGATTTTCATATTCATATTGTGGTTTTGATAATGGCAACTTGTGGTTGTGTAACGATCCAAATATATTTTTTTTACATTTGTGGTAAATATGTTGTGGCAAAACAAAGGCAGGATATAAGATTTGTGAAAAATGTAGTGGCAGACAAAAAAAACTGCATCACATATTTTGCACTGCATAACTTTCATCAACCGGTGAAATACCACCACTTTGCTTATCGGAGGCTTGAAGTGGTGAAACCCATGTTTGGTCTCTAGAGCAAAGTTTCTGGCATCACCCTACCCCCCATATTTCCCCTTTAACCCATGCATGGTACTAAGTACTATAGGGTTTGATACCTTTCGTGTTTGGAGTTTTCATTAAAAAAAAAAAAAGAAATGTTTGAACTGAATTTGTTAGAAGGGATGTACACCAATGAGCCTCAACATTATGACGACCTACCTATGATGTTGGTCCTTGTGCAGCCAAAACAGCTCATACCCGGCGAGGTATGAATGCTACAAGATTTCTAAACGTCTTATGGTATCTGCTACCAATGCGTAACCAGCAGATCCTTTAACTCGTGTGAGGTCTGTGGTTGAGATGCCACAGATCAGAGCTGCTGTTCCAACACAAACCACAGATGCTCAATGGGATTGATGTCTGGGGAATTTGGAAGCCAGGGCAATAATTGGAAGTCTTCCTCATGTTCCGCAAACCAGTCTTGAACAATCCAGGCGATGTGGCATGGTGCATTATCCTGCTGTAACACAGCACAGCCAGAGGGAAAGACTGCTGTAGTGAAAGGGTGTACCTGGTCAGCAATGATGTTTAGGTAGATGGCAGACATCCGAGTGCCTGGCACATGGATGACTGGATCCAGGGTATCCCAGCAGAACATCGCCCAAAGCGTGACACTGCTGCCACCGGCTTTTCATCCCACGGTGCCATCACTTCAGCAGGTAAACTACACACACGTACTCAGCTGTCCACATTATGCAACAGGAAATGTGATTCATCAGACCAGACCTTCCAATCAGTCAAAGTCGTTTGTGTTCCCATTGTAGGTGCTGGTGAACAACAGGCATTCAGAGCAGCCTGCGGCTATGCAGCCTCATTTTCAGAAGGGTTTGATGTAGTGTTGTGACAAATTACTCTCATCACCAGCATTCCAATTACCAGATAGTTGCTCACAGTTGCCCTTCTTTTGCCGCATACCATCCAGGAGAGCCTTCGCTTACCTTGCGCATCGATGAGCTGTGGTTGTTCAACATCCCCACAGCAGTTCATGGGTTTCCCCTACTCAGACCACTTTCGGTAGGTACTAACGACAGTGACCGTGAGCATCCCACCAACTGTGCCGTTTCGGATATTCTCTGACCCAGTCTGGACATTACAATTTGGCCTTTGTCAAACTCATTTAAGTCCACTGCCTTTCCGATCTGAACAAGAGTAACACTGATTAACAGAGCTCAGTTATCAGGTGATTTTTATACAGTGTCCTAATCCTAGCATGTGCCGTAGTTCACCTGCAATTGATTCGGTTTGCATACCAACTCGCTGGTTATAATGTTTTGGCTTATCGGTGTATATCGCTGTGAATGAAATCCAATAAATGACCACTTGATTTAGATAAGAAATACTAGCATGGCAATTACCAAGGCATAGTCGCTCTCTTAAGGCCCGATCCAGGTCTTCTCTTCACATCACTGGTTTCACGCTTTAATTTCAGCACCCGGGATACTGTTGACTGGTGGCAGCCTATTTTATCAGCGATAGCACACATAGAAAGCCCTTCCTGGGCCAGAGCAACAGCTACACTTTTTTTCTTGGTGTCATCACCCTTACGGCTGATGCATACCTTGCAATTATTGTCTGATGCAATACCTTTGCTTTGTGACAAACAAAATGACTAATCAAACAATATCTTACGTTTTACTACAAATGTTACTTTTTTTAAGGTGATGCAGTTTTTTGTCTGCCACCGTATATGCCACATGTTTTGTTATTAAATTAGACCACTGAAACTATAGTCCTCATAAAGTGTGCTGTACGTGTGTGTGGAGGGTTAATACCTTGACAGAAGTTTATTTGAAGTAATTAAGCTTGCTTTAAATTCATTTGAAACAGTACTACCCAGGGGCTCACATCTGGTGAGTATGGGCTTGGCAAATCCAGGGTCCTGAGCTGGATATCATTCTGATCTTTCTTTGTGATTCCTTTTTACTTCTCTCTCTCTCTCTGGGTAACTCAGGAATTTTCTTTTGGCTGGTGCAGCATAAGCCACAGGCTTCCTTGCACCATATGGCTAATAATAATACCCTCAGGAATTCTTTTCACAATAGTGGCTGTTAGGAAAACTCTCAAGATATGTGCAGGCAATACTTTGATGCATATTATCAGATAAATACGTCTATATCTAACCCCGGGGGCTCACATCTAGTGAGTATGGGCTTGGCAAACCCAGGGCCCTGAGCTGGATATCATCATTCTTCTCTTTCTTGGTGATTCCTTTCTACTTCTCTCTCTCTCTCTCTCAGGGGGTAACTTGGGAATTTTTTTTTTTTTTTTGGCTGGTGCAGCATAAGCCTCAGGCTTCCTTGTACCATATGGCCATTAATAATAATAATAATAATATTACTCTGTCCCCACTTCTATTTACAAAGTGTAGGTCATACGGAAAAATTCTACATAAAAAAAAGCTTTGCAGAATCCACATCTTGAATTAATCTGCAAGGCTTTCAAGCGTATAATCCCTCCTATTGCGTATGGGCTGAATTGCAAACACACATTTTGAACTAATTTGCAGTATTTTTTCATGGTCTTATATTATCCAATAAATCATCACCATTAGCATAGGCATGCGATGCAAGAAGGCAAGCTTATGCATCAGTCAAAAAAACCCCCCCTACCATCTCACCCCTCCATTTGTTCCAAATGCCTGTCCAGCTCAGCCTTAAATTTATTTAGGCTATTAGCTTCACCAACAAATGCTGGAAGCCTGTTCCACCAATCAGCTACCTGCTGGCTAAAAGCAAATTTCCGCACATCTATTCTACAACTATCTTTCCTCAATTTGAAACTGTGCCCCCTCAGGTCCTTAGTCTGAGCAAGAGGAAGAATCTCATCAGCATTCAGTTTGCTCAACCCATTCAAGACCTTATACATCTCAATCAGATCACCTCGCAGGTGCCTACTCTTTAGGCACTGCAATTTGCAGAACTTAAGCTTTTCTTGGTAAGAGCACCCCTCTGTTCCCCATCTTTGTACTCATTCTAGCAACTACATCCTTCCTAAAATGAGGCCGCCAGACCTGTACACAGTACTCTAGGTGTGGCCTGACCATTGCCTTGTATAACAGGATAATCACCTGTCCCTGCTAGCAAAATTCCTTTATATTATTAACAAGGCTCCATGGCCTGCCCTGGCAGCCATCTGCACTGCTCAGCGAACTTCATATTTAACTGCATAATTACTCGCAGATCTTTTTCACTTTCTACTTCTCTGAGTGTAGTACCACACAGTTGGTACATATCTCTTCGGTTATTGCTACCCATATTCAGTACTTTGCATTTGGCAATGTTAAACTACAGTTGTCACTTCTCGGCCCATTTTCCCAACTTATCTAGATCCAGTTGGAGTAGCATACCCTCTTTACTGTCGTTAACAACCCTGCCAACCTTTGTATCATCTGCAAACTTGGCCATTAAACCTGATATATACCTTCATCAATATCATTGATAAATATATAAAAAAAACAACAATGGGCCCAACACCGAACCCTGGGGAACTCCACTAATAACATTTGTCCACAAAGAGCAGTGTCCATTGATTAGCACTCTCTGTCGTTTCCCACTCAACCATCCCTTTATCCATTGTAGCAACTTACACTTAATGCTATACCTCTCCAATTTGTACAGCAGTCTTCCATGTGCAACAGTATCAAAAGCTTTCCTGAAATCCAAGTATATGATACCAAAATTATTTTTAGCATTCAGTTCCTTTGTGACCACATCATAGTATCGAATCAAATTGGTCAGACAAGACCTCCTTTTTAAAAACCCATGCTGTCTTAACTATTACTGCAGTATTGTCTAGATGATCCTGCAATACTTCTTTAACCAGTGATTCCATTATTTTTCCTGGAACACAAGTTAAACTAACAGGTCTGTAGTTACTTGTGTCACCTTTTGAATCCCCTTTGTGAATTGGTGATACATTTGCACACCTCCAGTCCATGGGGACCTCCTGAGTCCAAGGAAGCGGTCATAATTATGGCTAAGGGTTTGCTTACTTCCCTTGCTGCCTCCTTTAATATAACTGGATAGATCCCATCCACCCCAGGAGCATTCCTTATGTTTAACTTCAACAATTTCTCCTCCACTTTGCTCTCGGTTATTACAAAATCACTTAGCTCCCTGTTAGAGTTTGATAAACGTCTGGCACTCCCCTCATTGAAGAACTCCTCATGTGTAAATGTAGATGCAAAATACTCATTCAGTATCAGCTACATGAGCATGATCATCAATAGTCAACCCATCTATGTTAATTAGTCCAATCTGATTCATTCCTTTCCTTCTAGAGTTTACATAAGTAAAGAACTCTTTGCTGTTTTTCTTTGCATGCTTTGCTAAAGATTTCTCGTAATCTGTCTTTGCCTGCCTAACCTCCTTTGTGACTTGATTACAGACTAGTTTATACCTGCCATAGGCTTCTGTGTCACCTGATACTTTATATGCATCCCATTCATTTTTCTTCTCTGCCACGTGCCTCATTAATTCATCTGACATCCATTTAGGCCTAAACTTTGAACAGTATTTCTTAGCTTCATTTAATATCATTATTCCCACATGAATTAATGCTCTCGTTATTGGTAATGACACCATAAGGTGATAATATCACCAGTTTTTGCTCTCAGCAAACACACCCTAGTTTTTCTTGAAAATTTGTTTTTATGTAATTAATAAACTTACTTAAAAAAAAAAAAAAGAGTCCACCTATCCTTATTACAAAAAATGTTACCCACTTCCTTGACAATAGTCGCCCAAGAAAACTAAATCCTCTTTAACCAGAGTAGTATGCTGTTTGGGAATTTTTTTAAGTGCATCAGTATCTATGGCCATTGTGCACCAAGAGTAGCATACATTTGACTACTTTGTTCTGGGGCATCTCTTGGCAGGGCATTAAATTTGGCCCTATACCTAACTGTTTCAAGAAACATGCTTTGTCCTTTTACCTTGAATAATATGGGCTTGAATTAGAGAAATCTGTAAAATGGAATGGGAAATTATCCTTTCTGGTGAGAGGGGGGAAATACTGTAGGACATTGTATATTTGCAACTCCAATAAAAATAGAAAAACAAAATATTACAGGATATCATGTAGAAAATTTGTGTTTGAAACATATAATTGTTGTCTGCTGTTAATACTACTGGCTGTCAGGATAAAAATTGCTAAAACCCATTAATTTAAGTGTTTTCTTTTGTAAAATGAATATGTTTTCCAATGAGAATTTTTATATAACAAAAACATTATTTTTCATTTTTCTTGAAAAATTCTGTTTTTTTTGAAAATTTGTTTTTATGCAATTAATAAATTCACTTTAAAAAAAGTCTATAGTGTCACCAATTAAAAATTAACCTAATGAAGAGTTAACTTTTCATTAGCTTAATAACTGAATAATAAGAAATATTCAGTTTCAAAAGGAAAGAAGACCTTTGATTCTTAAAAATATGCTGGCTGATAATGCCTTTATGGAAACTTTTATAATGGAGATCACTGGAAAAAAAACTTTAGCTTTTTGTGAAACATATAAACTTAAAAAAATAAAATAAAAATGTTTTTCAGCATTGATAACTTTAATGACAATGTTCCTTGCTCTGAAGTGTATTTCAAATGAAGTTTATAGAAATATCAATAGCAGTATCAGAATAGTTGATTAAACTGTACAGTTTTATAAGGGAACTACTTTGAAAAAAGATTATGTTCACTAACAATTAAGGTATACATTTCTGCTTATTTTAAAATTGGTTTTATTACTTCATTGTTGTATGTTCAACGAGGTTATATGACACAAGTTTATAAGTTTTTTTTGGAAGCTATATTTTTTCCATAATCATATGCATGAATTTATGAACCATTTAAGGAGGTAATATCTCTATGACAAGTTAAAGAGGGAATATGACTCATCTGTAGAGGAAGAAAGATGAAATTATAGGCATGGAAGAATGTTTAAAATTTGTTTTCTTATATACAGAGTGAATCACGTTGTTAAACAGCAAAAATGAAAGACATTGTTAAATTGTTAACAGGAGAGATTGTTTATATTTGTTGATGCTATCGAGGCAGTATTAGGTGAGTCAGAACACTGCTAGCTTGGGAGGATTCACAGACTAATAAATTAACAGTAGCCACAGGCACAAGTGAAAGTGATTCTTGCATTGCTTCTATTGGAATGAGCAGCAGCCCGGAAAACAAATTGATGGGGATTTCAGGAACTGTTGGGAGTCATGAAACAAGTAAATACATGGGCTGAGTAACTAAGAGTAAGAGCAGATCCATGTATACTTGCATGTATACCAATGCTAGGAATATAGTAAATAAATTTGATGAATTTGAGGTGCTGGTGAAGACACCAAAGGCCAATGTTGTTGGAATATCAGAGACATGGTGTCACACAGAGATAAGAAATGCAGAATTGGAATTTGAAGAGTACAATGTGTACAGGAAGGATAGAAGAGGAGGGGGGTGATGCTGTTAGTTAAGAAACACACAAAATCTAAGGAAGTGCAATCCATTTGACACAGGAGGACAGTGCAGTGTTGAGTCAGTTTGATGTGACATAAGCACTAGGAAAATCAAATTGAGAGTATTATAGGCCTAATGACTCTGACGAATACAATTAACAACTGTACAGGGAAATAGAGTATGCCAGTAAATCAGATTGTCTTATAATGGATGATTTCAACTTTCCAGATATAGACTAGAACTTGTGGATTGGTCACTCACACACTAGCAAGACTTTTATGGAGTTATTGGATGATTGTTTTCTACAGCAGCATGCTCAAAACACAACCAGAGGGACTAATACTCTTGATCTGATTATCAGCAGTGATTCTTTATGCATTAAGAATCTGCAGATAAAGGAACCACTAGATGGCAGTGATCACAGTGTACTGATGTGGGATTTACTTAAAGATATAATGACCATCAGGGGTAATGGGGAGGATTTTTGCTTTTGTAAAGGTGACTGCAGTGGTCTCAGAGATTTTTTAAATTCTATACAGTGGGACCAACTGATGATGTTACCAACAGCAAATTCTATATGGGAAGCATTCAGGGAATTAATCTTGGAAGCTACTAGGCTTTTCATAAAAATAAGAAGTACTGTTCATGGTTTAGGCCTAAATGGATGTCAGATGACTTAATGAGACTCATGGCAGAGAAGAAAAATGCATGGGACGCATATAAATTATCAGTGGAGACAGATGACTATGGTAGATATTAGATTACTAGAAATCTTTGGCAAAGGAGGCAAAGAAAAACAGCAAAAACTTCTTTATTTATGTAAAGAGGTTTTTGACGGTTTGATTGTGGATGAACCTACTGAGGTAGCTGACAAACTGAATGAGTATTTTGCATCTACATTCACACATGAGGAGGTCTGTAGGGAAGTGGAGGCCAGAAGCTTATCAGACTCTGGCAGGGAGCTAAATGATTTTGTAATAACTGAGAGCAAAGTGGAGGAAACTGAACATAAGAATGGCACCTAGGGTGGATGGGATCTATCCAGTTATATTAAAGGAAGTAAGCAAACCCTTAGTCATAATTATGAAAGCTTCCTTGGACTGGAGATGTGCAAAGGTGTCCCCAATTCACAAACGGGGATCAAAGGGTGACTCAGGTAATTACAGACCTGTTAGGCTAACTTCTGTTCCACAGAAAATAATGGAGTCACTGGTTAAGGAAGTGATGCAGGATAATCTAGACAAGACTGCAGTCATAGTTCAGACACAGCGTGGGGGAGACAAATTTTATTGGATGTGGTCACAAAGGAACTGGATGCAAAAAATAATTTTGATATCATATACAGTAAACCCCCGCTATTCGCGGTCGCTGATTTAACATAAAATGAAACCTAAAAAAATGTGAATTTTAAAGCGCCGTGAACATTTTCCGCCATAAAAAAACATGGGCGTGGCTAAAATTATCTTTCCCGGTCAAAACAGCGCTCAGTGGGTGGGGGAGAGGGGTGACAAAATCGCAAGCGTGGATGTTTCTCGCTAATCCGTGTTTGGTGTGTGTTAAGCGCTTGCCATGGAAGGTTTCGTCATTTATTTTTAATTTATATGCTTTTAAATTGAATAAATTTATCAATCTACCATTTTGCAGTGTAAAACAGACTTTTTCGAGTGTGTGTTAACGGAAGAAAGTGACTTTATTTGGACAAGTTCTTTCTAACCCGTACAAAAATATGGCTACGAATAACAAGGGAAATGTGAATGTGAAATTATCAAAGAAGGTGATGACATTGGCGAATAAAATTGAGTTATTAGACAAAATTTCTAATGGTGAAAGTGTCTCCTCGGTGGCAAAACATTATAAAATCAATGAGGCAACGGTACGATCAATCAAGAAATCGGAAGAAAAAATCCGCCATAGTGCCCGTGAAAATGCGCTAATTGCTTCAAAAATTTGCTCTGTACCTTGTGATGTTAAATTAGAAAAAATGGAAAAAGCTTTAAATCTGTGGATTCAAACTCAAAATAAAATTCTTAAGTTCACTCATCATTCGTGAAAAAGCAAAACTCCTTTATCAACACTTTAGCGAAACTGATGATAGCACTGGCGGGATAAGTTTTTTAGCTAGCAAAGGCGCTAGTTTGAAAGATTTGTTTGAAATTTCTAATAAATATTACATTTAATATTAAACTGTTTCTTATTTTCATTTCGATGCCATATGCTTGCATTTCACTATGTACTGTCTGTGTACAGTCATATTATGAAGGTACATATAATACATACATAGACAAAATTTTAGACTAGTTTTTCTTATATATTTCATACTTTGGAACGGAACCCCTTTATTACTATGGGAGCCATAACTCAGTATTCGCGTTTTCGGTATTCGCAGCATTTCTCAGGAACGTAACCCCCCGCGAATAGCGGGGGTTTACTGTACTTGGATTTTAGGAAAGCTTTTGATGCTGTGGCACATAGAAGACTACTGTAAAAATTGGAGCAGTATGGCATTAAGAGCAAGTTGCTACAATGGATAAAGGGGTGGTTGAGCGGGAGAAGACAGAGTGGTTATCAATGGTCACTGCTCTTTGTGGACTAATGTTATTAGTGCAGACCTCGAGGTTTGATGTTGGGCCCATTGTTGTTTATCAATGATATTGATGACGGTATATCAGGGTTAATGTCAAAGTTTGCAGATGATACAAAGGTTGGCAGGGTTGTTAATAACAGTAATGATAGTATGCTACTGCAACAGGATCTGGAAAAGTTGAGCAGAGGGTTGAGAGGTGGCAACTGAAGTTAACATTTACAAATGTAAAATACTACTTATGGGTAGTAGTAACCCCAGAGTAACATATCAACTGGGTGGTACACTCAGGGTAGTGGAGAATGAAAAGGACCTGTGGGTAATTGTGCAGTCAGATATGTAGTTTTCTGAGCAGTGCAGACAGGCTGCAAGAGTAGCTCTTGGTGTCTTGTCAATGTTATACAGGAATTTTTCTAACAGGGATGGGGGGTGATTGTCCCCTTGTATAATGCAATGGTCAGGCCACACCTTGAGTACTGTATACAGGTCTGGAGGCCTCACTTTAAGAAAGACGTGGAGCTGCTGGAATGAGTACAGAGAAGGGCAATGAGATTGGTAAGTGGAACAAAAGGTTGCTGTTACCAAGAAAGGCTTAAGTTTTGCACATTGCAGCTTCTGGAGACTAGGCACCTGCAGGGTGATCTAATTGAGGTGTATAAGGTCTTGAATGGTTTGAGCAAGCTCAATGCTGATGGGATTCTTCCTCTTGTGCAGATTACTCACCTGAGGGGATATAAATTCAAACTGAGGAAAGACAATTATAGAATAAATGTGCATAAATTTGCCTTTAGCCAGCGGGTGGTTGTTAGTTAGAACAAACTTTTTTTCCATCCGTTGTAGTGGAGGTCAACAACTTAAACAAGTTCAAGCAGAACTAGACAAACTTTCGGAGTGAATGGATGGGTGAAATGGAATTTTTTTTTTTTTTTTTTTGGCTAATGCTAAATAAGCTTGCTTTATTGCATCATATGCCTCTGCTAATGCTAAATAAATGAAGGTTTTTTTTTTTTTTTTTTTTTTAAAGGATTATTAGCAACTAAGGCCATATTGCTCCGGGGATATGTGGTGGTCATTCCCTGACCTTTCTGCACCCTCCATATTTAGTGGTGCGGAAAGAGCTAACTTTAGTGCCAATACTCAAACTCAATTATTCAATATTATAATTGGATCATACAGATTAAGCTTGTGTCAAATATTAAACTATTATATTGTATCAAATTTATAGAAATTAAACAAGCCTTTTTTTTTTTTTTTTTTTGAATTAGTCACTGAGTAATTTTATTAAATTCATTTTTTTTAAATAATATTTCTTGGGGTGACATTTTTATACCTGATACTGATTTTATAAAAACCTTATACTATAACAAATCTGAACTGATTAAATTAAATTCATTTCTGTATAATCCAATGCCATGCAAACAAAACATTGAAAAATATGTTTCTAATCTACTGTTATTTGTTTAATCTAACAAGGAAACTCATTTGAAGATAATTAACTTTTAAGCATCCTAGGATGATTGAGATTAAAATTACATTATTTACCTGTTCACCCCTTTTACAGTCATGCATGTGTGTACAAGCATGCACACACACATTCATTTAAGAACCATTATATTAAAAGGATCCATTGGTGTGAAAGATACAAAAAGGGGAAGGGAACATTTTTTATTTTGATCAAAATCTGCAACTTTATTCTAGGTGGGAAGGAGAGAAATAACAATCATAAAATACTTCTACTGTATCTGGCTATATTTTGGGAATAATTAAATGCTAATTCCTGAAGGAGCGATTATATTGTAACAATCTAATAAAAGCGAGCATTCTTTCTGCAGAAAGTAGTTGAAAAACCACATACTTAAGAGACCAAGTACAATTATAACTTTTCAAATATTAAGATTGTGAAACAAATTCCTTCAAGGGGATGATTATGGTTTCAGAAAAGTATTTATGTCATATTTTGTACTTGAAAACAATTTTCAGCTTTATAAACTGAAGTTTTTTTCATCTGATACACATGGTATTTGGCAAAATAACTGTTCAATAAAATCTTTAATAACAATCATAAATTATAACATTAGGTAACTGACTAGATAAAATTTTAATTTCATCCCTGACCTTATTTGTTTTGTTTTGTTTTTTTACTTTCCAAAAATGGAAAGAGTTTATTAGATTGCTATGTCTGTGTGTCCTTCCATATTAACTATTGTATTTACCATCTGTTTTCAACCAAATTTACACTGAGTGTGAGATGGTCCTAGGACACCTTGACGAGAGCATTTTTATTTCTGTCATCTTGAAACAAGATGGTTACCAAATTATAAGCACTGTTCACTTAGAATGCTTGTATTTACACATTCTGATTCAAGCCAAATTCACACTAATACATGAATGGGGGGTTCGGGTTATCGTAAAGAGGATAACCATCTTGAAGCTAGATGGCAGCCACCCAAATCATGCAAACCAAATTTACAACATACAAAAGAAGATCCTTATTGAGGACGTTTTTGGGCAGATACCCTGACTCAAATCTGAAATAGGATTCATTATTCACAAGGATAACTCTAAATAGATCTACAAGGCTGAGACAATTCATGTTGATGATTACGCTTCACACCAGCCAGAAGATAAATAAATTCAATACTCTAACTAAAAACACTTTATTTACAATAAAATAAGTATAAAATAGATATATATATATTTACAATAAAAATATAAATAACACTGATAAAATATACTAAAATAAAAATTAAAAGCGATAAAATTTGCTGTAGCTTTCGGAGGCAGCAGTCTCCTTCCTCAGCAGCATATGTGTACTGTGCGGCACATCCTTAAATAGCAGATCCACGGCACACATCACATGGTTCCACGGTTGGAATTTTCCATTTGCGCACCGGGACCGGAAATGGCTTGGGAGCACGCTAGCTGAAACCGTTCATCACGTCCAAGAACGACAGTTTCCAGGAGGGGGTGTAGACGTCCACCCCTATCCCTATTATTTTCCCGGAGGATGCTGTCATCACAGATCATGCACAAGGGTTCTGGGACCGTAAATGGCTTGAGAGCTTACATATTGGGGCAGCTAGCAATACTATTAATAGGGATAGGGGTGTACGTCTACACCCCCCTCCTGGAAACCGTCGTTCTCGGACTTGATGAACGGTTTCAGCTAGCACACTCCCAAGCCATTTCCGGTCCCGGTGCGCAAATGGAAAATTCCAACCGTGGAACCATGTGACATGTGCCATGGATCTGCTATTTAAGGATGTGCCGCACAGTAGACATATGCTGCTGAGGAAGGAGACTGCTGCTTCTGAAAGCTACAGCAAATTTTATCGCTTTTAATTTCTATTTTTAGTATATTTTATCAGTATTATTTATATTTTTATTGTAAATATATCTATTTTATATTTATTTTATTGTAAATAAAGTGTTTTTAGTTACAGTATTGAATTTTTTATCTTCTGGCTGGTGTGAAGCTTAATCATAAACATTATTCACAAGGTTGTGAAAGAAATGAAAAAGTATTACTTCACTACTTCTACTTAAAACTTCTTGGTTTCTTAAATCAAAGGGAAAGCAGAGATAAAGTTTATAAAGAATTTTTTTTTTTTTCATAACAGAATGATCTCAGTGATAAATTAAAGCAAATGCAGAGGGTTCAAAAATACTGAATGGAAAAATAAGAACAAACATATTAAAGCAGAATGGTTCATCAAATATCTATTTTTGTGTTGTGTAAATACTCTTTAAATATTAAAGAATTATAATAAAAATTTTTGCACTTCGCAGGGTACAGTTCTCTGTATACTTACAATATATCAATAATAAAAAAGCTTCGTATATCTACATAATACATATATCTTCAAAAACTGTATTTTCCACTTCTTCAAAAGTATTTACAACTGTATGAATTATAATTCCACATATAGCAGTCTTGACTTCATTATAATGCAAATTTGGATAACTATAGTCAAATATAGTTCTAAAGTTTTCTTTATTGCAATATACTATATTATATTTATTTTTACCATAGTAGTCTTAATTATATTTTTGTACTGACTTTGGACCCAGATGGTTATGTCATACCACACTGGAGTGAGGTATTTGCATTATTTTCCAATACGTGAAGACAGCACTACAAATTCCCTATAATTTGCTTTGCTTCAAAGTTTCGCTCAATAAGTAAGAAGATATGTATATATCTGCTTACTTATATACATTACAAAACGTGTGAAGGAATTGGAAACCAAGCTGAATATTTGGTCACAATACACTTAACCATTTTCTTTTCTTCTGCTGTTGATTCTTCCTGAGAAACAATTGTGGAGAAGCATCTCTGCAACCCCTCTTGTTGGTGGAGATACTCACCATATGAGGAATTTGCTTGAAGATTATGAGTTATTCTTAGGTACCATAAGGGATTATATACATTACAAAACATGTGAAGGAATTGCAAACCAAGCTGAATATTTGGTCACAATACACTTAACCATTTTCTTTTCTTCTGCTGTTGATTCTTCCTGAGAAACAATTGTGGAGAAGCATCTCTGCAACCCCTCTTGTTGGTGGAGATACTCACCATATGAGGAATTTGCTAGAAGATTATGAGCTATTCTTAGGTACCATAAGCGATTCTGCAATAAATAATTATAAAAATTATTCATGGCAAAATTAAATAAACAGAAGTTAAGGATGAATAAAAACCAGTTGAAACGTTTGTTAATAAAACATAAATAAATGCAATTTATTTTATTTTAATAATTTCACAATTTTATAAATCAGATATACTACTTATCACTATATGAGGGAGTAGTTCAAAGGTTTTGTTGAATGACCTAGATGAAATATTCTGACAATCCTGATAGAAGCACCCCTGTATAATGGTAGCATAAATTCTGATAGAAACACCACTGTATAATGGTAGGATAAACTATACTAGTAACGTTATTTATTTTTTGCAGGTATTTTTGCCTGTTGAAAATACTGAAAAATTGAAATCTAAGCTTTGTGCTGTCATCCAGTACCTATGTTTAAAGGCCTCATCCACAACACAGATACATACCAATATGATGGAGGCATAAGGAGAGTCTGCTGCTGCTGCTACTGCATACTCCACCATTATCGAGTAGTATACAAGCTTCACTTGTGGAGCTGAGCACCATTCAGGTCATCCATCAACATTTGTCAATTCAGAAATAGCAATAGTGGAAGAAATAGTGATGAAACATACTGCCGAATGATTGATTGATTACTTGAAATGAGAAAGGTTTCTGTGCAACTGCTAACCATTGATAAAGTCAACTGTGCAAAGACAATTAGAACAACTTCTGAAGAGATGTTGAATCCTCAGGACTTTCTTTTCCAGTTCATAACTATCAATGAGATGTTTATACACTGCTTTAAACTTGAGTTCAGTTGTCAAACCATGACCTGGAACACACATCTCAATATATTCCCTATTGCCCAGTTAGCAGACAAAGTGATCTCTATTCCTTGGAATGCTCAAGGAGTGGTGCTTGCTGCACATGCAGTCACAATCACAGGCCAGTATTATGGATAATTAATAGTGAAACTATCAAGTTGATTAAAATGGCAAATGAAGATGCATTATGTGTTGTTTTCAACTAAGAAAATGCACCTGCATACATACAACCAAGCCCCAATGGAAACAACAATCTCACACCCAGCTTGTTATAGCCAGGGATAGTAGAATTAGGAGACTATATACTTCCATATCATCCCCCCATGTGGCTATGACATGGTCTCCTTGCAGTGGTCAATGTGTATTATATCTGTGGGGGTACAGGCCAATTTGCATTTGCTGAAAAAACCCAACAATAGTCCACAGGGAAGGTTACCCCCTCTGTCTGAGATTGGCTGACTGTAGCCTCGAATGAAGAGGACTTGAGAGCAGGAGCTCTCAAGTTGCCACAGAGGACCCAATGAAGATGTTTAATACAAAATCCTCAATTTCTATCCACCCCACCCAACCAAGCCCCAGATTAGACTCCTAGTGACTTCTTCCACTTTTAAAAAAGTGGAGGAGCATCTTTGTGCACAAATATTTAACTCAAACGAAGGGGTAATGTGTACTATGAAAGACGGGACTGCAGAGGATAAACTGTTTTGTACAGTATAAACACTTGAGCACAACTAGTAAAAATCACTACAGTTCAGGGAGACTATGTTGAACACTGAAATAAAAATTATTCAAACGGTTTCTTGTAGTCATTCCACAAACTTTGAGCTTTTTTAAAATTTATTTATTTATTTTTATTAAACAGACATTTCACCGTACATTAAATAAAATCAGAAACCGGGAACAAACCTCAGCACCAGGTGGTAGGTCAGTCAGCTGTCTCACAGTGATGTCCAAGAGAACTTTGATGTCATTTAAATAGAATAGCCGGAAGGTATTAGGTGAAGAAAACAGGTCTACTATAAATTTAAGAACCGAGTTGGGAGTCTTCAGTCGATGACTTATGACGTGTGTTGGATCATCTAAGAGAACAATAGTAATACCAATACAGGCATTATGTTGCAAAACTATTGTAACAACAAATATTATGTCAACTATGTTAGTTTAAAACTAACATGAAAATACTGAAACAGCTATTTCCTGGTTAAAATGAGGAAAACAGCTCTTTTTATGCTTTACAACAAAGATGATTCAAAATATGACTATGTAACTTTTAGCCACTGAAGATCTCTTGGATTGTACTGGGTGTTTCATGTAAAACTGGCCCCAGTCACTGGAAAAATAATTAGAGAAATCTAGACAAGTAAAATTAGATAGACACAAAAAAAAAAAATCTCAGTCAAAAGTAACTATTTATTCACTCCGAATGTACACATAGTTATAAGAGATGCTGGAAATGATGTCCTTTTGCATCTATACACTTTTGTGCATGTGATCATATTCAAGGCAACCCAATGCAAAACAGTGGCATCGATAGCCTCAATATTTCTTCGAATGCTGTCCCTCAGTTCATTTATTGTGTAGGGGTTGTGCTCATAAACTCTTCCTTTCAAATATTCCCGCAGGTAAAAGTCACACGAAGACAAATCTGAAGAATGCGGTGGCCACAATCCTTTGCCAACTGTGTGTTCCTCTGTGAAACTGTCATGAACACGGGCCAGTGATTCACGAGACGTGTGACATGTGGCGCCACCCTGTTGAAAGTAGCAGTTTTCATGCTCGTGTTCTATTAACTGAGCGTAGAAGTCTCAAAAATCTGAAGATAAACTGTGTTCACTGTAGTGTTAAAAAATATTGGGCTGACGATTCAATTGCCAGAAACCATAGCCCAATTTTCTGGTCAAGAAGCAGTTTCTGATGTAAGTTGTTAGGATTTTCGGCAAACCAGTATAGAGTGTTATGAGAATTCACATGACCAAAAAGATGAAACCATGCCTCATCACTCATGAAATAAACCAGTGGGCTGAGTTCACCATCTGCAATCTTGTTAAGGAGATTGCAGATGGTGAACTCACAATAATTCAGACGTTTTGCTGCATCAGGTGGCAGTAATTCTTGGACACACGTCATGCAATAGGGTTTCAATTTCAGGTAATGAAGTACACGAAAACAAGAAGTTGGTTTCACCCCAGTCATTGCGACAATTTCCTGATAGATTTTCTGGGGCTAGCTAAAATTCTCCTTTGAACGTTGAACACCACCTCTGGAGTCCTAACAGAGGTAGATGATTTCTCGGTGCGCTTACAATGGAACCTGTTGTCCGCCATTTTGCAAGTAAGCACTGAATAGTACTCTTAGCTGGGATGGCAGCAACAGGAAATTTATCAGAAAACAATTCCTGTGTTTCCTTAAAAAGAGCCAGGCTTCCACATAGGCTACATAGGCTTCCACTATACAAATCCTTTCTTGCACCGAATATGGCATCTTGACAATACTCCCACACACCTATCATTTACGAGTGCCAAACGCCGACTGTATGTTGAGCAACACAAACTGAAGTGATTTGGCTAAAATTTATTCTTTGAATAACTTTGCTGGAGTTGTTCAAAAATGAATATCAAGTATGAGGTGGGCCGGTTTTAGGTGGAACACCCTGTATAAACTAATAGAAATTTATTTTTGAAATTAATTAAAACCTAGATTTTAACAGACTATATGGGAAGCAAGCCTGTTCACTAAAAATATGATTTTCTGAATGTCACACTATAATGTGACATACATTCAGAAAAAAAGTTGGTTAGTAGAAAAGCAAACTATAGGCATACACATTTTCATATAATAATCACAGATAGATTCTATAAATTGTAAATACTTACTATTTTCAGTTTTTTTAAGCTTTTTTTTTTTTTTTAATTAGTATATATTACAATGCATCATTTTGCTATGATTTTTAAGTAACATATTAAAACTCAAAAGTTATTAAATAAAAATTTACACAAACAATTCTGTTGCATTTTTGATGGCTAATTTTTCAAGTAGAGGAAATAAATCTGCAACTGTTTTATTGGATCATCCAGTTATCTGCTGAATGTGCAGCTTCATTAATGCCTAGATCCATGGCAAAACCATTTTCACTAAACTTTTACTTCATCATTTAATGCTTTCCATTTTTTTTTTTCACTCATTTACAGTGGGTAGTAAGAATATATATACAGATTCAACACACGCACGCACGCACACGCACACACTGAAATGATTCTAGTGAGAAAGAAGAAGAAACAGTAAAATATGGTAATGTGGTTTCATGTGTGTTGTAAGATGGTGTATTACAGCGGGATAAGTAGTATATATAGTTGTTGAAATTGCTAGGATGTCATGAAAAACTTCTATACTACGAAATAAAAGTATATGCTGTAATACTGTATTTTACTGCACTTACCAGTTGTGTGTAGCAGAAGAGGTTGAAAATTTGTCTTGTCGTATAATGGAAGTGACTCTGACTGAAGTTTATTCTGAGCCTGAACAGCTCTTGGGTACCCTTGCTGGAGGTTCAGATGACTCCCTACTGATGTCTGACATGCTCAACAGACTGGTGGAAGGTGATAGCGAGGATAGCCTTGGATCTTTTGATCTGAATCTTGTAAAGGGTGCAAGACACAAGAATTTGGTTTTTCTTAAAAGATTCAAATCAGAGGGATTTTAACGTAAACTATTTCCAAAACTTGTGTAATGCATATATTTAAGTTGTTAAATATTATTTAAACTTTATGCAGAATTAATTTATAAATATTTAACACACGCGTGCGCGGGAAAAGTTTTTGCTTTTGTAAAGGTGACTACAGCAGTCACAGACAGTTAAAAAAAAAAAAAAAAAAAAAAAATAGACAAACTGCAGCCATTACAATCCACTGCAGGAGGGAAACCTCCTCAACAATTCATGTTGAGGGAAATGGACCATAATCTGCCATGCTAGTTCAGTGCAGGTTGGCAGACTGACTGTATTGAGCAGTCAGGAGCTTGAACATTGGTTTACTCAAAGAGCATGTGCTACTGCACTCCCATTCCTTACCACTCAGCTACAGAGGCCAAAAAGCTTATTAAACTGTAACAGGGAGCTAAATGGTTTTGTAATAACTGAGAGCAAAGTGGAGAAGAAATTGTTGAAGTTAAACAAAAGAAAGGCACCCGGGGGTGAAAGGGATCTATCCAGTTATACTAAAGAAGGTGGCAAAGGAAGTAAGCAAACCCTTAGCCATAATATTGCATCATTGTTATTGTCTGTACAAATATGTTCACAGACCAATTTGCATGTTATGTGGGCTGAAAAAAAAAAACCATAACTCATGGGGCAGGGAGAATGAAATTCTACTATCTCTGTCTAAGATTGGCTGACAATAACTTTGATCGAAGAAGCCTTCCAAAATTCCTTGTCATCAATGGAACTTGAACCTAGACCTTTCCAAATGAGTGACAAGTGGCAAAACCACTATACTGCCATGGAGGATGGGTAACCTTAATAAGAAACTTTACATATGTCAAATGGTGATAATGTATCAAGTCTAAATGAGCATCGAAGTGGTATGGGAAATAAAAATTTCCCATTTAAAAAGTAACAAAAGTTAGGAGTACATTTTAATTACTATTACTGCGTTTGCCAAATGTAACAAATTAGTAAAAAAAACATGGGGTTTTATTTCATGAAATAATATGATAACACCATGCTACTATGTTTGGGAATACTCTATTCCCTCCACTAACAGTGACTAGGCTTGGACTTATGCTAACTTTAGAAACAAAACTGTTATCCAATCTAAAGCCACTTAAAGTGAGATTTACAGTCAGTCTAAACTGTCAGAGCATCTCCAGAAAGTAAAATAGAATGCAGAGTAATATATTACAGGTGTTACTCTACTTACGAACTTTTGGAGATACAAACAAAGTTGTTCGTCAGTGTTCGCACTTGTGCAGCCATCACTGTTCATCAGTTTGTTAGGTTAGTGCATATCACATTTAATGTACATGCATAGTTGGAATTGTTCGCAATTATTTTTTGTTTGAACAATATGAACTCATATCATGTTAGATAAATGAAAAGAGTAAGGATGCTGAAGTTGCTAGTAAGAAGCTTTGTACAATCATGATAGAAAAGAAAATAGAAATAATAAAAAAACGTGAAGGCAAAAGCGGCACTGATTCTAAAGAAACAAAGAAAGCATCTTGGAACATGTAAAAAAAAAAAAGTGCTGTGCCAATGCAATTAATAATCATTAGCAAGAAGCGGGGAAAAGTCATGGATGAAATTGGAAAAGCTTCTGGTTATGTAATTACAGCAGTGGTTTTAGACCTTTTTTTAATAATGGCACCCCTACTCAATTTTCTACCTGTTAGATCTGATTCTCTCTCTCTCTCTCTCTCTCTCTCTCTCTCTCTCTCTCTCTCTCTGTGTGTGTGTGTATATATATATATATAGAGTGGAACTTCTTTATTGAAAACTTCTATTTAATGAATTTCTCTATATCACAAATTTTTTTAGAAAACATTTCACCTTGAAATGAAATTACATGTAAAATTAACCCCGTATAGTGAAGTGTTAGTCTCTCTATAACGAATTTTTAAAAAAATTAGCAAAAGCATTTTTAAAGATTTTCAAGCATTTACTGCTAAACAGCCACTCAAATATAATATGGCCTCCTTCCCTCCGAAATTACTCATTAGCATCTGGAATTAACACTTGTGACTATTTACGCCGGTAGAAGGGTCTTGTTTCATTTTTGTTACAGTTATAAAACCAAACCAAATGGGTTTTCTTAAAAGTGGTCATAAACTTTGCAATAAATAGGATAGATTTGTAAATTGATGTTGGCTAAGGGGAAAATGAAATTTGTTGTGGGTAAACCTTTAACGCGCTGAAGTTGCAATACATAGAATGCTTTGATAGTCGGTTTTTAGTAATGCCAACTGAGTGACATTCGATTCTCACCTCAACCGTACCACGTGACCTTCCTGTCAATCATTATATGAAAGTTTTTGTATATGTCTGTTCTCATCCAACTGGACTCCCAGTAGATGGTTTACATGAATTTTTTTTTAAAATTTCGTCCTTTTAGAACGATTTGTCATCAATCACAGAGGCTATAAGGTCTTGTTTTTTTTTCTGAAAAGTAACATACAGCATACATTAACTATAAATTTTCTTTTGTGTATATATGAATGAAAGTAGAATAAAAGGAATTCACAGTCATATATTTCTTCAAAGTGACTGATAGGAAAGGTCACATGATACTGTTGAATTGACAAGCGAATGTCATCGAATAGGCGGTACTAACAATTCACTATATGGCCAGTGCAGCAAAGTTTGCGGTGGGTACACAGTGTATGTATCGGCAGTAAGCTGCGGTCGAGTAACTTTTACCATTGCGGAAACAATGTCGAAGAGAAAGTGTTTAAGTATTAATGATAAAGTCAACGTTCTTCATGGTACTGAGCAGGGTTTTAAGAAAAAAGATATTGCGGAGAAATATTGCAGCTTATCTATGATTTTAAAAAGTCGATAATCAATTTTAAATGCAATTGAAGGAGGAGCAGAAAAGAAGCAAATTAAGTTGCGTATATAGGAAGATGATAAAGCTAAAATGAGTGCAAATGATACGTGAAAAGAATATATCAATATCAGGTCCAATAATTAAGCAACAAGCTCTGAAATTTGAACATTTCCTTGGACAGAATCTAATGCGAGCACTGGGTGGTTAGATAAATTTAAGAAGCGACATAGAATTATGAAAAAGGTTATTTGTGGAGAAAGTGTTAATGTAAGTGAAGAAGATTGCAACAGTTGGAGAAAAAACACCTTAAAGATTTTGAAAGAATACGAACCTAAGGATTTTTTTTTTTTTTTTTTAATGTGAATCCCAAACACGAGAGGTACCAGAACCTATAGTATTTAGTACTGTGCTTGGGTTTGAGGCTGAGAAGACGAAAGAAGATATTTGTTGACATTGGACTTGAACTTCTGTAGATTGTAATTTTCAGGAAATACGTATGAAGGAAGGTTGTTCTAGAAAACGGCAGTTGAATGAATAAATGAGGAAGATGAAAAGTTGGTTCTGTGGGTTTGAAGTTGGACAGTATATGGATGTTGGCTGGTGGCGGCACGTGTTCGGACTGTTTTGAAAGAGAGAGAGAGAGAGAGAGAGTGGGAATTATAGAAGCCAATTCAGAAGAACAGTCCCCATGGAAGTATCTGTAGAAGAGGCATGCAGCAGAAACAGTACGTCTATGAGAAAGCGAGTGGAGACTCTGTTAGAGATGAATGATTAATTAACCTAACTGCCTTCTTCTGAATGGAATCAAGAAGCCTCAGTGAAGTTTTGGGGGCACCACCCCAGATGTGGGAACAATATTCCATGGCAGGGCGGATTTGCGATTTATACAGAGTGAGCAACTGTTTGGAAGAAAAGTAATGCCAAGAGCGAAAGAGAAAACCAAGTTTTTTAGATGCAGAGGAAGCAATATTTGTAATGTGTTTGTGCCAAGAGAGATTAGAAGTCAGGGTAATCCCCAAAAGAGATATATCATTTTACCTAGAAATCGGAGTGTCAATAAAGATAAGCACAGGAGCAGAAGAATCCTTTTTGCGAGATATAAGACAAGACTGAGTTTTAGAAGGGTTGAAATCAACTAAGTTGTCTTCGCCCCACTGGAGAATTACCTGAAGATCGGCATTTAAGGAACTGGTAGCAGATTTTCGAGAAGTTGAAGCTGATTGAGCAGGACAACTCAAAATGGAAAGTGGAATGCAATGTGCTATCATCGGCAAAACTATGGATAGGATTTCCAGTCAATGGAAGAAGGTCATTGATATACAAGAGGAAAAGAATGGGGGAAAGAATTGAACCTTGGGGGGAAACCGGCATTAGTGGAGAAGTTAGAAGACAGAGAGCCATCTACCATCACCCACAGTGAGCGATCAGAGAGAAAACTGGATAACCAATTACTAAAAACAGTTAGCAAACCATAAGATGGAAGCTTGTTTAGAAGACCTTTATGGCAAACACGATAAAAAGCCTTTGAGATGTCAAGAGCAACTACTTGTGTTTCGCCGAACCTTTCCATTGAATTAGTCCATAAATGGGTAACGTAAGCCAGAATATCACCAGTGGATCGACACTGACGGAATCCATACTGGCAATCGTTGAGCAGACGGAAGGTTTCTAGGTAGTTTAAGAGTTGGCGGTTAATTGATTTCTCCATTACTTTAGAAAGAGTAGAAGTTTTTTTTTTTTTTTTTTTGGTAGTTGTTGCCGCATAAGCTCCTGTGGCTATAATGCACCTCCCAAGGTTTTTGTAGTACTTTTGATCCAAGCCCGAGGCGGGAATCGAACCCACGACCTTTGGGTAGCCAGACAAGCACTTTACCCACCCGGGTAGCCCGGTCGGCAAGAGTAGAAGTAATTGCAATGGGACGATAATTGGATGGGAGGGATTTGTCACCCTTTTTAAGAACTGGCTGGATATGAGCAAATTTCCAAGCAGAAGGGAAAAACACCTTTGGAATAAGAAAGTGAAAAAAGGCAGCAAAGAATAGGAGTAAGTCAGGAGCACAGGTTTTGAGAACAAGTGGAGAAATACCATCAGGACCTGGAGCTTTCTTAGCATCAAGATTCATCAAAATCCTACTGATATCCTTTTGACGGAAGACCACAGGAGGCATTGAATGGGGCGTGTTGGGAATGGTGGGAGGTGTTTTACCAAGATCATTAATACATGAGCTGGAAGAAAAATGAGATGCTAGCAGGTCAGCTTTATCCTTGGCTGAAGTGACAACAGAACCATCTGGTTTCGACAGAGGTGGCAGCAGAGATGGGCAAAAGTTGCGGCCAATAGCTTTGGCAAGAGACCAGAATGCTCGGCTACCATTAGGGCAAGAAGCCAGTTTTCTACTCTTAGCCTGTTCAAACTCTAGTTTGGACTGATTAATAACTGCTTTACAATTGTTGCGAGCTTTGGTGTAGGCAGAAAATGAAACTGAAGAATTAGAAACAAGCCAATTACGATAGCCAATTATTGGAAAACTTTATAGCCAATTATTGGAAAACCAAAGTTTAGATAAAGGACAGGATTTTAAAGTGGAGTGTGGGATAAAGGATTCCATTCCTGCAAGAATAATTTCACTGACACAATCTGAGCAAACGTTGACATCAGAAGTTTTGAAACAGTAATCCGACCAAGGAAAAGAAGTCTCGCAGGTCATCCCATTTTGCATTCTTGTAATGCCAAACAACACGAGGTAGGGAATAGCCATGAGATAAAGGTTCCATTGGAGAAGAGACAATCACCAAGTTGTGATCTCAAGTGCCTAAAGGACCTCTCACTTCGACCATGTACTTAGAAGGGTTGTTTGTGAGAAAAAGATCAAGTGTATTGGCTGTATGATTAGGATTGTCTGGTATTCTCGTAGGTAAATGAACAATCTGTGCTAGGTCATTAGTAATTGCAAAAGCCTCAGCATCTCGACCTGCTGGGTCAGTGTGACTAGATAACGGAAGCCAGCTGGAGTTGTGAACATTAAAATCACCAAGGAAAATTACCTCACTGTTAGGAAAGTTGGACTGGAGAGTCAAGTTGCAAAGAGAGGAAGTCAAAGAGCTCCAAGTGATTAGTGGAGTTGAGAGAACGGTAGAGACAACAGATGAATTTGACACATTGAGGTAGAAAGATTTTAAGCCAGAGAAGATCAAAGAAAGGAGATTCCAAATTGCCAAGTCTCTGACAGGGAATATCAGAAAGGACATATGCACAAGTACCACCTTTGAGGCAAACGGAATCATACAGCGAATAATTTGGGCACCTGAAATGAGCAGTAGTTGAATCAACCGATAACTGAGATTCTGTCAGAAAAAGTACATGGGGTTTGGCAGACTGCAAGTGGAAATGGGCATCGTTGAGATTAGAATTGAGACCACGTATATTTGTGAAATGAATCAGGAAGTGCTTGGGAGGTTTAGATCTTTTCGAAGATAAGCTTGCTCTATTGGCTTGACAATTCATGGTGTATTCAATAGTAAGAAAAAGTGGGTGGAACATGCTGTATGAAGTAATGAAATTTTTGGATATGGTGTACACCTGGTAAGAATATACCCAGATCCTTGACATAACGTGGCCTCGACAATGCTACCTGCATACACACTACTCGGACTCCCTCCAGTCACTATCTGGCAGAGTAGAGGAAGCAAGATTATAAACTAGCTGATCCGGAAGCCTCCTAGAGAGTTACCAATAGGTTCGGTCCGGTGTACTAACTAGCGGCCGGCCTGCGAACTCCGTTTTAGAGCTGTACCCTCGAAATGTAAGGAATATCGGATCTCGCCACGACGTTCATCATAACCTCAAAAGTCATCAATCATACTGCATGATGGAAGAGATAGGGAAGGGTTGACCGGAACTTAGCTCTAGAGACTAAACATAGGTTCCACCACTTCAAGCCTCCAATAAGCAAAGTGGTGGTATTTCACCGGTTGATGTGAGTCATCTACCACCTAGTACTGCCTGGTAACATAGAGGGGTGGCGTTCCTCCAAATGGTGTGGGTGCCACACCTTGACCCTTGCTTACGTTAGTTCACACCTGGGTGGTCACCCAGCATGTGCTTGTGCATGGAGGTTATACCCAGGATTACTAACAGTCCCACCATCTTGAAGGTGCAAGCAGAGGATTTGGCTGTCACATACCGTCCGGACTTCTCTGAAATTGGGTCCACTTGACTTGAGTGTCACCCGAATATCAGTTCCATCAGCGTTTTAGACTCTCAGGTAGCAAGTACAGCTTGTCTGGCATATCTGAAAGAATGTCTGTGACAACCTCAAGGACAACCTTAAGAATGTTTTTAATGCTGACGAAATGGGTTTATTCTTTAAATGTTTACCTAATAGAACACTTTGGCAGAATAAACGTTTTGGAAGAAAACAAAGCAACGAAAGAATCACTCTACCACTAGTTGGAGTCAATATGACAAGAAGAGAAAAATTAAGACTTTTAGTCATCGGAAAATCAAAAAAACCCAAGATGTTTTAGAGGCACAAAATCATTGGAAGTTGACTACACCTTTAATAAAAAAGCATGGATGACAAGTGATATTTTCAAAGAAAGGATATTAAAACTAGACAAGTTTGTAACAAAAGAAAAATCGTGCTGATTACTTACAACTGTCCGGCACATCCTGCCAAACTTAAAAGTGTGAAGCTGTTGTTTTTACCACCAACGTAACATCAAAACTCCAGCCAATGGACCAAGGCATTATTAAAAATTTTAAATTTCATTATTGAAAGAGAATAATAATGAAGATTGTCAATGCATTACAAGAAAATAGAAACTTGGAGGTTACAATTAACCTTAGAGATTGCATCTCTGAACTGGCAAAAGTTTGGACAAAAGATGTCAGTAAATACACTATTCAAAATTGTTTTTCGAAAGTGGGATTTGCATTGAATACAGAAGTCGAATGACAACCGGACGAACAAGATGTACTGCCCCTTTCACAACTGTAAAACTTTTGGACATTATTAGAATCATCCAGAAACATTGAAAATGACATAACTGGATGGTTATGTTTATGTAGATCAAGATCTGGCTATAACAGAACATCCAAATGAAGATGAAATACTGCTGAACAGCATTAGAAGCGACCATGATCACGAAGAAATTAACGATGATGCTGAAGCTGCATCAGAACAATGCACAGAAAAGATTCACGTTTTTAAAATGGTTTGTCTGGGTCTACAGTTTTGTGAAAATGTTCCTGATAACATTTTTAATGCTCTGAATAAATGAGGTTTTCTTTGATAATCAGACATTTTTTAATTGTACTGTGCAAACGAAAATTACCAATTTTTTTAATTTGAGATATTTACCAGCGAAAATTGTGTAAACATAATTTAAATAAGTATGTTTTTGAAATAAAATACATTAAAAATAAATAGATTCATTTTCATTTTGTAATTACATAACAATTTTCAATAAAAAAGATGTTCTCTGTATAACAAAATTTCTCTATAACAAATTTTTTCACTGGATTTATCGAATTTGTTATAGGGAAGTTTGACTGTATATATATATACATATATATCTGATAATTAAAATAAATATGATATTTAAAATAAAAAACATCAGCCAGTAGTACGGCAAAAATGCAGAGCGAAACGAAACGTAAAACAATATAAAATAAACAAACAGGGAAGGGAAAGTAGAGATAATAAGACAAAAAGGTAGTCGATAATCCCCTGTATAATTTAGTCATTAAACCCAATTAATAAAAAACGATGTAAATTTAAAATAGTGCCAATTATATATAATTTAGCGGTACCCCCTCGAAGGTACCAGTTCCAAAAGACGTGAAATATCACCAAAAAGGGGTTAAAGAAACTACAAAAACTAAAATATCAAAATAATAGACTGACCATTATGCCCCATATCGACAGAGGACCACGAGGCCAATAATGGTCATGGAATCGCTGCATTTCAATCATCATACAAACCATCGCAAAGGCGGAAATATCGAAGAACCAAACCACCCTTCCATTCTCCGATAGATCAACCAATGCAGAGGATTTGCATGGCGGTGGTCCTTATGCAGCGAGAAATAATCTACAGAACAGACAGCACTCTTGATCAGAGCCACACCACTGACATAATGCAAGCTTAACCAGCTTATATATAGATTATTTACCAGCTGTTCTATAGATTATTTCTTGCTGCATAAGGACCACCGCCATGCAAATCCTCTGCATTGGTTGATCTATCGGAGAATGGAAGGGTGGTTTGGTTCTTCGATATTTCCGCCTTTGCGATGGTTTGTATGACGATTGAAATGCAGCGATTCCATGACCATTATTGGCCTCGTGGTCCTCTGTCGATATGGGACATAATGGTCAGTCTATTATTTTGATATTTTAGTTTTTGTAGTTTCTTTAACCCCTTTTTGGTGATATTTCACGTCTTTTGGAACTGGTACCTTCGAGGGGGTACCGCTAAATTATATATAATTGGCACTATTTTAAATTTACATCGTTTTTATTAATTGGGTTTAATGACTAAATTATACAGGGGATTATCGACTACCTTTTTATTATCTCTACTTTCCCTTCCCTGTTTGTTTATTTTATATTATTTTACGTTTCATTTCGCTCTGCATTTTTGCCGAACTACTGGCTGATGTTTTTTATTTTAAATATCATATTTATTTTAATTATCAGATATAATTAGGCTTCATGTGGAGGATGTGCATTTGCTGCCTCTAATGATAGCTTCATAGTTATATTTATTTATTTTTATTACTTTTGCCTAACTTTTACATCACATTATATATACATATATATATATCTAATATTAAAAAATATGTTATTGCTATATGATAGTTATTATAATAATCTAATTATAAACAAAATTACAATTCATAATACAAATTATATATACTTATATAATAATTTTATTCTTTATATAGAGGTACTAAATAAACATCAATTATAGATCACCACAAAATTAAAAAGATACAGTATAATGGATACCGTACACCTTTTTATAATGAAATAAATATATAAATTTAAAAAAAAAATAAGTTTAAGTAACTTAAACCTAAATTACGTGGCCACTACGGTTTAAAACCACTGGGTTAGAGGATCAGAATTAACATTGAGTGCCTATTAGTCTAATACTAATTCCAGAGAAGGATAAGAGTTTATTTAAGACTTGAAGGCCAAGCAAGGCAAAAATGTTTGATGAAACATTTAGTGCAAGCTAATGGATGGTTTCATAAATTCAAGATTCATTCAAATCTACATCAAAGTGAGTGGTGAGGTGTCTAGTGCAGATACTGTGGCCACAAAAGAATTTTCTGCGATATTTGCAGCATATAAAAGGGTTATCAAAGAAAAGAGTTATCTACCTCAAAAATTTTTTTTTAATGTAGATGAAACATTTATTATTTTGGAAGAAGATGCCTGATAGAGCATATATCAGCAAGGAGGAGAAGAGTATGCCTGGTAGTTTTAAGGCTTCAAAAGATCGAATCACTGTCCTATTTGGTGGAAATACTTCAGGAGATTTCCAACTCCTATTAGTATATTTTTCCGAAAATCGAAAGGCTCTTAAAAACCAAAGCTTTGCTACCTGTAATTTGGAAAAATAACATCAAAGCCTGGATTACACTTGCTTTGTTTAAAGATTATTTTTCCCACCATTTCATTCCAGAGGTTAAAAAAATATTGCAACCAGAATATGATGCCTTTTAAAATCCTCCTTTTGCATGATAATGCCCCTGGGCATCCACAATATCCAGATGATTTTCGTGTCCCAATGTCCAGGTAATCTACTTGCCTCCAAACACCACCTCGATAATTCAACCAATTCACCAAAGGGTTATTGCATCCTTCAAGAAATATTTTCTAAGAAAACATTCAGATGTGCGGCAATAGCAACAGAAGGCAAAAATGGGTAACTCTGAAACAGATTTGGAAAGTCTATGATATTTACAAAGCCTTAAAGAACATTGATGCTTCCTGGCATGAAGTAACAAATATGAACATGAATGGTGCATAAAAACACTTATGCCCCATGTTTATTAACAATTCTCATCTTACTGAGGAAGTGGGGGATGAGATGGATGTTGTCCAGATGGGTACAAAACTTCAACTAGATCTGACAGAGGACTTAATGAGTTGCATGGTCACATACCCAGGAGTTGAGAAATTAAGATTTTATGGAACTAGAATCACAGAGGCTTCAGGACAATGCTACTGAAAAGCAAGTTGAAGAATGCAAAACATTTACCATTAAGAAGATGGCACAGGACTTTAGTTTGATGGAAAAAGCACTATTATTATTCAAGTCCCAGGATCCAAACTTATGTTTATGAAAGTTTCTGCAATTGTACATGAAGCAATTGTCTTGCTATAAAGTTATTTATGATGAAAAGGTCACAATGCAAACTTAAATGAATTCTTTTTCAAGAGAACTGATAAGGAACAGAAAGATGCAGATCCAATATCATCAATATCTTTAGGTGTTACTGGGCCAACTTTCAAAGAAGCACCTTTCTACAATTCTTCTGATGATGATTAATGATAAATTACTATGCTTATTTAAAGTAAAATAACACAAGTTAAAATAAAAATGTGATGATTTTTACTCTAACAAGTTCTATTTTTTTGTTTCTTTTTATTTTTTAACAATTTGAGTAAAATGTTTATGCAATAATATGGTAACATGCACTTGGTAATTGTTTTCAACACAATGATGTAATAATTTCTAGTTACGAACAAATATGACTTATGAACAGTGTGTCGAAACCTAACTGGTTCATAAGTAGGGGAGCACCTGTATTACCATATTATTTCAATATCTGCATTGAAATAAAACTCCATAATCTTTTATTAATTCTCTTTTAAATATGGATCATACCTCATGTCAGCCTACAGAAGATGGTACATGAAAGCCATTTTCTGGTTCTTGGTTTTTTAAATTTTCAATGTTTTAATTTCACTAACGTTGACAAACTGATGCAGGAAATCATCATTTTCACAAATTACTAATTGTTTTTAATTAAATCTTAATTCTCTATTAAGCATGTGGTACAAGAAGGCAAGTCTTGAAATAAATAAGCTCTTGCTAATTTATCATATTATACTAGTATGCTGGGACAAATAAAGGTATTCTTACTGCTTTTTGCAAATGAAGAGAGAAACAGTCAGTCATGTTAACAATATTGAGATTCAATTAAAAACTTTTGATTACAAAATTAATAAATATTATAATGTATACTGAAAGATAAAAATATAGTGAACCTAACCAAAAAAAACTAAAGAATCAGGCAATGAGTGACATTTGTAATGAAATCAAAAGGGCTGGCATATGCTTAATATATACAGCCATAAACTATTTGTTACATATTACGAAGAAAGAGAAAAAAAGATACTAAACTAAGCTAATAATATCTAATTTTAACATTTTCAACAACTATGGCGAATAACTGCAAACTCAGTTATTTCCAATATGTGTGCAGCAAAACTTAAATCATAATACTGAGTATGACACAGAATATACACAGTGAATCTGAAGTGTTTAATGTTACCAATATAAACTTACTTTCTCTGTTAATTAGCAGCATCAGCTTCTCTGTAAGAATCTTAGCATCATGTCTCTGTTCAACTGCTTGAAGAACTAAACTAACTGCAGAATTCTGAAAATGTTGATTGAAAGCCAAGAGTACAGCAAGAAAACTATCTGCTACATCTTCATCAACATCACCTTTCTGTGATTCTTCAATTGTATCCAAGAGAAAATTTGCGAATTTTGTATTTATGTAATCTGTTAGAGTAAAAAAATTTATAGTAACTTGTTCAAATTAAACATTATATTAATGAAGATTAACACTAATTACAATGGCTTATTCTATAACTAAACTAAAAATATCTTTCATCATTCTGAAAGATAAAAGGTAACAAAAAAAAAAAAGTTTATCATGATAATACTTTTATCTAAATTAGTTCAGTGACATTTGCTCCGACATGCACCATCTTACCAAAATTCATGGGGCACCAGTTTGCACGAAACTGTGTGACTACAAAATATGCAAATATGTTGACCTATATAAATGATCAGTAATTAGTACTGGATTCATATCAAACATATATATCAAAAGATAACCATATAGAAAGAACAATTTCAAAAGGGAATGACAGTTGGATGTCACACTGCGAAAATGTCTGTCCACACTATTGTTCAGGAATTCAACATTCCTAAGTTGACAACTGGCAAAGTGCTAAAGAAATGAAACTGAAACTCAGAGGTGTGCTTAGCTCAAGGAACAACCAAGTGTAAGATACTAACTCATGGAAGCTGACATACCTCACAATGCCTCATAACCTCATCTTGCCAGCACTCTATAGAATCTAAGTTTGGAGCATTACAAGTGGCCACGGACAAACTTGTTTCCACGACACAAGAGCTGTAGTTTAAAAGGGTTTATAAACCAAAACAAGTGCACATCATTAATATACACAATTAAGACATGCAAAACATGGATTGTTCTATGCAGGATTAGTAGAAAGTGGTCCTATGCTGAAAAAAGTCAAGCTCCATGCTGTGTTGTGTTTAAGTATGGAGGATGCCTGGATAATGCTTACTACTTAAGTGTGTTGTCCCAACAGTGAAGATGGGAAAAGAAATGCATCGTGGTCTGGTGATCTCTCGTGGTATGGACTAGATATACTGCAGTACATGGAACCATGAATGCTGCATCCTACCCTGTTTTCGACAATTCCATGTCCTATTTGCCCTTACAGAGAAGGGCAATGAGATTGGTGAATGGAACAAAGGGAGACTAATGTCAGATAACTTCCATCAGATCACATATATATTCATGGCAGAAAAAAAAAATCCATAATTTGAAGTTATTTGGTGACATTCAGCTAACTGCATCACTGTGTGTGTGTTGAAGCCACTGAAGCATTCCTGATAGGCTTCTTTTAGAAAAGCTAATAGTGTCATGTTCTGAATAATTTCCTCAAACATTATAAACCTGTACCCTTTCATGGGGACTAAGCTTGGAAAAGAAAACAAAAAAATTTTTAAAAAAATAGCCACAAGGAGGTGAATTTGGTTAGTATGGTTGATCGGGAGACTACACTGATGGAGTACTTTACAAAAAATTTTTGAATGTAAATTGCTGAATCTGAAGGGGCATTGTCATTGCCAGTTTTCCAGCCATTTTCTTCAAACAGCATCGCACAATCACCACAGAACTGTTTATAATATTCACTGTCTGGTAATTAACAATGATTAAGAGCTAATAGTGTTGACTTTTATTTGCCAGACAAGCTGTACTTGCTACCTGGGAGTCTAAAACGCTGATGGAACTGATATTTGGGTGACACTCAAGTCAAGTGGACCCAATTTCGGCGAAGTCCGGACGGTCTGTGGCAGCCAAATCCTCTGCTTGCACCTTCGCAATGGTGGGACTGTTAGTAATCCTGGTGGGACTGTTAGTATGTCAAGGATCTGGGTATATTCTTACCAGGTGTATGCCATATCCAAAAATTTCATTACTTCATACAGCATGTCCCACCCAATTTTTCTTACTATTGAATACACCATGAATTGTCAAACTAATAGAGCAAGCTTATCTGCGAAAAGATCTAAACCTCCCAAGCACTTCCTAATTCATTTCACAAATATACGTGGTCTCAATTCTAATCTCAACGATGCCCATTTCCACTTGCAGTCTGCCAAACCCCATGTACTTTTTCTGACAGAATCTCAGTTATCGGTTGATTCAACTACTCATCTCAGATGCCCAAATTATTCGATGTATGATTCCTTTCGCCTCAAAGATGGTACTTGTGCATATGCCCGTTCTGATATTCCCTGTCAGAGACTTGGCAATTTGAAATCTCCTCTCCTTTGATCTTCTCTGGCTTAAAATCTCTCTACCTCATTGTGTCAAATTCATCTGTTGCCTCCACCGTTCTCCCAACTCCACTAATCACTTGGAGCTCTTTGACTTCCTCTCTTTGCAACTTGACTTTCTCCAGTCCAACTTTCCTAACAGTGAGGTAATTTTCCTTGGTGATTTTAATGTTCACAACTCCAGCTGGCTTCCGTTTTCTAGTCACACTGACCCAGCTGGTCGAGATGCTGAGGCTTTTGCAATTACTAATGACCTTGCACAGATTGTTCATTTACCTACAAGAATACCGGACAATCCTAATCATACAGCCAATACGTTTGATCTTTTTCTCGCAAACAACCCTTCTAAGTATGCGGTCGAAGTGACAGGTCCTTTAGGCACTTCAGATCACAACTTGGTGATTGTCTCTTCTCCAATGGAACCTTTATATCATGGCTATTCCCAACCTAGTGTTGTTTGGCACTACAAGAATGCAAAATGGGATGACCTGCGATACTTCTGTTCTTCTTTTCCTTGGTCGGATTACTGTTTCAAAACTTCTGATGTCAACGTTTGTTCAGATCGTGTCAGTGAAATTATTCTTGCAGGAATGGAATCCTTTATCCCACACTCCACTTTAAAATCCTGTCCTTTATCTAAACCTTGGTTTTCCAATAAATGTGCTAAGGCTGTTCAAGAGAAGAATGTTGCATATTATAATTGGCTTGTTTCTAATTCTCCAGTTTCATTTTCAGCATACACCAAAGCTCGCAACAATTGCAAAGAAGTTATTAATCAATCAAAACTAGAGTTTGAACAGGCTAAGAGTAGAAAACTTGCTTCTTGCCCTAATGGTAGCCGAACATTCTGGTCTCTTGCCAAAGCTATTGGGCCGCAACATTTGCCCATCTCTGCCTCCCACCTCTATCCAAACCAAATGGTTCTGTTGTCACTTCAGCCAAGGATAAAGCTGACCTGCTAGCATCCCATTTTTCTTCCAACTCATGTATTAATGGTCTTGGTAAAACAATTCCCACCATTCCCAACACACTCCATTCAATGCCCCCTGTGGTCTTCCGTCAAAAGGATGTCAGAAGGATTTTGATGAATCTTGATGCTAAGAAAGCTCCAGGTCCCAATGGTATTTCTCCACCTGTTCTCAAAACCTGTGCTCCTGAACTTACTCCCATTCTTTGCCACATTTTTTTCACTTCCTTATTCCAAAGGTGTTTTTACTTCTTCTTGGAAATTTGCTCATATCCAGCCAGTTCTTAAAAAGGGTGACAAATCCCTCCCATCCAATTATCGTCCCATTGCAATTACTTCTACTCTTTCTAAAGTAATGGAGAAATCAATTAACCGCCAACTCTTAAACTACCCAGAAACCTTCCGTCTGATCAACGATCGCCAGTATGGATTCCGTCAGTGTCGATCCACTGGTGATATTCTGGCTTATGTCACCCATTTATGGACTAATTCAATGGAAAGGTTCGGTGAAACACAAGTAGTTGCTCTTGACATCTCAAAGGCTTTCGATCGTATTTGGCATAAAGATCTTCTAAACAAGCTTCCATCTTATGGTCTGCCAACTGTTTTTAGTAATTGGTTATCCAATTTTCTTTCTGATCGCTCACTGAGGGTGATGGTAAATGGCTCTCTGTCTTCTAACTTCTTCACTAATTCCGGTGTCCCCAAGGTTCAGTTCTTTCTCCCACTCTTTTCCTCTTATATATTAATGACCTTATTCCATTGACTGGAAATCCTATCCGTAGTTTTTTGATGATAGCACATTGCATTCCACTTTCCATTTTGAGAAATCTTGTCCTGTCAGCTTCAACTTCTCGAAAATCTGCTACCAATTCCTTAAATGCCGATCTTCAGGTAATTCTCCAGTGGGGCGAAGACAACTTAGTTGATTTCAACCCTTCTAAAACTCAGTCTTGTCTTATATCTCGCAAAAAGGATTCTTCTGCTCCTGTGCTTATCTTTATTGACACTCCGATTTCTAGGCAAAATGATATATCTCTTTTGGGGATTACCCTGACTTCTAATTTCTCTTGGCACAAGCACATTACAAATATTGCTTCCTCTGCATCTAAAAAACTTGGTTTTCTCTTTCGCTCTCGGCGTTAGTTTTCTTCCAAACAGCTGCTCCCACACTGATATAAATCGTATAAATCGCAAATCCGCCCTGCCATGGAATATTGTTCCCACATCTGGGGTAGTGCCCCCAAAACCTCTCTCAGGCTTCTCAATTCCATTCAGAAGAGGGCAGTTAGGTTAATTAATGATTCATCTTTAACAAAATTTCTCCACTCGCTGTCTCATAGACGTACTGTTTTTGCTGCATGCCTCTTCTACAGATACTTCCATGGGAACTGTTCTTCTGAATTAGCTTCTATAATTCTTGCTCTCTCTCTTTCAAAACAGTCCGAACGCTTGCTGCCACCAGCTAACATTTACTGTCCAACTTCAAACTCACAGAATCAACTTTTTATCTTCCTCGTTTATTCATTCAACTGCCGTTTTCTGGAACAACCTTCCTTCATACGTATTACCTGAAAATTACAGTCTACAGAAGTTAAAGTCCAATGTCAACAAATATCTTCTTTCGTCTTCTCAACCTCCAACCCAAGCACGGTATTAAGTACTATAGGTTCTAATACCTCTCGTGTTTGGGGTTTACATAAAAAAAAAACTTATCACTTCAATAATGACTTATTGAGGTAATAAGTCATTATTAACTTCAATAATGACTTATTATGTTAATTGATATATAACAGACAACTTATTGAGTCTTGCAGCTCTATCATTTATTAACTACTGTCTGGTAATGCTGGACAAATTGATAAAGAACAATGCTTGAAACTGCCTTGGGGGCCATAGCTATATACCCATGATTTGTCATTAGTGTGGGTCAGCAGCAGCACATTGACAAAGATTGAGACATGTGAGAACTTGCGACTTGTTGAGATCATCATTGAGGATGTGAGACATAAACATGGCTGAAATGTGGAAACATTCCCAAATTGTGTGTTAAAATTGATTCATAGGAAATACTAATTCCACTAGCAGCTTTGCAAATAGTCAAAAGTTGATCACTTCTTATTAAATCACTGGTTTTTTATGGCAAAGGAGCAGTCAATGTGAAAATCATATATGACACACAAATGGGCTTATTTAAACTTTGTGAACCAACGAGTCTTTTAATGACATCTTATATCTATCAACTGTTTTTAAATTTTTTTGGGGTTTTTGTTGAACTCTTCCCTAATTTTAAACAAAATTTGATCCAAATTTACTGCTCAGTAAAACCACTCATTTTAAAATGCAATGAAACACTTTATGTTCAATGCATGCATTACTATATTTAGATGAGCCACTGAACATGTTGTAACCCTTGAAACTAACCCTTGCAGTACAGTTTCAAGGTACAAAGCCAGTTCCTGAGCTTTCTGGTCACACCCAATATGTTAATACTCCATCTTTATTGCAACCAAGAATATTTACACATTTACAATGGCCAGAGGAGTGTGCTGCAATATAAAGAAGTTCCCAATCTAGTGTAAAATAAAATTTAATTGACCAACTGAAAAATAAATCAAGAAACAAAATTAAGAAAAAATTTATGCACCTTCTGACTTGGGGTTCTAATTGCTGTATGTAAAAGGTTGAAACCATTAGTGTTCTGTAGGTGAGTTTTAACAATAATCAACTTCAGCTCTTCAATTTTTTTTTTTTTTTCTTATGTGATTAAATTATCAAAGCCTGTTATGAAATAATTTATTCCATACACTGGTTGAGCAGTTGAAAATTATTGTGCAATTTTCATCTTTTAGTTTGAAATAAAGAAAGTCTTGCATTCCAAGAGCTGGGTGGATAACCTCCAGTGATGATTTATTAGCTGAAAAAGTACTTTGTTCATACAAAGCATCATAATGAATTGTTTCATCACCATTTATTGAACAATTAATTGAAACACATTAATTGAACAATTAATATGTTTGTTGGATGCTGATGGTGACCTGGATTCAATTTTAACAGAGGAAGAAATAGCAGAAAATGTTACTGCTGTTTTGAAGGAAGAAGAGAATGATATCAGGAGATCAGAAAAAAGCAGAGAAAAGTCATGAAGCTCACCACCCTCAGAACATGACAACGTTCCTTTTCATGGGAATGGGAAAATTAATGTATTGCTTTATCTCCCAATACTTCCCTTCATTTTTAAATGAAGTTATGTGGTGTTGGATGAGGCTGAAGATTAAGATGATGGGAGGGAAGAGAACACTAGAAAACAAAAACTAAGTTTGGTAAAACTTCATTTTTGGAGAAATTCATAGAACCAGAAAATGGAGAAATTCATAGAACCAGGTTAAACTAAGAATTCTTGAAAATGGCTGGAACAAGCTGTTGTTTGATAAGGATATATGTTTCAATGTTGAATGTTTTGCAGCTGCAGACTACCACACTAATACGTTGGCAGGGTAAAAGAACAAAAAAAAAAAAAAAAGAAAAAATTAATATGCCAACAAATTGTTGGATGCTGATGGTGACCTGGATTCAATTTTAACAGAGGAAGAAGAGAATGATACAAAAAATGAGATCTCAAAAAACTCTCAGTTTAAGTAAATGAATAAATGGAGATTTTTTGGTAAATGATCTATTCTTTCTAGGTGAGGCAATTTCAGTGATGAGCAGTGTAGTTCATTTGGTCTCACAGTGAGTTCACAACTTCTAGATACTGAGATTCAATTCAATGATACAACTTGTGATCATGGTATGCAGCCATATTATGACCTAAGAACTTCAAAGGATTTTGTTGTTGGATTTTTGGTGAATCAGTGACTTAGACCATTGTATATTATACCTGTACAAGTTGTGGAAGCTGAAAAACCCAAATAACCTCAAAGAGGCCCTTAAAAATTTCTCCAGTTGTTAATGGTACTCAAACCCAGACTCACTAAATGAGTGACAAATGACAAAATCTCAACTTCCAGCACTGAACACCATAACACCAGAATCATCAATGCAACAATTTGGCATCTTTGGGACCCAGCACATTTGCCCTATTTTTGAAAATTAGGGATTTTTGAAGGTTATACACACAACCTAAATATTCAGGGGTAATTCATTATTTTTATTGGATAATACAGTTGTTGTTTTTGGAAGTTTTATGGTGCAAAGGCAGCTAAAGGCCATTATATTCCAAACAGTGATAGAAGGATAATATAGTAATGTTGATCCCTATAATCTCCATAGAATGACAGTAGCCATATTGTTCTAGTGGGTAACACACCTGCCTAAGAAATAAAGGTCATGGGTTTCAATACTGCCTCTGGTACAGACGTTACTATTGTCAATTTTTTAATACGAGGTTCAATATGATTTCTGCAATTGAATAGCCTTAAATAGCCTTAAGTGCTCTTAAATACTATACTGTGAACTAATATTGAATGTGTCACAAAATTAATGATTTTATACGTTGCAAATACATAGTAACAATGATTACCAGTCTAGGAAATATGTAAAACAGAGAGAAACTGGTTTGTAAATTATTAATGGAACATAATGCATAAATTTGGCACCTGTGGTGCTTTCTTTAAGTTTGGCCAGCCTATATTTTCTTTGTCCTTGTATAGTCAACTACCCCTTTGAGAAATATTCAAAAAGTTCCAGATTTTTGAGGTTCTACTGTACTTGAGTCTGATTGTGAATGATTGGCAAGTATATACAGCATTTATAGCTGTTAAATTTAAATCCTGTACAAATACTTGTTTTTGCATAAACTGTGCCATATGCTTTCCCCTTGAACTTCCGGACCTGGCATAATTGAGCACTTTTCTTCCCCCAGAAAATTGAGGGTTTATTAGGTGTTAGCATACATGTGTAATGTGCCTGTTGTTTTCACCATGTCCATCCCCTCTGTCTGCATGTAATAACTTGACTCCTAATTGATAATTTTCATCAAATTTTATATTTGAATCTTTTAGAAAAATTTCTTGAGCCATCCAAAATTTTATTAAAATTGGGCCAACAGAAATCTTACAATTATTATTTCTAGAAATTCAAGTTATTACACAAGCCTGTCCACATGAAATAACTTGACTCTCAGCAGATGGACTTTCATGGAATTTTAAACTCATCTCCATTAGATGTATAGAGTAATGCCAAGTTTCAATAAAATCAAACCAACAGAAGTTCTATGAAGCACTGGATATTACATAAATTGCCAAAGAAATATCATTTCTCTGTACACCTGTCCTCTTGTAATAACTCAACCCTCAGTGGATTGATCTTCATGAAATTTTATATTTGGCTAATTTAGCATGATTTATTGAACCTTCCGAAATTTCATCAAAATTGGACCAATAGAAATGTAGCAATTATTATTTCTTTTTTTCATACTTGTCACATAGGCTATCCATTACTGCAGCTGAAGCACTGGATATTATGTATATTGCACTGATTGAAGAACTGAATGGGCAATATGGCAGATGTGAAATGCTTTTGGTTTGTACTTCATTTTTCTAAAAATCATAATTTATTACTATTTGCTAACACACTTGAAATGTAACACACTGCATATATTTGTCTCATTTGGATGATTTATCGAGCCTTCCCAAATTTCATCAAAATTGGAGAAATAGAAATGGCATTATTATTTCTCTTTTTATACTTGTCACAGTCACATACTTGCAGCTGAAGCACTGGATATTACATTTATTGCCATACACTGACTGAATGAATGAATAGGCAATATGGCAGATGTGAAATTCTTTCGGTTTGTACATAAATGTTGTGTTTTGCTAATTTTTTTTTTTAAATCATATATTATTACTATTTGCTAACACTTGAAATGTAATGCACTGAATACACTAACTAACTTGTTATACTTCTATACATACTATTTTTTTAACATGTCATTAGATATATTAAGTAGTAACTTATTGTAATTTTTGTACAAAAAAAGGATGAATTACATTTAGCAGTATTTTGATTTATTTTATTTTGGAAGGCTGATGCTATTATACAGAGTGATTTAGGAGGAATAGTAAATATCTTGGGAGGTTATAGTATTGATTATTCTGAGTAAAAAAGTTGATATAAACATGTATCCAATTCTCAATGGATACGGAGACAGCTATTTGAAACTGGCACACACACACACACACACAAAGCCATTATGAGAGGTATTAAAGAATGATAAATGACTTATCGTTTGCATTTATTGACTTTTTGAATGACACAAAACACAAATAATTGACAAATTTTTTGCAGTTCACAATAAATGTTCGAAAATCCCACTAGCAACCTCACTGCACTTAGCAACTCTTGTGGCAATATGGCGTGTTGTTCTTCTGAGGTCGTCTTGGCATTCCTTTATGAGGGCAGCAGTATCCAAAATGCAAGTGAGAAATTTGTTTCTTGTATTCACCTTTTCTTTGTATACTGTACTTTTCATCCATCCCCACAAACAAAAATCTAATTAAGACCTTGGTGGTCAATGAACAGACCACCGTGGGCAATCCATCGTTCAGGGAAAGTTCGATTTAGATGTTGTATCATAAGATGGGTATAATGTGCAGGCGTTCTGTCGTGCTGAAAGTATATACCAATCCTTGTAGCGAAGGGAACATCCTCCAATAGTAGCGGAAGTTCGTTTTGCAGAAATTCTAGGTAAATGGCCCTGTAAGATGATTTTGTAACACAACAGACCCAATCAACTGATTGTCGATGATACCACACCACACACTTACATAGAAGCGATGTGAAAATTTGTTTCTACAGTGGCATGTAGATTTTCATCTGAACACCTATGAGAGTTACGAGATTGTTAATACAGTCACAGGTGAAAATAGCTTCATCGCTGAACGGAATTAATCAGCAATTAGCATTTACCCACCTACAAAATTCCAATCGATGGGCGTCGTCTCCTTGTTGAAGGTGTTGCACCTGCTGTATATGAAATGGATACAAGCCATAATGTTCACCATACTCTTGTCTGTGGAACACCGATATGCGTAGAAATTCTTTGTGTGCTAAGGTTTCCACAAAAGATGAGATGCAGAAAAGATGTCAGTGAGTGGCAAAAAGGGGCAATAGCATTTGGCAGGTCTAAAGAATATCTTGAGTCTGTGCTAATTAATCAGCAATGAATATTGAGACTAGTAAATGAAAATGATTTCAAACAAGAACAGTTGCAAACATTAAACAAGTGTCTCATTAGCCAATTTCTGAAAGAACACTGCAAAGAGAATCTCATAACATGGAAATCTGGAGTAGGCCCCCAAAAAACACCAATGAAACAGATGGACATAAAAAAACCTGGCTAATATGGACTAAAAAGCATTAAAACTGGACTGTGATGTGATGTGATTAATATAAATTTTGTCTATACTCTAATTACACCAGGTACTGAGTTTGCAGGATAAGAAACATTTCGTTCAGACTGTATGCAAGGTGTTGCATAAGCTGGTGGGGGGGGTCAGTGATACTTTGAGGATGTTTTAACTATTATAATTTAGCACCTTGGGACCAGACCATTTTAGCTTATAGGATGAAACCTTATCTCTACTTGAAATACCCATCACGATGAATCAGGTTGACAATACAAATATTCTGGATGATCAGAGTGTGCTTTTTGTTGAACATCTGAGAGCCATTCATAATTTCAATAATCCTATATTCCAGTATGGCAATTTTCAGGGTCACAAGGCCTACTCTGTCTCAAACTTGCATGTGGAATATGAGAGAATGGCAATGCATTTAAATCAGCCAGTAAAGTCACAAGATTTAAACCCCATAGAGAATGTATTAAATGGACAATAACAGCATCCATTATTAAAATGAATTATGGGCTCAATTGTTTTTAAAATAGCCTAATGATATAAACTATTTAAGGAGTCTAGATGAATCTCTACCAATGAGAATTCATAAAGTAATTCATGCTAAAGGAGGGTTTACATGTGGTTAATTGAAACATTACACAAATGACCAATTTTCTGTCTAGTATTGGTATTTGAAACTTGTGATAGGAAAAATTCTAAGGCATTTTCCCTATCACAGCTGTGAAAAGAAGCTCTTGTTTCAGATTCAGCTAGGTTAAAATTTAACTGGTGAAGATAAAGTTCTGCAATCACAGCTATATCTTTTTCCACTTGAGATATTTTTTGGTTCATAGAATGAAAGTAGTAAGAGCTGTCATACTCAATAATAGAAAGTTGGTCAGTAAGAAAATATAATGAACAACAACACAATGAACACCATTTCACTAGCTTTCAGGCACACATATCTGAAATCATGTCACAATGTGCTTAAAAGAAAATTCAAGTTCAGGCAAGTTTATGTATTATGCAATATATGAATTTTTTATGAATACAGACACAGGCAGTTCTCGCTTTATGTTTTTTTTTTTTTTTTTTTTTCCAAGTATCAAGTATCAACAAAATTGAAAATATGAACATTAATTGCAAAAAATGAATGTTAAACATTCATAAATATCACATTTCAAACCACGCACATAGCTATACAATACAGTGTACCCCGCTTTACAATATTAAAGCAATTAATATTGTAATATTAATTTATACAATTAATAAATTATCAATTGTATAAATTAATAATTTATACAATGATAAATATAAAATATTTTGTATATTTATCAATGATATTGATGAAGGTATATCAGGCTTAATGTCGAAGTTTGCAGATGATACAAAGGTTGGCAGGGTTGTTAATGACAGTAATGGCAGTGTGCTACTGCAAGAGGATCTAGATAATTTGGCAACTGAAGTTTAACCTTGACAAATGCAAAGTACTGCATATGGGTAGAAGTAACCCCAGAGAAACGTACCAACTGTGTGGTACTACACTTAAGGTGGTAGAAAATGAAAAAAGATCTGGGAGTAATTGTGCAGTCAGATATGAACTTTTTTGAGCAATGCAGACAGGCTGCCAGGGCAGGTCATGGGGTTTTGTCAATGATATATAGGAATTTTGCTAGCAGGGAGAAGGAGGTGATTGTCCCTCTGTATAAAGCAATGGTCAGGCCACGCCTTGAGTACTGCATACAGGTCTGGAGGCCTCATTTTAGGAAGGATGTAGATTTACTTGAGCATGTACAGAGAAGGGCAACAAGATTGTTGAGGGGAATGAAGGGATCCTCTTACCAAGAGAGGCTTAAGTTCTGCAAATTGCAGTGGCTGGAGACTAGGTACCTGCGCGGTGATCTGATCGAGGTATATAAGGCCTTGAATGGGTTGAGCACGCTGAATTCTGATGGGATCCTTCCACTTGTTCAGATTACGAACCTAAGGGGGCATAAATTCAAATTAAGAAAAGACAGATGTAGAATAGATGTGCAGAAATTTGCCTTTAGGGTGGTTAATTGCTGGAACAAACTTCCATCTGTCGTTGTGGAAATTGACAGGTTAAATAAATTTAAGGAGGAACTGGACAGGCATTTGGAGAGAATGGTGTGATTTTTTTATTTTATTTTTTGGCTGATGCTGCATAAGCTCATACAGTTGCTTTCTTGCATCATATGCCACTACTAATACTATTAATCCATTACCATTGTATCGTGAAAATATCATAATACGAACCCAATAACATTGTTTTTTAGTAATTCATTCCACCTCCTCGGAAGTTAATATTTTCACTATATAACTCCCTAAAAGGTTATTTTTATAGTGTAAATTGTATTAGTTACCAATTAAAATTATTAAATGCACTACGTTTTCATATGTTATAAGAACCAATTTTTAGCGGCTTTGTGATATTTTTCCAAAGCACATTTCTGGAAGTCACGACCATAAAACAATAAAACAATTTGCACTTTCCTGTTTATTGGGCTTTTCTGTTACTGCAAGTAATTATAAATGGGTAGTAAACTCAATGTTATTGCATTTGTGAAAATACCGATAGCTGGAATTTGTGTGGGTTTTTATGTTATTATGGTGAAATGCATTTGCCCTTTACTGAAATCTTCAATTGTATAAAAAAACAAATAAATTTTCAGAATCTTCTCTTCATTTCTTTTTTTTTTTTAAGTTTCATAAATTTGTGTGTTCCGTTAAAAAATGCTTATGCATGCTATTGAAATTTATAAAGAAAAGAGAAGATTATCTTGGAAATAAACGCCTCTTGAAGCATTTCTGAAGAAGACGACTCCTTGTGCAACAAACCAACGAGTGCCGAGCCAATAACGAGTGAGCAACGAGTGTGCATTTAGTCAATGATGATGATGTAGAATAAACATTCTTTAACATTTGTAAGTCATAAATAATTTCTCTATTATTATAATTTGCTTAATTTTACAGGCTACGTTTTCATTTCTTTGGATAGATCAATCATTGTTTAAACAAACTAATTAGCTAACTAATTTCATTGTTGATAACGTAACCCCTATTTTTAACATTATGTCTATGGGAAATAAATTCCCACTTTACAAGTGCATGCTAAGAACGAATTAACTCGTAAAGTCAAGAACTACATGTAATGAATACATTACTGAATGTGTTATTATATTTTAAGATTACCTAAAGTAATAATAAGAAAAAAAATTATTTTAACCCTTTGTTGGACGCACCAGCAAAATGAACATAGTTGGTTGCAATGTATCTCTCAGATACATACTAGGTTTCATATTGAAAAATTAGACTAATTAAAGACGAAAGATTATATTTAAAAATCACCCAAGTTTATTCGTAAATAACATGTACAATAGTTTCAAATGTTTATACATTAAGAAATTTTTATTTTTATATAAAAAATTATTTTTCATCTTCTTGTTCATAGAACATTGCTTTTTTTGAGCATGATGCACAAATCATTTCTGCATGCTCTAACCAGAGGTACTGCTTACAATTTATGCAAGAATACCTTGTCAGTCTGGTTCCCTTTGTTGCTTGCCAACAATTAGTGCACTGCTTGCAATTTCTCTCCCACATTCTGCACATGTAGAAGGCTCGGTACTCTGTAACTTTGGTTGAGGGAAGTTACACCTCGAGGGACCTGGCTCCTCCGATGAAGTTCCTCAGCCACTAATTCCGTAGAAAGTTGCTTGAGGAAGAGTCTGCAGCTCTTTACTTCTTTTTCATTTCCAATGTAGATCGCTAGTGCATTGATTCCGCTAATGTTTAGCATGCCATAGAATATTGCCATTGCTGACAAGCTCGTGCCACATTGTAAGTCGCACATATTTGATCCACGGTATCTACTCCAGACTTGGTTGCATTATAAAATGTTACAATTTCTGGTTTCAGCTGATCACCTGTTTCACGGTCTGTGGATCATCAAAATGAAAGGAGGAAATCAAGATGACATTCTTTGATTTCTTTGGTACTAGATCGTATGTATAGCTTAGCTTAATTTTCAGCACTCACCTCATGAGGTGAGTGCTGAAAATTAAGCTAAGCTATACATACGATCTAGTTATTACATTACAGCACATAAGGACTCCTTAAAAAAATCAAGAGTTTCTTTGGTACATAAGAAACAATTGTTGCCTCTTCCCTGAAGTCAAACAAATTTGATTTTTTAGGTCAGTTCTTGGCTGACACAAATTCAACTGGGAGTTGCAGTTTGTTCTTTTTTATCATTCCAACATAAGAGAGTTCCCTTTTTCTGAGTTCCAAAACTAAACTGCCATCCATAAGCCAATTATCCACTGTAATGTTCCGTGCAGTCCCATGGATAGGTTCTGCCAGTCTTTTGACTGGCATCAGCTGGTCTATTGCTGATTTGGTATGGACCTTCGGGTTACTTCCCCACATATATTTCAAGACTGTAAGAGTACAGCACCCTAGCATCTACCAAGCAATAAATTAAGCTACTGAGAAGTTGCTGCTACATCTGCACTGCTACACATGCACTGCTACATCTTGTTCCAAGAAACAAATAAAGATATGACATATATATCTGAGAAATGCAGAGTGAGCGACGAAGGGTTAAATATTTATCAAAAAATATTAAAGTTCAGTTATTTAAAAACCCTGCACTAATGAAAGTTTTTCATTCAATCAATTTGCTTGAAATGTTCTTCTCTTCAAATTACCTGTCTGATTTGGTGAGGATAAAGTTTATCCTCAGAAAATTAGACAAGCAATCATTATTGAGTACTACAGGGTGGCCACTGAAAGGTTTGAAAAAGTCATAACTTGTTCATTTCAATCTTTTTTATTTTCTTTTTTTACAGGTTATAGAGGATCCCTTGGAGATTAAAATGGCTACGTATGATGTCCAGCAATGAGTAAAACTCATTGGGTTTTTCTATTCCAGTGAAAGATCAATTATTGAAACTCAGAGAAAATACCGGCAACATTTTAAAGTAAGAGTTATCTCCTAGTGATAACATGATTCGAAACCTAATCGCCCGGTTTGAAAGAATACATTAATTATATTTCCAAATAAAATAATAAAAAATTAAAAAAACGTGTTTGTAAAAGTTATTTTTGTTTTATATCATTCGGTCTTTCAGTGGCCACCCTGTACATCTATATAAATTTGTTCTTGTGGGATGATTTGCATATTGTACAAGTTGACAAACCAGGAATACCTCATGGGAGGGACTCCACCTGCTTAAATTTAGCTAACAACAGAACCAATTTAAGAATATACTCTCTGATGGGATCTGAATCCAGATTTTAAAAAAGGGTGAAAGTGATGAACCCACTATACTGCCATGGAGGACCTTTTTAAATGAAATGAAAGAAATTCAGTAACTGAAATGCAATGCCTAAAATTTGAATTTTATGTTCTGCCATATTGGAGGTTAATTCACATGCTGAAACTATTTTCTAACAATCATAACACATCATAAATATTATATAATTGTGGCAACTTCCATCCAATAACCTGTCAATCCTGAATCCCACATGGGGGATTCAGGATTGAATCCCCATGTAAGAAAATTAGAAATTTGTAATATTAGAATATTGTAAGAAAATTAGAAACCAAGGTGTGCCTTTAATGTATTCTGGTCATTCAGTCTTGTTATACCAAATTATAAAGATTAATAAGAATTTTACACTTTTAATTAAAAAAAAAAAGTAACTCAACCAGTATAACGATAATTACCATATATTCCATTGGGTGGTTTCTGACCTGTGCAAAATATCACAGTAAGTACACAGGAAGAGTACTTTAGCTTTGTAATATCTGAAAAGATGTAATTTGTAGTTTATAATTTTTAATTATTTTGTTTCCTGCTTTATATGCAGGTATAGCTTATTAATTTTTACAATTTACAGATAGTAACCTTAACACTAGATATACACTTCTAAAATTTGTTATAACAGTAATTTCTCAATTTCACCAAGTATGCATTCTCAAGAGGTAGTTTGCAAATTTAGTTTGTAAATTGGGAGTTTTTCTCTTCCCATAAATATATTAAAAAAAAAAAAAAAAAAAATATATATATATATATATATATATATATATATATACAGCCAGGCCTCGCATAACACGTGTTTTAGTTACCACTATTTGAAAAAAATTATACCACTTTTCACTTTACACGATGCAAATTTCCAGTTAACGCGATTTTTTTATGTAGTAGTTGAAAAAGATTTAAATTGCGCATTAAGCTTACCGCGCATTGGACGGGCAATAAACAAACATTTGCTGCCTACCTCGGTGTGTTCCATCAACAATCGGAAGAAGGCGTGTTACTTGTTTGTCTCCCGCTAATAAAGTCAATGCAGACTCATTTAAAAATTAAAATTTTTAAATAAGTCAGATGAAAATGTTACCGCGAAGGAGATAACAGTAAAAGAACTAGATGAAATCTTTCGTATTGCAGAGAACCTCAAACAAAAGGTTTGAGTTCTCTGCGATATTTATTTCGCCAAGGCCCAGAGAAGATTGTTGTCGGCTATCGGAAATTGATTGATGAAAAGAGAAAGTGAACACTGTTCAAATATTTCCGCAACAATCATTTCTTCATTGTGTATTTTATGTCAGAGGTTCCCAAACTTTCTCAGTTCACGGCGCTCTTAGTGTCACAGTAATATTTTCATGGCACACCTAGACCAAAAGAAATACCTAACAGTTCTGTTTAGGTCCAAACAACTTAATAAGAAATGTGAAACTGTGAACTACCTCGAGCTAATAGTTCGCGCGTTGTCCGACAGCTGTCGAGTATCGCTATTTTATGCAATAAACATTTAATTCCATAATTAGTTTCATTATATTTTACATTGTATACAGTTAAAAAGTATTTTTAAAATTCTTTATAGACATTCCAGAAGGTCAAGGACCAATTATAATTTTTCCTATTGATTATTATATTCAATTAACTCGTTTCCGTTTTATGCAATGCACTCACGGGACGAATTAATCGCGTTAATCGAGGCCAGCCTGTATGTGTGTGTATATATATATATATATATACACACACTGATGAGCCAAAACATTATAACCAGCAAGGTGTTATGCAAATCAAAGCAACTGCAGGTGAACTACAGCACGTGTATGGGTCAGGACATGGTATAAAAAACACCTGATACTGAACTCCGTTAATCAGTGTTACTCTTGTTCTTCAGATGGGAAAGGCAGTGGACTTAAGCGAGTTTGACAAAGGCCCAACTGAAATGGCCAGATGACTGGGTCAGAGCATATCCGAAACGGCATGGCTGGTGGGGTGCTCATGATCAGCTGTGGCTGGTACCTACCGAATGTGGTCCGAGGAGGGGAAAGCCCATGGACTGCCGGCAAGGTGTTGGACAACCACGGCTCATCGATACACGAGGTGAGCAAAGGCTCTCCTGGATGGTACATGGCAATGGAAGGGAGACTGTGGAACAACTCGCCAGTAATTGGAATGCTGGTGATGGGAGTAATTTGTCAAAACACACAGTACATCGAACCCTGCTGAAAATGGGGCTGCGTAGCCACTCCGAGTGCCCATGCTAACCAAGGTTCACCGGCAACACCGCCTACAATGGGCACGCGAGCATCGAAACTGAACCTTGAGTGATTAGAAGGTCGTCTGGTCCTATGAATCATGTTTCCTGTTGCACCATGTGGATGGCAGGGTACGTGTGCATCGTTTACCGGGGGAAGTGATGGTGCCTGGATGCACCATGGGACGAAAACAAGTCGGTAGTGGCAGTGTCATGCTTTGGGTGATATTCTGCTGGGATATCTTGCGTCCAGTCATCCATGTGCCCGGCACTCTGATGTCTACCACCTACCTAAACATCACTGCTGACCAGGTACACCCTTTCATGGCAACGGTCTTCCCCTCTGGCGGTGCCATGTTTCAGCAGCATAATGCGCCATATCACACTGGCCAGATTGTTTGAGATTGGTTCACAGAACATGAGGAAGACTTCCAGGTATTGCCCTGGTCTCCAAATTCCCCAGACATCAATCCCATCGAGCATCTGTGGTTTGTGCTGGAACAGCAACTCTGATCTGTGGCGTCTCAACCACGGACCTTACAGGAGTTAAAGGATCTGCTGGTTATGCGTTGGTACCAGATACAACAAGACACATTTAGAAATCTTGTAGCATCTGTGCCTTCCCAGGTACGAGCTGTTTTGTCTGCATGTGGAGGACCAACATCATATTAGGTAGGTGGTCATAATGTTTTGGCTCACCGGTGTGTGTGTGTGTATATATATAAGGTAAACTGCAGCCTTTATCAATCTACTGCAGGATGGAAACCTCAACAATCCATGTTGAGGGAAATAGACCATAATCTGCCACGCTAGTCCGGATCATAGTTGGCAGATCGACCATATTTAGCAGTCAGGGGCTTGAACCCTGGTCTACTCAAAGGGAGTGTGCTATTGCACTCCCACTCCTGACCACTTGGCTGCAGAGGCATCACTTAATCCATGCAATTTATCGAACTGTGTGAATTACTTTATTGGTGTTGATGAAATTATTCAAACAGTTTGATGTAATACATGGAAAAAAAAAAAAATAAAAAAATATATATATATATATATATATATATGTATTTTTTTTAATGGTGCTGGACCTGGTCACTCATACACATGTCTATTTTGTCTGTAGAAGTGCATATTCACGTCTGATTTTCATGTTGTGTTGGTTGAAAAATCCAGAGTAATCCTGGGGAAAACTGTACTCCCTCCACCTAAGATTGGCTAACTATAGCCTGAAAGAGTTGAAAAGGCCCTCAGAAATTTCTCCAGTCATTATCAGGTATGAAAAAGGACCTCCCCCAAATGAATGACAGCAACATATTGTGCCAACTATGCTGCAACAGAGGAGATGTAATGATGCATTCTTTATTTAACGAATATATTGCACATTACTTTCTATATTTTCTATATATATATAAAACAGAGCATTATATCTTTATAAAAACAAAGTGAAGTACAACGATATTTCTTTTTTATATTATGTTTTGCTATAATAGATAAGGTGGTATAAGTGTTGATAAAGTTTCACCCTGAAAGCTAAAATGGTCTGCTCCCAAAGTGCCAGACTTGAGAGTTAGTACTTATTTGTATTTATACAAAGATGCACAAACAAGCTTATATGTTGAGACACATCACTCAGTTCATGTAATACATCAAACTGTGTGGATAATTTCATAAACACCAATAATTCACACAGTTCGATGTATTACATGAACTGAGTGATGTGTCTCAACATATATAAGCTTTTGCTACTCCATTTAATTAATATGGCAAAAGTGCACACTTTTCCAAAGGAGCTCTTATTAATTTTAATTTTTAATTTCTTATTAATTTCATTAATTTTTCATACTCCTTCAGGTTAACCAAACCATACAGATCAAGAGACTTGAAACATAAGTTCTTGTTCTTTCATTCAGCTAATGTATCTATTCATTTATTTAAAATTTAACTTCTTTCTGAAAGTTTCCAGTTACAATAATGCACTGTTTCCCATGATAAATATCAAGAAAAGCATTTTCTATGCTAGATAGAGCCAGTAGTATGACACAATAAACTGGGATGTTTTCCCTGACTCTGCACTACAATAATTGCATGTACATTACTGAATAATAAATACTTATATGATTGTTAATATTTCTGCCCTTCCCAAATTTTCACACCCGAGAAAATACCATAGTAGCATTCTCAATCTTTTTACTTTTAAAAGGCAATGTACTATATGTAGTTGTCAGAGATGAGCAAAAGTTCTTGATTTGGCTCTGAGCTTGCGATGCACATTTGTGGTGTCAAAAAATCCTTGTTCATAAGATCAAACATTTCAAGACCACATGCTTGTAAACTGGGAGATTATGTGTGATGCATAATCAAGAGAAAGGGGACAAAATAAAGATATGGTAATATCGTGGACTCCAATAGATTCAACCAACTAAGAGATGAAATATCTTACTAAAGGGTAGTGTGGTATAAAGACAAGCCCTCTTCCTGTAATAAATAAAAAATTAATGCACATACAAGAAACAAGACTGGCAATATGCTTGTATAGTGAAATGAGTTGTACAAGTTCTGTACAACTCAATTAGTATTAGCAACAGCAAATGTAAGGAAGCATGCTTACACAGGGCCAAAAAAAAAAAAAAAAAAAAAAACATATCACCTGTCCATCCCTTCTTTTGAATAGTTCTTCCTTGAATTTAATCAAACTACCCACTTCCACAACACCAGATGGAAGGTTCTTCCAATAACCTATTATCTGCTAACTGAAGGCAAATTTCTGCACATCTGTTCTGCAACCATTCTTCCTCAATTTGAATTTATGCCACTTCATATTGTAGTCTGAGCAAGAGGAAGGATGCCATCAGCATTGAGCTTACTCAGTCCATTTAAAGCCTTAAACACCTCAATTAGATCTCCTTGCAGTTGCCGTAATTTTCAGAATTGAATTGACTGATTTTGATTTTAATGGCACAAAAACTACTGAATTTATAACATGTCAGGACAAAGTTAAAAATTAAAAAAAAAACATGATTTTAGTAACCTTTAAAACAGGTTTTACCTTGTCAAAAGGTTATATGTACAGAAATAAATTGTCTATTTTATATATGTGTATAGACACTAACAGTTTGTAAAAACTTTAAAACTGCTGAATCATGCTATTTCAACTAAAATATAACAGAGTATGTGTTGCTCAGTCAGGTGGTTAAGAGCAATAAAAAAAAAGGTAAACTGCAGCCATTATCAACCCACTGCAGGAAGGAAGCCTCCTCAACGATTCATGTTGAGGGAAATTGACCATTATCTGCCACACTGGTCCAGTGTGGGTGGCAGAGTGACCGTATTTAGAAGTCAAAGGCTTGAACCCCCCCGGTCTACTCAAATAGTGTGCTACTGCACTCCTGCTCCTGACCACTCAGCTACTGAAACAATACATGTGCAATTCTAAAATTGTTACATTTCATAAAACATGCTTAATGGATAAAATGGTGTCATAATTATTGCTGGCACATAGGAAGGTCATAAGCACTCAGCAGAAAGAAATTTGTCAGACGACTATGTCCTATCTGGAGCCAAGCAAGAACAATTTTCTCTTTACAATTCCTGTGCAGACCAGATTACCATGTTTTGATTCCAGCCTCAGCTAGATCTTTGTGCACCCTGGGCAGAAAGATATTTTGGCACCCCTTTACTAAGGATATATATATATATATATAATTTTTTTAAGAATTTAACAGTATAAAATATTATTAATAATTAATTAATGGTTTATGGACCAGGGACACTACTAAATTTAAGCAGAAAGAACCTACAACCATAATGGATACATAAGTGGAGAGTATAAAGGTAGGTAGATAGATAAAATTTAAATTTTAAACCTTAGCTTCAAATAACGAATTTCCACATGTACCATGGGCTGCATATATTTCATGTCAGAAACAGAGGCTGTACTTCTTGCCATTTTTTTCTTTGATTTCAGCAGTGGCCCCAGAAGAAGGCACTGATATCATAGGACACACAGCATTAAGTACTTCTAATGACTTATCGTTATCATCTTTCTATCCTTTGTTCTCCGTAATTACAATTTCAGTTCCATTGGCACTTTGACACTATCTACCTACCTTTATATTCTCCTCTTATATATATATATATATATATATATTTATTTATTATTATTTATTTTTTTCCACGCTTTGTAAAATTTAGAACTTGTCTACTTTCTGAACACATTTTTGTATTCAGAAAGAAAATATATAATATTAATAGCCTCATTATTCTTCTGTTTATTAGTAGCTCTTGGGCACAAATACTGAATGAATGTTTGGTAGACTGATGAGTGTTATAAAAATATTCCCATTGTGGCTCAAAAATGGAAATCCACATGACGTGGTCTGGCAGGGAATCAGCTTAACAGCATAATGTAGAGAACTGTTTTTTGAGAGAGCAACAAGGATGGTTCACTGCTTCCACATATAGACTGGAAAGGAGATGTTCTGAATGCACCAGTAGTAATATGAATAGCCTGATGGCGAATGGGGTCAAGCAACTGAAGGATGCTATTTCTGGAAGAAGCATATACCTTTGATTCATAATCTAATTTTGATTACACAAGGGCATGATATAGGTGGAGTAGAGTACACCAGTCTGCACTCCAGGAAGCAGAAGAGAGAGCATGGCATATTCATCATCAATGCACAAAGTGCATTCAACCCTCTCATGCACTTTGTGCATTGATGATGAATATGTTGAAGAAATGCCAACTTTTTGTCAAATATCAGTCCCAAGAATTTCTTCTCTGGTACTACTGGAATAGTGCTTTGTCCATGTCTTAATACAGATTCCTACATGAACTTGGAAAAAATGATGGGATAAAAAGTTTTGAACAAAAACAGGAAAGCAAACATTTAAACTGAGGTTACAGAGATCTTTTAAATCTCCAAGTTGTATCATACACATTTTCCATTTAATTAGATTTCAACCATATATGAAGTTCTCTGAGGCAGATATGAAGTTCTCTGAGCAGTGCAGACAGGCTGCAAGAGTAGCTCATGGAGTATTGTCAATGATATACAGGAATTTTTCCAGCAGGGATAAGGAGGTGATTATTCCCTTGTATAAGGCAATGGTCAGGCCACACCTAGAGTACTGTATACAGGTCTGGAGGCCTCAAATTACAGTGTCTGGAGACTCAGCACCGGCGAGGTGATCTGATAGAGGTGTATAAAGCCTTGAATGGTTTGAGCATGCTCAATGCTGATGGGATTCTTCCTCTAGCTCAGAATAATCACCTGAGAGGGCATAAATTCAAATCGAGGAAAGACAGATGTAGGATAGACGTGCGGAAATTTGCCTTTAGCCAGCGGGTGGTTGGTTGGTGGAACAGACTTCCATCCCTTGTCGTGGAGGTTGATAGCCTAAATAAGTTTAAGGCTCAGCTGGACAGGTATTATGAACAAACAGAGGGGTGAAGTGGAAGTGGTTTTTTTTTTTTTTTTTTTTTTGGCTGATGCTGCATAAGCTTGCTTTCTTGCATCAAATGCCTCTGCTAATGCTAATGCTAACCACTTAATTAGATTTTCCAATCTAATTAAGTAGTTGAAAGAGGAACTGTTCCTTTGGAAGCAACATTGAATGCAGCGTCTGAGAAAAGATCATATGATTCTAAGTACAATATAAGATGAGCACTGACCAGGCATTCTCCAATATTTTGTACAGATGGCCAGTCTGAGCAATACAATGGTAGTTTGTTAGGATCCTTTCCTGGCTTAAAAGTGAGGACAGTTGTCTTGCACCAGGTGTCTGGAAACTGCTCTTCAAGGATGATTCTGTTATATAGGAAGAGCAGATGGTCCAGGATTTTCTTGAAAGGTGTTTAATAATTTCATAATGGACGCCATCTGGTCCAACAACATTTGCCTACATAACAGTAAGAGCTGTTTTCAGCTTATAAATAGTAAACAACCCATTACATGGGTAAACACATTCTGATGTAAAATTAAAGGTGTTTTTCATTTTTGCATTTAAGGACCAGAAACTCTGGGGAATATTATGATGCTGCTAAAACATTAGAAAATGTTTCCCCAAGAACACTGACTATTACAGTTGAGTCTGGAATAGTGTATCCATTATATTCCAGGACAGATGAGGGTGTGATGTGTATTTTCCCTTTATTTTCCAGATTTTGTCCCAGACCACCTTAGAGCTGGTTGCTTGAGTAATAGAGGAAGTAAAATGGATCTGTGATTCCTTTGGGCTCTGAAGTCAGATATAACATGCTTTAAAACATGGGTTATGGTAAATGGCCCAAATTTCACAGCATTTATTGCTATTAAGTTATGGCTATGTTACAGGAAATGTGCTTATAGCCTAAGCTAATTTGTAAAGTAATAGAGAGATATAGTTCTATGATATGATATGCATCATTATTTGTTTGGAGCCCAGAGTTGAGTTGGACGTCCAATAGTGATACCATGGGGTTGGCCTGCTGCTGTTCTGACAGTTGGAAAGACGTTTAATAATTTTATAAACATCATATTGTTGTTACAAATTAATCATTAACGCATTGGCCTAGGAGAGGTGGTTGAAAGAAGCCATCCTATAGCAAAAAATAAAGGTAATCCCTGTTGCATCTCATAAGAAAACTGTTATTTGTATAAAGTAAAACTAAAGTTGTCTCAAAACAAAAATGCAATTTTGTAGTTAATGCTGTTTGACACTAAACCCTCAATTTTTACTAAAAGTTAATTAATTGAAACACAAACACATACAATAACAATCAATAGGAAACTCTGAGTAAGTAAACAAAGTAAATTTAATTTTTCAAATGACTGAAACTGGCTACACTGATCTCCGCAAAGCAAACAACACTGTAAAGGGGACACTTTCTTCTGACCAAGCGGTGTCCACTTTACAGAGATTTTACTGTATTAACTTAACTGATTTATTACATAGAAGCCACCTTCATGCAATCTCCACGTAGTTTTTTTTTTTAGTTAGTTGTTGGCGCATCGGCTTCTCCCAAGCATTATGGCACCTTGGGAGGTGCCATAATGCACCTCCCAAGGTTTTTGCAGTACTCTGATCCAAGCCCGAGGCGGGATTCGAACCCGCGACCTTTGGGTTGCCAGGTAGGCACTTTACCCACCTGGCTAGCCCGGTTGGCCCTCCATGTAGTAAGGGCAACTGTTTATGTTCTGGTGGCAGCTGTGAGGTCTGATCGCAGTTGAGATGGTGTTGTTAACCTGTATTTTTGTGCCAACTGGTACTAGTCACCTGACTCTTAGGACCTTCTCCAAAATCTGTGAACAACCACACAACCAACATCGAGCCATTTGGTTGCATTCACGTGAGACTAACTAGCTTAAAGACTACCAACAGTTCTCCAGTGCAAAAATTCAAACAGGTATTTCTTTAAGATGAGGCATGATCAAAAAAGTTTGGTGCCTCACTTTGTATCTTGAAATTGCAGTGTTGTAGCAAGTTGTGTTACAACATGTTCAGTGATTCATCCAGCCATAGTAACACAGCATTTATTTGCGGTCAGCATGAATTAGCATTCATTAAATAGATAATGTTTTATGTTTTGTTGACATTTTAAAATGAGAAATTTTATTGAGCATAACATTTTATTTCAAATTATAGAAAAGTGCAACAGAAACCCATTAAATGTTAAAATCAGCTTTTAGAGAAGATGCCACATGTCATTTGAAGGCTTTTCAATGATTTGCAAAGTTTAAAGGGTAAGAGGGGCACTTGTCCATTAAAGATGATTCTCCCTTTAGCTGTCATGTTGATTTCAAAAACTAATGATTCAATAAAATTACTAATAATACTGTTAATTTCTTGACAATACTGGCAATTTGGTTTCAAAATCCTACATAAAGCTCTGTGGTCCCCCCTTCTGCAATATCTTTCTGTCACAGCTACTTACTAGAGGACAGATGGGCAGACAAATGTAATTTTCACTGTTCTTTCTACTGTAGCCACAACTTCTCATAATCCTACACTAAGTTCTTTTCAGTTATATACATATATATCACATTTCTATCTTTATTTCAATTTTTGTATATATTGGAGGTATTTAAAGCATAAAGGTAGAAATGTGATCATATCATGCAAGTACCTGATTTGAATACTTCTTTATTGAGAATGAAATTGGGAATAGTTTAATATTTTGGTCAGGAGTTTACAATTATTGCACTTTAATATACAGTAATACCCCGAAGTTATGCGATAGGTGGGTCCGACGAAAATCGCGTAAGTCGAATTCGCGTAAGTCGGGGTACAACTTTGCATATAAATACATATAAATTTTGCTTAATTGGGACCAAGGACTAACAAAAACACTAGTTTAGAAGAAAAATAGTAATAAAATTGCAGTTCTTTATACATATTAATACAAAATATGTATTAAAAAAACAAATGACTTACGTTAAAAAGTTATTTCGATGTCGATGGCTTCATAAAATCTAACAAATTCGTCTGACGACACAGCGCGTTCTTTTTTTCACGCAGAATTTCTTCGTAGCAAGCTAATAAATTTTTTATTCCTTGCTTTGTAGCTATAACGCGTTCTTCGTTGGAGTCTATGTTTTCTAAAATTTTTAAGCCCTTTACAATTGAGCCCTTTTCAATTTTCAACCTGTCAAGTTTGCAATTGTCATGTGCTTTTCGCCGTTGCTTCATTTAGGCCTGTAGCACGTGCAATATCACATGGTCTTTCATTTCGCTCAAAGCGTTTCACAACTTCATATTTTTTCTCTATCGACAGCGGCGGACTGACCATAAGCCTTACCGGGGAAACCCCGGTGGGCCAGTGTGATTTTGGCCATAAACCATAGTATGAGGCCACTATAAATTTTCCCGGGTAAGAATTTTTGACCCAGTCCGCCTCTGTTTATCGATAATTGCTTTTCTTTTTCTCTCTGAATCTGCAGTGTCTTCACCAGGACGCTTCCTTTTCACACCTTTTAATTAAGTATTTTACTCATTTTTAGGGAATAAAGCACAATTACAAAACGAGGAGGCACGCTTGATACGCATAAACAAAGCTGCTCGCATGTAGCAACTAAATAAACAACACCATAAAGGCGGAGATACGCTATTAACACCTCACATTTCTAGGGGTTACTACCATAAAACAATAAAAATCCAGTTGCGTTTCTGCTAGTGAAATCTGTTATAAACTGGTAGTAAACTCGATCTAATTGCATTTGCGATTATACCGATAGCTGGAATTGTGTTGGTTTTTACATTATTATGGTGAAATGTAATTCCCCTTCACTGATATAAAAAACATAAAAGCAGCAAAGTTGAATTTTGTTCATCTTTCCCTCTCATTCTCCGCCGTTGCACCGTATATCGACAACATATGAAAAACGACCTTGAAGATAGCGGGCGGCAGCGTTGCCAAACGAAAAAATCAAGAACCGCGTAACTCCGAGTTCGCGTAAGTCGGGGTATTACTGTATATATATATTTTTTTCTATCTCACTATTCAATAACAATATGACTCCAAAAATAAAATTCAGAGGTTTTTTTGAGGGTTTTGCTCAGATGCAATGACATGCAGCACATTACTCACTGGCATTTCACATTCAATTTAGATGCAGGCATGAACCAAAATCATTGGTTCATGCCTGCAGCAAAATCAAACATGATTTCATCAAACAACATTATGGTGCCAAATGAGCATATATTCATTAAGATAAACTAGGTTAAGGGAAAGTAAGCCACAAGAGCAAGAGTTCCAAAAGAGTTTTACTGCTATGGAAAACTTTGTCATAGAGCTTACGTGACTAGTCACGTGATGTAGCTTATGTCTCGATTTAGTTAAAGTAAAGTCAATAACCATTAAATTGTTAAAAAAAAATTTAATTTTCTTTTGGAACATTTTCAAAACTCTTACCAAAATGATACACTTCAAAAGCAATATGAAATGCTCTGCCAAGCATTGATACTTTTTAATATAAAACAAAAATAAAAAAGCCAAACTCTCTATATCAAAGCAGGTATCAGGGATCCAGATCCAGAGTTCACTGAAGGAATTGACTCCTAACAAATTTTTATTTATAATTTGTATTTAAAATAAGACAATGCTCTAACTCAGCAGAATAGTTTCACAAAACTAAAGAGTGCTGATAACTGCAGTTTTCCATTCCTGCACTGCACGATTGATGGAGCTGACTGTGCAAAAAGCTTGACAAGCAAGATGTTGAGTCATTATATTTGAATACTGTCCTAAAAAAAACACTTCCCTGTATATTCATAATGGCTCTGTGGAATATCTTCAAATACACAGCTGAAAATACGTAGCTTTATTTTTAAAAAAGATTCATAACCTAAAGTGGTTGTGGTCTCATTTTTACAAATCAGCTTGCAGAAGTATAAAACAGAACTACAAATAAAAGCGTCCCATTGAAATTTAGTTTAGGATCAATAATACCTTTTTGATTGAAAAAATAAAATAAAATAAATAAAATAATAATATAACATCACATTCATAATGGCAGTAATTCTTTCAACAAAATAAGAGCTTTCATAACTGAAGCAACAAAAGGTGCTCTTGCTTCAGTTAATTTGTTGCATCTGACGAAATGGCACAGATCTCATAATGTAGTGCATATTCATATTCTTTATGGAATAAATGTAATTCTTCAAAATAAATTTGCTTATTTTTAGTATCACTGCATATTGTGCAATTTAGCTAGTGTAATTTAACTCCACATGATCCTATGACTTTGTAAACCTCCTCTTTTATATGACTTGGCTTTGGCACATTATAGCCTTAGTCGCTGATGCGCCAATAAAACCTAAAACAACCAACCAACCTATGACTTTGTAACACTGAATGTACTAGGACTAAAAAATGCTTAGTTATTTTTCTGTTTCCTTATGAATAATTGCATACCATCACTAGAACTCTGCATGTCTCTGGCCAGTTCCATTGGCAAAACAGAAGTGAGTAAGTGGTTAATCACATCCAAATCTAATTCACATAATGCCATAAACACCTGCAGCATAGACAGCCTCAAAGATCTTCTTGGTTCCTACACAAATAATAAAAAATTTATTGCAGCAAAAATAACAGTCTCTATAATTAATATATGTACTTGACCAATCAAAAATATTAGTATATTTTACATTAAAAAATAATAACAAATAAATAGTCACATATACATTTGTTCAGATAATATACTAGAAAGATATTTGTAAAGATAGCTATTATACTTACAAAATAATACATGGGCTTCAGTAAATGTATTACACTTTAAAATTGATCTGTTTTATCTTCTGTGTTTTATAACGAATTTTGGCTCTCTTTCTGTAATTTTATTAGCCAATGTCAAAAATAAATCATATTTATGTTGGTCAAACAACACCTGGCCAATATTCTGTTTAGCTTACTCTGTTATTATTCTCAAATCAACATAGTATCTAGAATGCAATTACAGGACATGAATGGAATCTTGCTGAACTGAAAGAGTATGTATTTTCATCAGCAAGACTGAGCTCATTCAATTTAGATGCAAGAGGACCATGTCCAGCAAGAAAGTATGTTACAGTCACCATGCTAAAATTGAGGTCTATCCTTTTTTATTTAATCTACTCTAGGCATAAAACTAAATGTTATTCTGCCTTTTTTCTGTTGTTGTTTGTTTGTTTGTTGTTTGGATTTTTAGGAGCATTAGCAACTAAGGCCATATTGCTCCGGGGATATGCGGTGGTCATTCACTGACCGTTCCGCATCCTCCGTATTTGGTGGGCACGGGCTTGAACCCCGGTCTAATCAAGAAGCGTGTGCTACGCACTGCTGCTCCTGCCCACCTGGCTACGGACGCGCCGCCTTTTTTTCTGTATTTTTTTTTTATCATTCTTACCACATATCTCTAAATTATTTTTTTAATTGCATTTTTCTTACTTTATCAAATGAGACAACCATGTTCTATCTCACTATCAGGATATGATTGTATAATATTTTTTATTTAAATTTTTCAAAATATAATGTATAAATTTTTTCTTTTCCATAAAATAAATCAACTGGTTCTTTACCAGTTATAAATTTGAAAAGCTTCAGTAAAACAAATCATTGAGCTGATAACATGTATTCCATCAATTTCTTATCACATGGGAACATCCCCAGGCTAGTAAAAAAAAAAAAAAAAAAACAGCCTCCGTATTCTAACTGGAAAAGAGAAAGTGACAGAATCTCAGCAACAGTTTGGAAGAACAAATGCAGGTATTAGTATCAGCATTAATAAAGGCAAATCAATGCAAGAAAGTCAGGCTTATCCAGCAATCAGCCCTATAATAAAAAAAAGGAAGTCACGTGGCTTCATACAGATATCTGTCCAACCCTAACACCGATTCACTCTGAGAAAATTCTTACCTTCACCAGCCTAATTAATTCAGTACAAAATAAATGTCAATTTAGTCAAAATTGTCTTATCAAGATTTGATTTATATATAGGGGTGCTCAAAAAAATTGCATCATTTGCAAAATTCACTAAATTTCTATGAAATTTGGCAATATATATATGTTTTGTAATAGCATTAGGGTACCCTATGCAGGGCCGGATTTATGCATAAGCTAGACAAGCTACAGCTTAGGGCCTTTACATTAACAAGGGGCCTCCACGTCAGTATAGAAAAAATAACAAAAAAATAAATAATTTATAAATAATGATCATCAGTATACAAAAAACCAAAAATTATTGTTATTATATATTTTTAACTTGTCGTAAAAAAATATTTATTGCAATATGCTTTTGGTCGTTTTTACAATAGGCGCCTATTTTTGGAATCAATAAATTATGAACGGCAAGTGTCAAATCGGAGATTGTTTACTTACTTATATGCCAACGAGACATCTAAATTGCAGGTCCTTTGATCCTTTTACATGATGGACCATTCACATTCTGAAACTGACAGTGCATTGGGAGGAAACCTTGTAATTAGCATTTATCTGGTGGTGGTCAGAGAGCAGAATAAGCAACGACCAGACAGAGTAAAACATCTACTTTAGTTACTCCAAAGCATGCAGTTTCGTTAAATTTGTGGTTTTAAGGTTCATTTGCCATTTTCATAACAACATTCTACCCTTGCTTATTGCTTTGTTTCTATACAGCCAACAGAAAACGAACTTGTTGCTAGCCATAAATAATACATTTTATAACCCTTTTATATGGATCTGTTCTGTTCTGTTGTTTTGGCTTGTGGTATGAAAATTTGTTGCAAAGTTACTTGAAGGGGGGAGTAACTTGGGAAACGAAACAAAAATATTCAGCAAATCACAGAGATTTTCATTTGCTTTACTGACAGAGAAAGAAAGTTCTTCAGCTGTTATTCAGAATCGTGTGCTATTCCGTGATTCAAAATTTCAATTGTACTGATTCTACAAGTTTTTCAGAGGACGAAAAAATTTACCCATTACCACCATTCCTTTCTAACGTGTGATAGAAAGGCTGAAGATGTAAGTAAATTTATTATTTCAGTTTTCATTAGTCTACATGATGAACCATTCACAAATTATGAGTGATCCATGATGTCGTCGGCAATTGCAAATGCTATCCAGTTTTAATACTAATATATGTAATGCAATGAGTAACACTAGCATTGCTAATGTTACTCATTGCTGATGATTTATATGTTTATTTATTATTATTATTTTTTTAATATTCTCTGCATTTTGTTACAATTTGTAATTTTATTACTCTGGTGTCAGAAATTTTTTAATGAAAATTTGTTTTAGCATCATTTACAGATCAGAGAAAGATATGTGAATTTTGAAAAGTTATTTTTCTTGTCTGCATCTTTCTTTTATTTTTTTTTATTTTGTGCTCAGTGAATGCACACCTCTGAATAGAGAAGTACTGTATACATTGATTTTTGGGTAATGACATCTAATGAGTACAACAAACAATTGTACAGAGAAATAGAGTGGGCTAGTAAATCAGAATGTCTTATAATGGGGGGATTTTAACTTCCCAGATGTTGACTGGAAATTGTGGGTTGGTCACTCGCACATTAGCAAGACTTTTTGTGGATTTATTGGATGATTGTTTTCTGCAGCAGCATGTTCGAGAGGCAACAAAAGAGGGTAATACAACTTAGTGTATCGATTGTGATGAACCACAATATGAGATCAATACATTATTATTATTTGCATTACATGCGCAATGGAATGCCAACAATGCTTTATGCTGGTTCACTTTTCGAATTACTAGAGTATCCTGCCCAAAACGTAAATGCAGTAATTTAAATAATTTTTGTATGCAAACCAGCAGCATGTTCGAGAGGCAACAAAAGAGGGTAATACAACTTAGTGTATCGATTGTGATGAACCACAATATGAGATCAATACATTATTATTATTTGCATTACATGCGCAATGGAATGCCAACAATGCTTTATGCTGGTTCACTTTTCGAATTACTAGAGTATCCTGCCCAAAACGTAAATGCAGTAATTTAAATAATTTTTGTATGCAAACCACTGTTCTGAATGGTTTGAGGGAATGGTTGAATTTCTTTTTTTTTTTTTGGCTGATGCTACATAAGCTCATACGCTTGCTTTCGTGCATCACATGCCTCTATTACTATTTGCATTATGTGCGCAATGCAATGTCAACTTTGTAGCAATTCTGTAACAAGTGATTTTATTATTCCATACAAGTGAATTTATTATTCCAGTTTTCATAAGTTTACATGAGGGATCATTCACAAATTATGAATGGTCCGTGGCATCTGCAATTGCCAAACACTGTATATTTTGTGATACTAATATATGTTACTCATTGCTGTAGATTTATTTATTTATTACTTTAATTATTTTTTTTACTACTCTTTGCATTTTGTCTGCACGTGTAGCACAGTGGTATCGTCTCTGTCCTCCCCCACCAAATGGAAAAGGCCCAGATTCGAATCATGTCACTGACGAGAGGAACTTTTATGGGCTTTTTTCACTCCGTAGCTGAGATAGTTGGTGTCAGGTGTAGATAGCAAGGTTTTCCCACCCAGATTGTTGTTTGTTTGTTATTTGGATTTTAGGAGCATTAGCAACTAATGCCATATTGCTCCGGGGATATGCGGTGGTCATTCCCTGACCTTTCCGCATCCTCCGTATTTGGTGGTCACGGGCTCGAACCCCGGTCTAATCAAGAAGCGTGTGCTATGCACTGCTGCTCCTGCCCACCTGGCTATGGAGGCGCCTTCCCCCCCCCCCCCCCCCCAGAAACTGGGTTTTTTTTTGTCCAGCAAAACAGGCAAATCGACCAGAGAACACAGGCAATTTAGACACAATACACATTAGGTAGTTGAATTAACATTCTGGGTGATCCTAATAACTATTTTTTTTTATCTCTGTATTGTGTTACAATTTGGCAGAACGATTTATAATTTTATTATTCTTATGTCAGTAATTTTTTTTATTGAAAATTTGTCCCTGGATCATTTACAGATCAAAGAAAGATATTATAATATGAATTTCCACCAATCATTGAGAACTCTTCCACTTCCTTTCTTTGAAATTCCACTTTTTGCTGTCTAAGTTTCCTAATATAGAGAGTTGCTTTATACAGGTTCACTTTTCAAATTACTAGAGTATCCTGCAGTAATGCAGTAATAAACATACATGCAGTAATTTAAATTGTTTCCGCAAGCAAGCAAACCACTGTTCTGAATAGGTTTGTCCTTTTTTGTTTGTGTTGATTCAATTACTTTGAGTAGGTAACTTATTTATTTTTTTGCTTGTGAATTTTCATATTAAACTATAGTGTGTAATTTTGCCACTTTATGAAAATGAGTAAAAAATATATTCAACCCTTTTGTGATCAATGGCTCAAACCTAAATATAAGAACTGGCTCTGCAAATTAGATGGTAATTATTTAAAATGTTTTTGTAAATGCACGCTGGCAGACAAATTTGGTGGTATTGAAAGGCATCACACATAATACAAACAAAGCATGAGAAAGCCGAAGAGACCTTTAGTTTTCAGCATCAGAGAGTATTGCCATTCAAGAAAATTGGTGATACAGAAGGTGCAAAAGCAGAAAGTAACATTACATTTTTCATAGTTGTGCATTAAGTTGATCATTTGAGTGAGCTTTGTAAATTTCGTTTTTCAGACAGAGGGAATGTAAGAACTCCAAACTGCAAAGAATAAAATGTACTTCAATAATATGTAATGCTATAGCATCACACGTAAGAAAATTTTTACTGATTCGTCTGTCAACTTATAATTTCTTTTTAAAATGGTGGGTTCCAAAGTTGTCTTCTTTCTTCACCGGGAGCAAAGTGAGTTCTTTTATTACTACACCAATAGGATACAACAGCATCAACATGATCATCTTTTACAGTACAAACTGTAAAAGATGATCATGATGATCCAGATATAGATGTAAAATACATAAATATAAAAATTCCTGTTTTTTTTAACAGTTAATAAAAATGTATGTATTACTATGCTGTAGCATTTTATAAGCACTCTTTGATGAGTGAAACCTAAAATTCACTCAGTAGAGGGGAGCCTCTTAAAAGTTATAGCTTGGAGCCACAACAACCTTAAATCCGGCCCTGACCCTATGGCATCATCCATCTCTAGCAAGCTCTCTTAGATGATGTCACATGCCGTACATGATTGCATCACCCTAGAGCAATATAAATACAGTGATATGCCAAGAAACCAGTATTCTCTGCTATTGCAATGACTAAATTTTCACAATTAACACCACATAGGAAAAGTGTTGCTACTAAGTTAAATGCAGAAGTACATTCTACACATGAAATAGCTAAAAGGATTCACTATAATCAGTCAACGGTGGCATTTATTATGAAAATATGGATGTCCATGAATATCTTCTGAGTGCAGAAGAGATTTCTAGTCCATTTGTGTACCCGAAACTGAAGATCCTCGACAGCTGCTGACGAGGCTAATGGGAGTCAGCCATGTTCGAAGCAGCTAAGTTGACTTTTTATTTATTGATTTGAAATTGTTTTTGTATAACTTTTGACTTAAATTTAGTCATATAGTATTTTTTTGTGATTTTTCTGATTAATTTGGTGCATTATTCTTTACTCGGTCTTGTAATTGCATAGAAAACCACAGTTGATTTCTGCAGGCATTGAATAGACAGTAGCATTCGAATCTGCTGCCATTGTTTTCGTATCGATATAGCAGATACTGGAAGTTTCTATGTAACTTGTAAGCAGTGTAATCAATATCAGCAGAGGATTATAAACTATAAATTATAGCACTACTTATATGTTTTAATAATTTAACTTGTCACGTAGATCGTAACATAAGACAGAAATATTTGTAGAGCTTTTAGAATCGATGATTTGGCACAGATAGCTAGCATGAGAGTTCGATCCACATGGGTGGCAATAGATAATTATTAAATTTTTTATCTATTATAACTACTTAGATTTTACAAACATAATGTTATAACTTACATATAACTTAAACTTGATAGGAGATAAAACTCGATACTGAAAAAAATAAAAATACATATATATAGTGTTATTACTGCATTGGGATATAAGTTTAGTGTTATATTTTTAATTGTATTGAAATGGAATCGAAATCATGCCTCAGACCAGAGCAGCAAAGCAAAAGGCTCACAGTAGTGGGAGTGCTGTGGTTCAGGGGAGAACTGGGGGGCAGTTCTCCCCTGAACCACAGAATTGAGCACGCACAAAGACATTCACCTTGGCAATATCACGCCCCGTTCCCTGAATCACAGCCTTTCGAAATGTACTGCTTGTTTGATGTTTGTAGAGCTCTCAGGGAACGGGGCGTGATATTCCCAAGGTCTTTGTGCGTGCTCAATGTAAGGAGTGTGAGAAAATCAGGAGCCAACTCACATTGTTATGGGCTTTTATGAGAGCTTGAAGAACAAGGTAGATCCTCGAAGGATTTAAATTGAGGGACCCATCAAGTTCTCAGCTTCCCACATCAACGCCAGAGCTTGCACTTGAACATCAGGCAACAGTGGCAATCCCCAAAGGCAGAATGCGCTGGTCCCACAGAAACTAGTTGTTGCCAGGAAAATGGGGAATATAGTGTACAAAAAGGATAGGTAGAACAGGACCAGGGTATGTGTGCCCAGGGCAAAAGTTGATGACGTTGTCGAGCAGATATCATCTTTTAAGAGCACAAAAGGTGATAATGTTACTCATAATACCATTGTCACCAATGGTATTATGAGTAGGAGAACAGAAGAATTACTAAACAAGTACAGGTCAATTTTAAAAAAAGTCACGAGTTGTTAAATTTGAAAGTTTCTGCAATCCTGCCCAGACACGATAGGAGGGAGTATATGATGAGAGCCTTGTCAATCAATTTAGCTCTGGAGTGACTGAGCAAGGTTCACGGGATAGAATTTTTCTCAACCTGGTCTGCGCTTGTTAACAGGAGAGACTGTTTCTACAGGGCTGGGACACACTTAAATAAAAAGGGAGCAAGAATATTTGCTGATGCTATTGAGGCAGTGTTAGGTAAGTTGGAAAACTGTTAGCATTGGGGATACATGTACTAACAGATTAACAGTAGCCGCTGGCAGATGTGAAAGTGATTCTAGCACTTCTATTGAAACGAGCAGCAGCCTGGAAAAAAAGTGTGGGGGTTTGCTTTGCTTTGGTTTTTTTTTTTTTTTTTTTTTTTAGGAGCATTAGCAACTAAGGCCATATTGCTCTGGGACATGCGGTGGTCATTCCCTGACCTTTCTGCATCCTCCGTATTTAGTGTTGACGGGCTCGAACCCCGGTCTAATCAAGAAACGTGTGCTACGCACTGCTGCTCCTTCCCACCTGGCTACAGAGGCGCCCCAAGTGTGGGGGATTTCAGAGACTGCTGGGAGTCATTGTGAAACAAGTAAATATATGGGCAGTGTTAGGGTAACTAAGAATAAGAAAAGGTGCAAGTATACTTGCATGTACACCAATGCTAGGAGTTTCATTTTTAAAATTGATGAATTTGAGGTGTTGGTCAAAACATCAAAGGCAGATATTGTTGGAATATCAGAGACATGGTGTCACACAAATATAAAGAATGCAGAATTGGAATTTGGGGAGTAATGTGTACAGAAAGGATGGGGAAGGGAGGAGGGATTATGCTATTAGTTAAGAAACACAAAATCTAAGGAAGTGCAGCCAGTTAACATGGGTGAACAGTGCAATGTTGAGTTACTTGATTGGTTATTATGATGTGGTTACAAAGGAACTGGATGCAAAAAATAATTTTGATATCATATATTTGGATTTCAGGAAAGCTTTTGACACTGTTGCACATGGAAGACTATTGTACAAATTGGAGCAGAATGGTATTAAGGGTAAGTTGCTACAATGGATAAAAGGATGGTTAAGTGGGAGAAGACAGAGGGTGGTAATCAATGGGTGCTGCTCTTCGTGGACTACTGTTATTAGTGGAGTCCCAGAGGATTCGGTGTTGGGTCCACTGTTGTTTTGTATATTTATCAATGATATTGATGAAGGTATATCAGGCTTAGTGTCGAAGTTTGCAGATGATACAAAGGTTGGCAGGGTTGCTAATGACAGTAATGGCAGTGTGCTACTGCAAGAGGACCTAGATAATTTGGGCAGATGGGCTAAGAAGTGGCAACTGAAGTTTAACCTTGACAAATGCAAAGTACTGCATATGGGTAGAAGTAACCAGAGAGAAAAGTACCAACTGTGTGGTACTACACTTAAGGTGGTAGAAAATGAAAAAGACCTGGGAATAATTGTGCAGTCAGATATGAAGTTTTCTGAGCAATGCAAACAGGCTGCCAGGGCAGGTCATGGGGTATTGTCAATGATACATAGGAATTTTGCTAACAGGGAAAAGAAGGTGACTGTCCCTCTGTATAACGCAATGGTCAGGCCACGACTTGAGTACTGTGTAGAGGTCCGGAGGCCTCATTTTAGGAAGGATGTCGATTTGCTTGAGCGTGTACAGAGAAGGGCAACAAGAATGGTGAGGGGGAATGAAAGGATCCTCTTACCAAGAGAAACTAAAGTTCTGCAAATTGCACTGGCTGGAGACTAGGCACCAGCACAGTGATCTGATTGAGGTGTATAAGGCCTTGAATGGGTTGAGCACGCTGAATTCTGATGGGATCCTTCCACTTGTTCAGGTTACGAACCTAAGGGTGCTTAAATTCAAATTAAGAAAAGACAGATGTAGAATAGATGTGCAGAAATTTGCCTTTAGCCAGAGGGAGGTTAATTGCTGGAACAAATTTCCATCTGTCATTGTGGAAGTTGATAGGTTGAATAAATTTAAGGAGCAACTGGACAGCCATTTAGAAGGAATGGTGTGATTTTTTTTTTTTTTTGGCTGATGCTGCATAAGCTTGTACACGTGTTTTCTTGCATCACATGCCACTACTACTACTTTGGTGTGACATAAGCACCGGGACAGCAAAATTGAGAGTAAGAGTGTGTTTAGCATTAGCATTAGCATTAGTAGAGGCATTTGATGCAAGAAAGCAAGCTTATGCAGCATCAGCCAAAAAAAAAAAAAAAAAAAAATAAATAAAAAATAACCACTTTCACTTCGCCCTTCTGTTCATTCAAAATACCTCTCCAGCTGAGCCTTAAACTTATTTAGGCTATCAACGTCCACGACAAGGGATGGAAGTCTGTTCAACCAACCGCACGCTGACTAAAGGCAAATTTCCTCACATCTATCCTACATCCGTCTTTCCTCAATTTGAATTTATGGCCTCTCAGGTGATTATTCTGAGCAAGAGGAAGAATCCCATCAGCATTGAGCATGCTCAAACCATTCAAGGCTTTATACACCTCTATCAGATCATCTCGCTGGTGCCTAGTCTCCAGACACTGTAATTTGCAAAACTTAAGCCTTTCTTCGTAAGAGCACCCCTTTCTTCCATTCACTAATCTTGTTGCCCTTCTCTGTACTCGTTGCAGCATCTCTACATCCTTCTTCAAATAAGCCTCCAGGCCTCTATACAGTACTCTACGTGTGGCCTGACCATTGCCTTATACAAGGGAATAATCTCCTCCTTATCCCTGCTAGAAAAATTCCAATACATCATCGACAATACACCATGAGCTATTCTTGCAGGCCGTCTGCACTGCTCAGAAAACTTCATATCTGCCTACACAACCACCCGCAGGTCCCTTCCATTCTCTACCACTGTCAGTGTAGTACCACAGAGTTGATATGTTGCTCTGGGGTTGCTGTTTCCCATATGTAGTACTTTACATTTGTTAATGTTAAACTTCATTTGCCACCTCTCAGCCCATCTGCTCAACATTTCCAGATCCTATTGCAGTAGCATAGTGTCAGTAGTGTCTTTGACAACCCTACCAACCTTCGTATCGTCTGCAAACTTGGACATTAAACTTGATATACCATCATCAATATCATTTATAAATACAGAAAACAATTATGGACCCAATACTGAACCCTGAAGGACTCCACTAATAACATTAGTCCACGATGAGCAGTGTCCATTGATTACCACTCTCTGTCTTCTCCCCCTCAACCACCCCTTTATCCGTAGCAGCAATTTGCCTCCAATACCACACTGCTCCAATTTGTGCACCAGTCTTCCATGTGCAACAGTATCAAAAGCCTTTCTAAGATCCAAGTATATAATATCAAAGTTATTCCCTGCATCCAGTTCCTTTGTAACCACATCATAGTATCCAATCAAATTGGTCAGGCAAGGCTTCCCCTTAACAAAACCATGCTGTGTCTGAGCTATAACTGATGATCCTGCAGTGCTTCTTTAACCAGTGCCTCCATTAATTTTCCGGGAACAGAAGTTAAACTAACAGGTCTATAATTACTTGAGTCGCCCTTTGATCCTCCTTTGTGAATTGGGGTCACATTTGCACATCTCCAGTCCATGGGTTCTTCCCCTGAGTCCAGGGAAGCTCTCATAATTATGGCTAAGGGTTTGCTTACTTCCTTTGCTGCCTCCTTTAATATAACTGGATAGATCCCATCCACCCCAGGTGCCTTTCTTGTATTTATCTTCAACAATTTCTCCTCCACCTTACTCTCAGTTATTACAAGATTCTCTAGCTTACTGCCAGAGTTGAATACACCTCTGGCATTCCCCTCGCTGAATAACTCCTCATGTGTGAATGTCGATTCAAAATATTCATTTAGTTTGTTAGCTACCTGAGCAGGATCATCAACAGTTGACCCATCGATATCAAGTGGACCAATCTGATTCATCCCCTTTCTTCTAGAGTTTACATAAATGAAGAACTCTTTGCTTTTTTCTTTGCATCCCTTGCGAAAGATTTCTTGTAATCTGCCTTCGCCTGCCTAACCTCCTTTGTAACTTGGTTACAGATCAACTTGTATCTATCATAGGCTTCTGTGTCACGTGTTAATTTGTATGTATCCCATGCATTTTTCTTCTCTGCCATATGTCTCATTAGTTCATCTGACATCCACTTAGGCCTAAACTTTGAACAATATTTCTTAGTTTGTATGTAAAGCCTAGTAGCTTTCAAGATAAGTTGTTTGAATGGTTCCCATTTTGAGTTTGCTGTTGGTAACATCATCAGTTGGTCCCACTGTATAGAATTTAAATACTGTCTCGGTCCATCGTAGTCGCCTTTACGAAAGCAATAACCCTTCCCTTTACCCCTAATGGTAGTTACCTCTGAGTAAATCCCACTTCAGCACACTGTGATCACTGCCACCTAGTGGTTCATTTACCTGCAGATTCTTAATGCATGAAGAATCACTACTGATAATCAAATCAAGAGTATTACTCCCTCTAGTTGCCTCCCGAACGTGCTGATGTAGAAAACAATCATCCAATAAATCCACAAAAGCCTTGCTAGTGTGTGAGTGACCAGCCCCCAAATTCCAGTCAATATCTGGGAAATTAAAATCCCCCATTATAAGACTCTCTGATTTACTGGCCAACTCTATTTCCCTGTACAGTTTCTTATTATACTCATCAGAGTCATTAGGCCTATACCACACTCCTACTCTCAATTTTGTTCTCCCAATGCTTATGTCACACCAAACTGGCTCGACACTGCACTGTCCAGCAATGTCGACTGGCTTCACTTCCTTGGATTTTATGTATTTCTTAACTAATAGCATAACCCCTCCTCCCTTCCTATCCTGTCTGTCCTTTCTGTAGACATTGTACTCCCCAAATACCAGTTCTGCATTCCATATATCTTCGTGACACCACGTCCCTGAAATCCCCACAATATCTGCCTTTGATGTTTTGAGCAATACCTCAAATTCATCAAATTTATTTACTAAACTCCTAACATTGGTGCAAGCATCCATGCAAGTATACATGCACCTGTTCTTTTTCTTAGCTACCCTAACACAACCCATGTGTTTACTTGTACCCCAATGATTCCCAGCAGTCTCTGAAATATCCTGCATCTTATTTTCCAGGCTGCGGCTCATTCCAATAGAAGCAGTGCAAGAATCACTTTCACCTCTGCCAGTGGCTACTGTTAATCTATTAGTCCTTGTATCCCCCCAATCTAGCAGTTTTCCGACCCACCTAACACTGCCTCGATAGCATCAGCAAACATTCTTGCACCCTTTCTATTTAAGTGTATCCCATCCCTGTAGAAGCAGTCTCTCCTGTTAACAAGTACAGACCAGGCTGAAAAAAATTCTACCCCTTGAGCCTTGCACAATCTTTCCAGGGCCAAATTGATCGACAGGGCTCTCATCATATACTCCCTCCTATCGTGTCTGGGCAGAATTGCAGACACTTTCAAATTCAACCCTAATTCATGGCTTTTTTTCAACAGTGACCTGTACTTGTTAAGTAATTAGAACTGCATATGTAGCATAGAGGGCATCGCCCCAATTGTATCTCACACCGTGGCCGCCCTCACAACAAGACAGCTGCCACTGCACCACTTCAAACAAACAATGCCTCTCTAGTAGAGAAGACCACTGTTACTCATTTTCAGCACCGCCCAGACGATCGCCCCAAAGCCACCGGGCTCCAACCTCAGTTTTGTATGTATTCCATCTGACAAATTTCCATCTGTCATTGTGGAAGTTGATAGGTTGAATAAATTTAAGTAGGAACTGGACAGCCATTTAGAAGGAATGGTGTGATTTTTTTTTTTTTTTTGGCTGATGCTGCATAAGCTTGTACACGTGTTTTCTTGCATCACATGCCACTACTACTACTTTGGTGTGACATAAGCACCGGGACAGCAAAATTGAGAGTAAGAGTGTGTTATTGGCCTAATGACTCTGATGCGTATAATGAACAGCTGTATAGAGAAATAAAGTGGGCCAGTAAATCAGTTTGTCTTATAGAGGGGAATTTTAATTTCACAGATATTAACCGGAAATTGTGGGTTGGACACTCACACATCAGCAAAGGCTTTTATGGATTTATTGGACGATTGTTTTTTACAGCAGCATGATTAAGTCAACCAGAGGGAGTAATACTCTTAATCTGATCATCAGCAGTGATTCTTTGCACATTAAGAATCTGCAGATAAAGGGGCCTCTAGGTGGCAGTCATCACAGTGTGCTGATGTGGGATTTACTCAGAGATAACTACCATCAGAGGTAAAGGGGTGGGTTTTTGCTTTCATAAAGGTGACTACAGTGTCTGAGACAGTTTTTAAATTCTATACAGTGGGCCCAACTGATGATGTTAACAACAGAAAATTCTAAATGGGGAGCATTCAAAGAATTAATCTTGAAAGCTACTAGGCTTTTTGTCCCTACTTAAGAAATACTATTCAAGGTTTAGGCCTAAATGGTGGCCAATGAACTAATGAGACTCGTGGCAGAGTAAGAAAAATACATGGGATACATAAATTAATGGGTGACACGGAAGCCAGTGGTAGATATAAGCTGGTCTGTAATCAGGTCACAAAGGGAATTAGGCAGGCAAAGGCAGATTAAGAGAAATCTTTGGCAAAGAATGCAAAGAAAACCAGCAAAGACTTCTTTACTTATGTAAATTCTAGAAGGAAGGGGATGAATCAGATTTTCCACTTGATGATCCTGCTTGGGAAACTAACAAACTGAATGAGTATTCTGCATCAAAATTTACACATGAGGAGTTATTCAGGGAGAAGAATGCCAGACATGGGATATTAAACTCTAGCAGTGAGCTAAATGATTTTCTAAGAGCAAAGTGGAACAGAAATTGCTGAAAATAAAAATAAGAGAGGCATCTGGGGTGGATGGGATCTATCCAGTTATATTAAAGGAGGCAGCAACGTAAGCAAACCTTTAGCCATAATTATGACAGCTTTCTTGGACTCAGGGGAGGTGCTCATGTACTGGAGATGTGCAAATGTGGCCCCAATTCACAAAGTAGAATCAAAGGGTGACACAAACAATGCAGGACCATCTAGACAAGACTTAAGTTATAGTTTGGACACGGCATGGGGTTTGTTAAGGGAAAGTCTTGTCTGAACAATTTGATTGGATACTATGATGTGGTCACAAAGGAATTGGATGCACAGAATAATTTTGATATCATATACTTGGATCTTAGGAAGACTTTTGATACTGTTGCACGTGGAAGACTACTGTACAAATTGGAGCAGTGTGGCAATAAGGGCAAGTTGCTGCTATGGATAAAGGAATGGTTGAGTGGGAGAAGACAGAGAGTGGTAATCAATGGACACCGCTCTTCATGGACTAATGTTATTAGTGGAGTCCCCCAAGGTTCAGTGTTGGGTCAATTGTTGTTTTCTGCATTTATTAATGATATTAATGAAGGTATATCAGGCTTAATGTCTAAATTTGCAGATGATATGAAGGTTGGCAGGGTTGTTGATGACACTAACGATAGTATGCTACTGCAACAGGATCTAGAAAAGTTGAACGGATGTGCAACTGCAGAGGTGGCAACTGAAGTTATACATTGACAAATGTAAAGTACTGGATATAGGTAGCAGTAATCCCAGAGTAACCTATCAACTATGTAGTACTACACTCAGGGTGGTAAAGAATGAAAAGAACCTGAGGGTAATTGTGCAGTCAGATATGAAGTTTTCTGAGCAGACGGTGTGCAAGAATAGCTCATGGTGTCTTGTCAATGATATGGAGTAATTTTTATAGCAGGGACAAGGAGGTGATTAACCCTGTGTATAAGGCAATGGCCTGGCCACACCACACCTTGAGTATAGTATACAGGTATGGAGGCCTCATTTTAGGAAGGATGTAGAGCTGCTGAAATGAGTAGAGAGAAGGGCAACAAGATTAGTGAATGGAACAAAGGGTTGCTCTTACAAAGAAAGGTTTAAGTTTTGCAAATAGTGTCTGGAGACTAGGCACCTGCGAGGTGATCTGATTGAGGCTCAAACCATTCAAAACCATATGTTTTGAATGGTTTGAACAAGCTCAATACTGATGGGATTTCACCGAACTTTTCCACTGTTTGTCCATTAAATGAGTAACATAAGCCAGAATATCATCAGTGGATCGACATTGATGGAATCCATACTGGCGATCGTTGATCAGAAGGAAGGTTTCTAGATAGTTTAAGAGTTGGTGGTTAATTGATTTCCCCATTACTTTAGAAAGAGTAGCAGTGATTGAAATGGGATAATACTTGGATGGGAGGGATTTGTCACCCTTTTTAGGAACTGGCTGGATATGAGCAAATTTCTAAGCAGAAGGAAAAACACATTTGGAATAAGAAAGTGAAACAATACAGCGGAGCACAGGAGTAAGTTTAGGAGCACAGGTTTTGAGAACAAGCGGAGAATTAACACCAGGACTTTGAGTTTTCTTAACATCAATATTCGCTAAAGTCCTTCTGAATTTCTTTTGACGGAAGACCACAGGAAGCATTGAATATGGAGCATGCTGGGAATGGTGGGAGGTGTTTTACCAAGATCATTAATACATGAGTTGGAAAAAAAATGGGATGCTAGCAGGTCAGCTGTTTTATTGGTTGAAGTGATAAGAGAACCATCTGGTATTGACAGAGGTGGGAACAGAGTTGGGCAAAAGTTGCCGCCAATAGCTTTGGCAAGAGACCAGAATGCTCAGCTACCATTAGGGCAAGAAGAAAGTTTTCTACTCTTAACCTGTTCAAAATCTAGTTTGGACTGATTAATAACTGCTTTACAATTGTTGCGAGCTCTGGTGTAGGCAGAATTGGAAACAAGAATTGGAAACAAGCCAATTACGATATAGTAGTAGTAGTGGCATGTGATGCAAGAAAGCAAGTGTATGAGCTTATGCAGCATCAGCCAAAAAAAAAAAAAAAAAAAAAATCACACCATTCCCTCCAAATGCCTGTCCAGTTCCTCCTTAAATTTTTTTAACCTATCAACTTCCACAACAACAGATGGAAGTTTGTTCCAGCAATTAATCACCTGCTGGCTAAAGGCAAATTTCCACACATCTATTCTACATCTGTCTTTTTTTAATTTGAATTTATGCCCCATTAGGTTCGTAATCTGAACAAGTGGAAGGATCCCATCAGAATTCAGTGTGCTCAACCCATTCAAGGCCTTATACAGATCACCGCACAGGTGCCTAGTATCCAGCCACTGCAATTTGCAAAACTTAAGCCTCTTTTGGTAAGAGCATCCCTTCATTTCCCTCACAAATCTTGTTGCCCTTCTCTGTACACGCTCAAACAAATCTACATTCTTCCAAAAATGAGGCCTCCAGACCTGTACGCAGTACTAAAGGCGTGGCCTGACCATTGCCTCATACAGAGGGACAATCACCTCATTTTACCTGCTAGAAAAATTCCTATATATCATTGACAAAACCCCATGATCTGCCCTGGCAGCCTGTCTGCACTGGTCAGAAAACTTCATATCTGACTGCACAATTACTCCCAGGTCTTTTTCATTTTCTACCACCTTAAGTGTAGTACCACACAGTTGGTACGTTTCTCTGGGGTTACTTCTACCCATATGCAGTACTTTGCATTTGTCAAGGTTAAACTTCAATTGCCACTTCTTAGCCCATCTGTCTAAATTTTCTAGATCCTGTTGCAGTAGCACACTGCCATTACTGTCATTAACAACCCTGCCAACCTTTGTATCATCTGCAAACTTTGACACTAAGCCTGATATACCTTCATCCCTCTCGTGTTTGGGGTTTACATTAAAAAAAAAAAATCAATATCACTGATAAATATACAAAACAACAGTGGACCCAACACCGAACCCTGTGGGACTCCACTAATAATATTAGTCCACGAATATGCAACATTCTTCTCTTGAACAGCCTTAACACATTTATTGGAAAATCAAGGTTTAGATAAAAGTTGTGATTTTAAGGTGGAATGTGGAATAAAGGATTCCATTCCTACTAGAATAATTTCACTGACACGATCTGAGCAAATGTCAACATTAGATGTTTTGAAACAGTAATCCAACCAAGGAAAAGAAAAGAAATCTCACAGGTCATTCCATTTTGCATTCTTGTAATGCCAAACAACACGAGGTTGGAAATAGCCATGAGATAAAGGCTCCATTGGAGAAGAGACAATCACGAAGTTGTGATTTGAAAAGGACCTTTCACTTTGGCCATGTACTTAGAAGGGTTGTTTGTGAGAAAAAGATCAAGCACGTTGGCTGTATGGTTAGGATTGTCTGGTATTCTGGTAGGTATATGAACAATCTGTGCGAGGTCATTAGTAATTGCAAAAGCCTCGGTATCTTGACTAGCTGGGTCTGTGTGACTAGAGAATGGAAGCCAGCCGGAGTTGTGAACATTAAAATCACCAAGGAAAATTACCTCACTGTTAGGAAAGTTGGACTGGAGAAAGTCAAGTTGCAAAGAGAGGAAGTCAAAGAGCTCCAAGTAATTTGTGGAGTTGGGAGAACGGTAGAGACAACAGATGAATTTGCACAATAAGGTAGAGAGATTTTAAGCCAGAGAAGTTCAAAGAGAGGAGATTCCAAATTACCAAGTCTCTGACAGGGAATATCGGAACGGAGATATGCACAAGTACCACCTTTGAGGCAAAAGGAATCATACAGTGAATAATTTGGGCAACTGAGATGAGCAGTGGTTGAATCAACTGATAACTGAGATTCTGTCAGAAAAAGTACATGGGTTTCGGTACACTGTAAGTGGAAATGGACATCATTGAGATTAGAACTGAGACCATGTATATTTGTGAAGTGAACTAGGAAGTCAACTAGGCTAGCAACTTATATAACTGACTCTACCCCCTAAATGGTACTGTCAGGTGATTTCAGTTAATCATCCTAACAAGGCACTGCTCTAAGAGTTTTCACAGAGATGGAGGGGCATGTCCATACTCCAATTTAATTGGAATATGAACACTCACTCACTCACTCACCTAAAAGTATTTGAAAACCTCTATTTATTCCTTATATACCCATTTTTGGAAAATAACAAAATGTAACATTTACTTAATATAATAAAGGTTTTCTTTAATGGACTTTGGAAACAAGAGACAGCACTCACTGAAGGCTTTCTGTCAAAATGGGACCCATGATATGACTGCCTCAAGCTAATAGTAATCACTATCAGTTAAAACATTTTAACAATATAGCAATTTAACTCTCACAGCTAACAAGAAAGCTGGCCTTGCTTTTTGTTTATCAATACAGATAATTTCAACGAGACAGAAAAACTGAAGTACTGTATGAAGCATTTCTCTTCTCTTTTTTGACCACCGAAATAACTTATTGAAATACTAATGTGTTTACAGTCTTTGTTTATAGTATCTAACTTGTGTTTATAGTTATTGCTGAAATTCACATGCCATCTAAAAGCATCCAGTGTACAAGTAAAATTTATATACAAACTGAAAATTTTGCTCTTAGTGGTCAAGTGTCAAGTTTTTCCATTCCATAAAGTTGTCAAGGAGCAGAGAGTCATTGGATAAAGTCTTTAACTTCATTAGTTGTTCTTATATAATATCGGGTAAATACACCATAGTTAACCCATATATTTGAGCTACGATTGTAGCATAGAAGGCATCGTTTTAATTGTATCTCATAATGTGGTTGCCTTCACAACAAGATAGCTACTATTGAATTACTTCAAATAAATAACGCTTCTCTAGTAGAGAAGACTACTGTTATTTATTTTCAGCGTGCCACCACCCAGACGATCGTTTCGAAGCTTTTTGGCTTCGTCATCAGTGGGCGGGTAGGTAATACCGTCATCAGTGGGCGGGTAGGTAATCTCAAATCAGCAATTTCAGAATCTGATCCTTGCTAGATCTTTCAGTTTTTTTGGATTTTGGGTGATTCTATCATAACCATAAAAAAAATAACCAAAAAAAAAAAAAAAAAAAAACTGCAAAATGTATTGCATTTGTATACTGCAACTTATCTTCATAGTACTGTATCAATGTAGATTTTTTTCCCCCCAAGAGGAAAGTAATGTACAATACATTCCTCTGGTATTTACCTAAAAGTAAATTTCATTATTTCCCTCTTCTAAAATACACCATACAATGCATGATATATTTTGGAAGAAAAAAGTGAAATTTTTACCAACTCATTCACTGAAGTCCCAGTGTCAAGCATTAACATAACCTCTTCCACAATAGTTATGCACCTGTATATGCATTTTAAGGGGGCATAGTTATATCCACTGACCAATTTTTTTTTATTTTATGTGGTATACAAGTAAATACAAATAGACAAGAGCTGAGTAAAATCATTTGATTTTAACCAAGGAGAGACTTTCTGCTCTCATTGAATCATCAATGCTAAGGCTACCGGTTTATGTTACTTAACCTTAAACTAGATATCCACCACTGGTTTAAGTTTGATTTGAAACAATTTGTTAGAAGTCTGTGTTCAAGTGGACTATGTAATTTGCACATTGATTCACCAATATCAGTGAACCTAAATTAGAGAAAAATATCATTATCCGTGGTTCTATCTAAGTTGGTTTTAAATTTTACAGCATCACCTAAATGTTAAAATAACATACACACCATCAGGAATGGTTGTTTCGAAGCTTACTAGCTTCAAGAAGTAAGAGTTCTGGAGGATGGTTTCCATTAGTAAATGCCAATTAACATTATGTAAAACTGTGAATAATGTATTTTGTTTAAATGAAACACACAAGCAGAATATGGAAGTAAAACTTCCCCTGAAAAACATACCTGTTATCTTTGCCTTTAACCATTTCAATTGGGCCACATAGAGCAAATCCTACACATGCAGTAGTTGAAAAAAAGAACCACTGGGTGACAGATCACAATGTACTGATGTGGGAATTACTTAAAGATGTAACTACCATCAAGGCTAAAGGAAAGGGCTTTTGCTTTCATAAAGGTGACTACAGAGGTCTCAGACAGTTTTTAAATTCTATACAGTGGGATCAACTGATGATGTTACCAACATGAATTCTAAATGGGAAGCCTTCAGGGACTTAATTTTGGAGGCTACTAGGCTTTTCATTCCAACTAAGAAATACTGTCCAAGATTTAGGCCTAAATGGATGTCAGATGAATTAATGAAGCTCGTGGCAGAGAAGAAAAATGTATGGGATGCATATAAAGTATCAGGTGACACAAGCCTATGGTAGGTATAAACTAGTCTGTAATCAAGTCACAAAGGAGGTTAGGCAGCCAAAGACAGATTACGAGAAATCTTTGGCAAAGGACGCAAAGAGTTCTTTACTTAAGTAAACTCTAAAATGTAAGGAATGAATAAGATTGGACCACTTAACATAGATGGGTTGACTATTGATGATCATACTCAGGTAGTTGATAAACTGAATGAGTATTTTGCATCTACATTCACACATGAGGAGTTATTCAATGAGGGGAGTGCCAAAAGTTTATCAAATGCTAACAGGGAGCTAAGTGATTTTGTAATGACTGAGAGCAAAGTGGAGGAGAAATTGTTGAAGTTAAACATAAGGAAGGCAGCTGGGGTGGACAGGATATATCCAGTTATATTAAAGGAGGGAGCAAAGGAAGTAAGCAAACCCGTAGCCATAATTATGAGAGCTTCCTTGGACTCAGGGGAGTTCCTCATAGACTGGAGGTGTGCAAATGTATCACCGATTCACAAAGGGGGTTCAAAAGGTGACACAAGTAACTATAGACCTGTTAGTTTAATTTGTGTTCTGGAGAAAATAATGGAATCACTGGTTTTTTTTTATTTTATGTGGTATACAAGTAAATACAAATAGACAAGAACTGAGTAAAATCATTTGATTTTAACCAAGGAGAGACTTTCTGCTCTCATTGAATCATCAATGCTAAGGCTACCGGTTTATGTTACTTAACAATCTAGACAAGATCATCTAGACAAGACTGCAATAATAGTTAAGACACCATGGGTTTGTAAAAGGAAGGTCTAGTCTGACCAACTGATTGGATACTATGATGTGGTCACAAAGGAACTGAATGCCAAAAATAATTTTGATATCATATACTTGGATTTCAGCAAACCTTTTCATACTGTTGCACATGGAAGACTGCTGTACAAATTGGAGAGGTATGGCATTAAGGGTAAATTGCTACAATGGATTAAGGGATGCTACTCCAACTGGATCTAGATTAGTTGGGAAAATGGGCTGAGAAGTGGCAACTGAAGTTTAACATTGACAAATGCAAAGTACTGCATATGGGTGGCAATAACCAAAGAGAAACGTACCAACTGTGTGGTACTACACTCAGGGAAGTGGAAAGTGAAAAAGACCTGGGCATAATTGTGCAGTCAAATATGAAGTTCGCTGAGCAGTGCAGATGGGCTGCCAGGGAAGGTCATGGAGTCTTGCCAATGATATATAAGAATTTTGCTAGCAGGGACAGGGAGGTGATTATCCTGTTATACAAAGCAATGGTCAGGCCACACCTACAGTACTGTGTACAGGTCTGAAGGTTTCATTTTAGGAAGGATGGAGAGTTGCTAGAACGAGTAAAAAGAAGGGCAACAACATTGGTGAGGGGAACAAAGGGGTGCTCTTACCAAGAAAGGCTTAAGTTCTGCAAATTGCAGCACGTGGAGAGTAGGCATCTGCGAGGTGATCTGATGGGATTCTTCCTCTTGCTGATGGAATTGTTCCTCTTGCTCAGACTAAGAACCTAAGGGGGGACACAGTTTCAAATTGAGGAAAGATAATTGAAGAATAGATGTGCGGAAATTTGCCTTTAGCCAGTGAGTAGTTGATTGGTGGAACAGGCTTCCATCTTTTGTTGTGGAAGCTAATAGCATAAATAAATTTAAGGCTGAGCTAGTTAGGTATTTGGAACGAATGGAGGGGTGAAATGGGAGGGTTTTTTTTTTTTTGGCTGATGCGTATAAGCTTGCTTTTTTTTGCATCGTATGCCTCTACTAATGCTAATAAAATAAAAATTTGTATACATTACCTGCACTTCATTTGATTACCATGGAGATGAAATATTTGCCTCTAACTTGAACACAAGTCTTGAACACCTTAGTCCTGAGGACTTGGCACTTGATATTCAGTGAGAATGAAATTTAATGCAAATAATATGTACATATTTTGATTTTCTATCAACTAATGCATTGAAACACTCTTACAATCCTATGGCAAGAGTTGCAGCTTTAATGTTGTTTACAAACACAATAAAATTTCTAAAAACAGGAAAGAACCTTTTTATAGGGATGGGATACAATTAAATAGAAGATATGCAACAATATTTACTGGAAGTATAAAGGCAGTATTAGATGAATTGGATTGGTGGGATACACAGACTAACAGTTTAACAGCAGCGCAAGCAGAGACAAAATCAATTTTTCTAGTGCTTCTATTCACACATGCAGCATTCTTGGAAACAAAAGTAGAGAATTCCAAGGAATGCTGGGAGTTACCACGGGGCAAACAATTATATTACTAAAAGCAAAAAATATACTTATACTTGCTTGTACTAATTCTAGCACAGTAAATAACAGCAAACTCATCAAATGCTAACATTATATGGATATAAGATACACGATGCTATCCAGATATAGGAAATGCAGAATATGAATATGAGGATTTCTATGTGTACAGAAAGGGTAGAACAGGATGTGGGGCCTCCCCATATCCTATATGGTGTATAGGATTTGGCCAACCCCATATGGTGTTGGTTAACGAGCTCAGTTAATACAGTTAAGTTGTTAGAGTAATGTTGAATCAGTCTGGTTTGACATAAGCATTGGGAAAACAAAAATAAGAATAGGAGTCTGTTATAGGTCAAATTTTGCCTCGTAGCCAAGTGGTCAGGAGCAGGAGTGCAGCAGCACAAGCTCTTTGAGTAGACTGGTGTTCAAGCCCCTGACTGCTAAATACAGTCAATCTGCCAACCCGCACTGGACCAGTGTGGCAGATTATGGTCCGCTTGTGGACCATTTGTAATCAATGGATATGGCTCATCGTGGACTAATGTTATTAGTGGAGTCCCTCAGGGTTCAGTGTTGGGTCCATTGTTGTTTTCTGTATTTATAAATGATATTGATGATGGTATATCAAGCTTAATGTCCAAGTTTGCAGACTATACAAAGGTTGGCATGGTTGTTAAGGACACTACTGACAGTACACTGCTGCAACAGGATCTAGAAAAGTTGAGCAGGACTGAGAGGTGGCAAATGAAGTTTAACATTGACAAATGTAAAGTACTACATATGGGAAACAGTAACCCCCAGAGTAACGTATCAACTCTGTGTTACTACACTGACAGTGGTAGAGAACGAAAAGGACCTGGGGGTAATTGTGCAGGCAGATATGAAGTTTTCTGAGCAATGCAGGCAGATATGAAGTTTTCTGAGCAGTGCAGACAGTCTGCAAGAGCAGCTCATGGTGTCTTGTTAATGATATACAGGAATTTTTCTAGCAGGAATAAGGAGGTGACTATCCCCTTGTATAAGGCAATGGTCAGGCCACACCTTGAGTACCGTATACAGTCTGGCGGTCTCATTTTAAGAAGGATGTAGAGCTTTTGGAACGAGTACAGAGAAGGGCAACAAGATTAGTGAATGGAATGAAGGGTTGCTCTTAAGAAGAAAGGCTTAAGTTTTGCAAATTGCAGTGTATGGAGACGAGACACCTGCAAAGTGATTGAGGTGTATAAAGCCTTGAATGGCTTGAGCAAGCTCAATGCTGATGGGATTCTTCCTCTTGCTCAGAATAATCACCTGAGAGGGCATAAATTCAAATTGAGGAAAGACAGATGTGGGATAGATGTGTGGAAGTTTGCCTTTAGCCAGATTTGTTGTTGTTTTGAATTTTAGGAGCATTAGCAACTAGGGCCATAATGCTCCATGAATATGCGGTGGTCATTCCCTGACCTTTCCGCATCCTCTGTATTTGGTGGTGACGGGCTCGAACCCCGGTCTAATCAAGAAGCATGTGCTACGCACTGTTGCTCCTTTCCACCTGGCTATGGAGGCGCCTGCCTTTAGCCAGCGGGTAGTTGGTTGGTGGAACAGACTTCCATCTCTTGTTGTGGAAGTTGATAGCCTAAATAAATTTAAGGCTGAGCTGGACAGGTATTTGTAATGATGGAAGAGTGAAATGGGAGTGGATTTTTTTTTTTTTTTTTTTTGGCTGATGCTGCATAAGCTTGCTTTCTTGCATCATATTCCTCCACTGATGCTAATTTCCCTCACCATGAATTGTTGAGGAGGCTTCCATCCTGAGTGGGTTGATAATGGCTGCAATTTACCTTTTTTTATAGGCCAAATGATTGTGATGAGTATAATAAAAAACTATACAGACAAATAAAGTGAGTCAGTAATCAGAATGTGTTATAATGGGAGATTTTAACTTTCCAGGTATTAACTGGAACATGTGGGAGTTATCACGGAGCAAACAATTATATTACTAAAATCAAAAAAAGTACACATATACTTGCTTGTACACTGATTCTAGTTGTTGCAAATATGAATATATTAGTAAAGGGGTGTGTCTGGAAATGCTTGTATTCAATTTCATCTTCAGTGCTGCTACGTTTATTGTTGCTCAGGTAGTTATTTATGTCCGATCTGTGGAGCTTAAGTCTGAGGCGTAGCTTGTTGCCTGCTTGGCCAACATATTTACAGTTATAGGTGATGAGATAGATGATGTTGTTGCATTTGCAGAAAACTGGATCCCTAGAATTATCCGTATGGTGATGTGGATGCATATATGGACAATACAACAAAGTTTGCTAGTACAGGTGTTAAATTTTTGGCAGCAGAGGGAAAGGTGGCTGATAGGGGTAGAATCCTCAATATATAGGCAGGAAGCATTAGATGCTGATTTGCTTGTTGTTTGTTATTTGGTTTTTAGGAGCATTTAGCAACAAGGCCATATTGCTCCGGGATATGCGGCAGTCATTCCCTGACCTTTCCACATCTTCCGTATTTGGTGGTGACGGGCTCGAACCTCGGTCTAATCAAGAAGCGTGTGCTACGCACTGCTGCTCCTTCCCACCTGGCTATGGAGGAGCCTGCTGATTTGCTCTGAGTGATGTGTAGCCTATGTGTATGTGTAGTGTCCGTAATATCTGTCAGAGGGCTGTACAGAGCATTAGCCTATGGGGTCCAGTTTAACCTACTAGTAGGTTAAACTTGACCCCAGTTACATACTGGAGTTTTGATTATGATAAATTAGTAGTTTGAAGGTTTTAATCACTTTTTAATCACCCCTGATGAAATCACCAAAATCATCACAATTGCAACAATGAGTAATTTTACTTTACTAACTGCATGTTTTTTCAGTACTTTCTTGCAATTTTACTATGGATTCAACAGACAGTTCTTTAGACTACTCTTCCCTATATCTATAGGCTCTATATATCTTATCTATATTCCTTATAGTTGTTAGTTTCTCTACTATTAATGTAGTAATCTAGAACTATAATCCCTTATGCTTTTCATACTCTTTTTTAGCTTTCATATTCATTACCCCTCTCTCAAAAACTCAATACTATATATATATATATATATATATATAATATTTGATTATAGTCTAAGTAAATAAGGTATGGTATATTATGTTAGAATTTTATTATGTGGTGTCCAAAAATATAATAATGATACAATATAAATATAAAGAAATATGTATACCGGCTGGCTGCCCATTAAAAATTTATATACCCGTATATCAAGGCACCAAAACGCTATAATAGCTGATACCAGCCCCCATAAGTCAAACCTAGTAAAGAAAAATCATAAGTAAAATAAGGTAGTAATAATATAACACAATATGTTAATTATGGGTAGTAGGATACATTGAAAGGGACGTTATCAAGGGCTAACCCTCTCAATATATCCCTCCAATAATCAACAGAGCTATCAGTTTCTGTTGTCATCTGCCTGTATAACGCAGCCAAAAAAGTAATAATAAGGTCTAATGGTTAGGTGTATAATTTAGTTGTTCACAGGCAAGATGACAATTAGCCCGACCGATAGCTATCGGTCGGGCTAATTGTCATCTTGATATACGGGTATATAAATTTTTAATGGGCAGCCAGCCGGTATACATATTTCTTTATATTTATATAGTATCATTATTATATTTTCGGACACCACATAATAAAATTCTAACATAATATACCATTAAACAGCATGTACCTTATTTACTTAGACTATAATCAAATATAATATTATGAAGGATGTAATGTTCTATCTACAATAGATGGCATTAATCCGATCTGGACAATATTGCTTAAGATATTTATTAATTGTTCATATTATAGAGATATATATATATATATATATAGGTCGACCATCAGTAATCCGGCAGTGTTGGGATCTGTGGGGTGCCGGATCACCGGTGGTTATTTTAGCACATACATTTTACCCAACAGCTAACCACTACCTCCTACCTTTAACACGTTGACTGCCAAGCTAGTTTAAGAAAAAATTTTCCCAGGGGCCAAAAAATATTTAGGAAATAATTTGATTAGTAATTCTAAAATAAATATGTAATGTCAGTGTTGTCGTTTTTTCGCTTAAAATTTAAAAAAAAAAAAGTCTTTTTTATGTTGCATATATGTGGCCACATATGTTGGTTAGTTTATTTCTTGAGAAGCCGTGTCAGCCACATACATGTGAAGGTCATTTGTGATTCGTTTATTGCGAGTGCTGCAATAAAACTAATTACGATAAAATAAACTCTCAAACATCGCAATAAGTTTGTCAGTATTGTTAGAGATTTTGTGAAAACAAGTTCGTTAGCACGCTATATTATCAATTCATATTGTGTTGTGTTTTACTGCAAGTTTATATACGTGTGTTGTAAAAATAAAAAAAAAATCTAAAAAGAAATGGCTAAAATAAAATTACTAAGATAAGAGGAACTGAGAGAAATTGCTGGAATTTACAATTAAGCAGAGTTAAACTTCTCACAGACACACTGCTGTCGAGTTTTTTCAGAAGTTCAACTTTATCTGTTATGGACAATGTACGGTGTTTGCGCTTTACACCACGAGAGGTACTTCCTTTATGCATTGGAACCATGGCTGAGGCTAAATGTGAGCAGGTTATAATAATAATAATAATAAATGCAGAAAAACAAGTAGGGATGGCTTGCCAGAGTTTACGAGTTCGTGCCAACAGCTGATGCTGAAACCAACGCCACCAAAAGTGGCAGGTCGGTGCGTCAACACAGGAAATTTGAAATTACGTTCACAGAAATTATGTCCAAATTAGCGGTGGAACCGGATTAGTGATGGTCGATCTGTATGTATGTATGTGTGTGTGTGTATATATATATATACACACACACACACACACACACATACATATATGTTTGAATAATGTCATTTAGAAAATAAAATGAAATAAATAAGAAAATAAATATAGAGCTATCATTAGAGGCAGCAAAAATACACATCCTCCACATGATGCCCATTACATAACCGATAATAAACATAACATTAAAATCAAATTAAAACATATGCCAGTAGTATGGCAAAACTGTAGAGCGAAAATTTAACATAAAAATTAGATCAATAGGGAGGGGGAAAGTAAAGGTAACAAGACAGAAACTGTAGCCGAAAGCCTCCAATTAATTCAGAAATTCAATTAAATCCAATTAATAGTAATTCCGTATTAAAATAAGGCAATTATTTAGAAATTTAGTGGTACCCCCCCAGTTCCAAGAGACGTGAAATATCACCGAAAAGGGGACTAAATGAACTACTAAAATAAAACAAAGTAACAAAATAATAGACTGACCATTATGCCCCATGACCATTATTGGCCTCGTGACGGAGGACACGAGGCCAATAATGGTCATGGAATCGCCGCATTTCGATTGCTAGACAAATCGTCGCAAAGACGAACCAATTCACCAAGTACCAAACCACCCCTCCATCCTCCGATCCTTGGTCCTTTGATTGTTTCGCCTTTGCAACGATTTGTCTAGCGACTGAAATGCAGCGATTCCATGACCATTATTGGCCTCGTGTCCTCCGTCGATATAGGGCATAATGGTCAGTCTATTATTTTGTTACTTTGTTTTATTTTAGTAGTTTGTTTAGTCCCCTTTTTTGGTGATATTTCACATCTCTCGGAACTGGTACCTTACTGGGGGGGGGTCGCTAAACTTCTAAATAATTGGCCTTATATTTTAAATTTTAATATGGAATTAATATTAATCGGATTTAATTGAATTTCTAAATTAATTGGAGGCTTTTGGCTACAGTTTCTGTCTTGTTACCTTCACTTTCCCCTTCCCTGTTGATTTAATTTTAATGTTTAAATTTTTGCTCTACAGTTTTGCCATACTACTGACATATGTTTTAATTTGATTTTAATTTTATATTTATTATCGGTTGTATATATATATATATATATATTATTTTTTGTTTTTACCATTTGATAATAAGTGACCAGAAGGTGGACAACTTCATAATCATTTGCACAAACAGCATCTCTGGATATCCTTGGGTCTGCATCTAACTAAGAAGAAAATTTGAAAATGTAATTCATCTCAAAACAATTAAGGCAATACAGTCAATGAAGAATTATTTAATAGTTGTGATCATTAACATGAAATGAGTCGTGAAAGGAGGAACTAAGAAATCAGATGGCACGAAATGAAGTCTGGGCAGAGAAAGTACTAATCTAATAATCACACATGCCTGCTCTCAGAATGTTAGACAAAATTCTGGTTTTGATATTTTATGTAATCTAACTATTTTATAAATGTCATAAGAAATCTATATAACTTAGTTTTACTTATTTAATTTACTGCATGAATTAGAATAACTGGATTGTTTACAGCACACTGTGACCCCTCCTTGAGAGTATACTGCATATTTCTATAACAGAGAGAGAGAGAGAGAGAGAGAGAGAGAGAGAGAGAGAATATAAATCATTAAGTAATATTCACCTCCTACCAAGACTATCTAGACCATGAATTTTAATGAATAAATTAATAAAGCATAGGCCCAACTTTAGTCCCACTGAAAGCATAATTTTTTCATGGAACTGGAAGGAATTAGTTAAAACTAATTCCTTGTGGATAGCAGGAATAAGTATCCCTTCCACATTCAGTGGGATCACCAATTCAGCCATATAAGAGGGGAATACATTCCAATTCATCCCAAAAATTTCTACTCAATTCAGGTCTGAACTTTGACCCTGCCAGGACTCTGTTTTTTTCTTTTTTCAAATCAAGTTTTTACACTGCTCATTGTATGGTATGGAGCAGTATCATGTTGGAACATGAGGGTAGAATTGCACTGATAAGAAAATTGCCTGATTACTGATTAATTGGCTTCTGTTAATTGGCCGATTAGTCATTACAATGATTTCCCAACTTAAATAGCAGTCCAATGAAAAAGTTGCCTATTGCTTAATTACAGTATAGTATATACAGTCAAATATCAACTAAATAGCACTAATATAAAGAATATTACAACGTACTAATATAAATAGTACTAATATAAAGAATTCATGTCTACGAGTGTTCAATTACAGAATCAGTTACATATCTGTAACTAGTTTTATAAGTATCTGTAACCTTCCAGCAGGCATTTTTTGCATCCCAGTGGCACCGATACATCATTTGCATCTCAGAAGCACTTCCTTGATAGACACAGACAGTTAAATGCCAGTCACGTGACCTGCTTCAATAGTCTGACCATCTTGCTTGAACCAGTTAAAAATTGCAACTTGTGGACGAAAAATTTTTTTTTCTACTTAAGTCTTTCTACATTGCTACCATTCTGGACTAAGAAATTTTGGCAGCACTGGGACTTCAACAATTCTACTAACACCAATGAGTTTAATGGTTTTATAGATAAATTGAAGTGATTTGTTATTTGCTGAAGTGAATTGAAGTGATTTGTTATTTTGTTAAACAAAAATAAAAAAGATAATAAAAATTAACACAACAGTGCTTTTCTGGAAAAAAAAAAATAATAAAATAATTTTCATTAATGCAAGTCATTTTTAAGGTTAGGAAATAACAGGAAAAGAAAGAAAGATTCTTTATATATATATATATCATAACGTCAATAAATCACTTAACGCTATGATATTATCATTTACGTTCAAGCACCAATCAGTATATTGTCTGTCACGCCTATGTGTCAATCAATATATCATTGTCGACTTATGTTTCAGAACGATAGCACACATCGCCTGTTTATTGATTGTGCAGTGCAAAGGGGCAGTAGCGGCAAAGCAGATGTCAGGTAAGTTTCCCATTACTTGCTGTGGTTCTCGTATTGGTTTTTTTTTATCTTCGCCTCATTGTATTCAGTTTGTTTGTACACCTTATTAATCCATAATGTGTTTCTAATCCTCTTATTATTTTTTCAGATTAAATTTTATTAAGATTTAAGTAACTGTCAAGGTGACCATTATGGCACCAAGTATTGCATGGAAGTATTTTAAGATAAATTCAAAGGACAAAACTGTTTGCATATGTAATTTATGTGATACCACCATATCAAGGGATGGTAAAACAGCCAAAACATTTACAACCACAAATATGTTGAATCATCTTCCATCCAGAAGAAATGTCAAAAAAAAAAAAAAAACCAAAAAAAAAAACAGAAGCATCAGATAAGTTGAAAAGGACATATGCCAAATGTTCAGGAAGTAGCAGCACCATTGAACTTCCTGCTAAAGTGCAAACTACTATTAAAGCAGTATTAACAGAGAAGAAGCTTTGTGAAATGAATGACCACAAGGCCAAAGAGATCCATTATTTAATTGGAGAAATGATAGCTGTTGACCTTCAATCATATTCTGAAACATCTTAAATTGGATTCCAAAGGCTATTAAAAACAATTGCCAAAATTACAATATTCCAAGTAGAAAATATTTCACTCATAAAATCATTCAAGATATATTTCAGAAGGTAAAAACAAAACTTTAAATATCTCTTGATAAAGCCACCAAATTTTCTTTAACCACTGATATTTGGGACAGCTACTACAAATAACTCTTCATTTCTGAGTATTACAGGCAACTGGCTTTCAAATGAGTTTGAACACACAGGGCTGTCCTAAGAGTTCTTCTGTTTTCAGGCTCTCATACAGGGATATAGATCAGGGAGTTGAACATGTGCTAAAAGAATATAAGCTCTCAAAAAGCAAAGTCTTCCTCATGCTGAAAGATACTGGAGTAAATATGGTAGCTGGTGTCACTGATAATGGTTTACAGTCACAATCATGTTTCATACACGCATTAAAACTTTCAATAAATGACTTCATATTTGCCCAGCAGGCTGTAAGGATAATTGTTACTATCAATAGGAATATTGTAAAATACTTTAGTCATTCTGCTTCAGCAGTTAACAAATTAATGGAAATACAAGTGCAGCTAAATTTAAAGAAGCACAAATAAATTAAAGATGTATCCACTCATTGGAATTTAATGTATTACATACTGGAAAGAAACACAGAACAGTGAAAAGCTCTCACAACACATGCTGTGGATAAAATATTCCAACATTAATCCCTACAATTTTGACTCTTAATTTATTTTTGTCCAAAGCTATCCAAAATAATAATTTCAGTGGAATTTATCACAGTTGAGCTTAAATCATTAATTGTGAAAAGATTTTCCACTTACGTGGAAAATAAATCTGTGTTTATCTACTTTTATAGATCCTAGATTTAAGATGAAATTTCAAAAAAGTGATATGAAAAACAAAATAAAGGAATGGATCTTAGAAGCTGGAAGAACTTCCCTGATAGTTGAGGATGATATTTCAACAGGATATGCTTCAACCAGTTCTACTGAAGATCAAGATACCCCAGGCTTTACTATGATTTTTTCAAGTTTGTTTGATGAATTAGCTTCTGCTAAGACAGATAGTGTTCAAAATGAAGAAACAGAAGAAATGTCACCCAGAGTAAGTTCAAAAGAGAAGTGATCCTCAAAAAAAAAAGAACAAGCATTATTCAGTGTTGCACTCAAGAATTGAATTAGTATTTAGATTTGCCTAGAAATCATAGCCCATTTCTGTGGTGGAAAAACCTGCAAGACAAACTACCTCTTCTGAGTAAACTGGCTTTGAAATATTTAAGTGCACCAGCTTCATCAGTTGAAAGTGAAAAAATATTTAGTACTGGTGGTAACTAAATACTTAGTACTAAAAATATTTAGTACTGGTGGTAAAATGGGGTAACTCTGATGTTTTAGCATTACAAATGAGTATTCAATTTTGATTACTCTGTGTAAAACTACTTTTAATTCGTTTTTTCCTTTATACTATTTTAAAAAGGTGATAAATTTTATTAAAATACCTGTTAAGTTGCATTTATGTTTTATTGTATTCTCTATATTAATAAAAATAAATTGGGTTGTCACTGTTATAGCTGTTACTGTTGTTAACTGTTACAGCAGCCAAACTCCGAAAATGTTTACTTAATCCACTTCGGTATATCAAAGCTATCTGATGATGACTATTACTGGCTTATATTTAGCGGGAAATGACCGATTAATGCATTTGTCAGCATTTGAATTATTGAATATTACTGAAATATTTCTGATTGCCTCCTAGAATTTCTTTCTTTATACATACAAAGAAAGCAATCCTAGTAGGCAGAAATTACAATGGATCAACTCTCCAGTAGTTGTGACACCAATTGTAACAGATGCTTGCATGGTGTCTATTTAGTCACTTTTTTTTTTAATAATAAAATGCAATTTTTAGCATTTAACTGTTATATTAGAATTTGTCCTTTGTTAGCAGTCTATGTAACAGAGGATTAACAGAAATATATCCAGACAGACAGACAATAATAGAGCAATGTTTAGTGTAGTTAAATGGGCTTGTTCGTTTTATCAGTGGGTGGGAGGAGGGAGAGCAGATTACAATGGCCTCAGACATCTGAGTTTATTCAGTGGGGGAAATTGGCTATTCTAATAAGTAGAAATGATGACCGGAAAATACTTAAGGAAGCATTTTCCATTTAACATTTCTACTCATTTCCATTTAGCATTATTAAAGAATTTTAATAGCTTTAGCTTTCGGAAGTTATCAAAATACTTTAATAGCTTCTAGAATCTATTAAATTTTTTAAACCATTGAAGGAGCTACTATTCAAGGTATAGACCAAAATGGATGACTCAGTGAGAGAAAAGAAAGTTACATGGAATGAATTATCAGGAGACCCCTGAATACCAGGTAATTATAAATTAGTCTATGTGTAACAAGTAGCAAAACTACTTGTTACAATTGAGGATCATACCTCAGGAGCTTAGGTATGATCGTACAGACTCTTTATAGTCTAATAAGAGTACAAATAACAGTGTTAAATGCTTTGATCTGGCTCACCACAGAATGGCAGCAATAGCACTGATGACAACTGAAGAAGTTACCAATAATACAAATACATCCTAGCTAATACTGACAGAAGCTGAACAATTTTATGATCACTGAAAAACAATTAGCATACATAAATGTAAAAAAAAAAAAAAATGGGTTCCAGGGCCTGATGGAATCTATATAGTTATATTAAAGAAGAAAAAAAAAAGAAAAAAAAAAAAAAAAGACTTTGGCTGATGCTATATTTTTCTTGGTTACATAATTTTCCAACAGTAACTTAATTACTGAATTGATGCAAAAAAAAAAAAAAACAGCATCTGATTTCCCATACCCAGAAAACAAGTCAAAAGCACCTTGAAAAGCTGATTAAGACCACACTTCACAATTGTTTTCCTGTCTAATTAATGGACATTGTTAATGCTTTCTATATGAACTGAATGAAAACTAATAGTAATTGTAAAAGAACACTAACCCACACGGTTATATCCCAACTTAGAAATCAGTATCAGAAATCTAGTCAGAGAAGAAGGCTATTCATTTATTCAAGAGTATTTTTCACCAGCCTAACTCATGTACGTGCACCAGATGTTGAATGTCAAGGTATACAAGGCTAAAGAGAGACTGATATCAAATGCTTGATACGTATCAGCATTCATGAAAAACTTTACTTATTTTATTCTTGGTCATAACATTGTGCAGTTTGTATTGGTATTTATGTTTAAGGGCAGCTAAGGCCAAAATGTGCCAGATTGTATATTATTATCCTAAAGTACTAAAATTTGTTCCATTTTGGCATCAGAGGAATTCATATATATATGTATTCACTTCAGAAAAGTCGAGTGTAGCTAGACTAGCACTATTTCCAATCATGTGGGTAAGCGATAATGGTTCTTGCAGTTGTGATTGAGAGTGGAAAATACTTCTTCTGAAATGAGAATAGTGGGGACAATCTAAAAGTATATGCCTGACTGTAAGTGGTAGTGTACAATGCGTGCATCGAGGTGGGTCATCCCCCATGAGTAGAAACATATCCTTAGCCTTGCTAGTACAACTTCTTCCTGTCTATTTTGTCTGAAGCTGGAAATCCATATTGCTGGTTCTTCTTTGATTTGGTGCAGTTTGTTATTACTCTGTGACGTCCATATTTCTGTCCATTGAAATGTACAGACTTTTTTTTATATGCTTCAAATAGTCTCTATATGGCACTTGGTAATTTGCTGGTGTTGTACTGTTTGGTTTTTTGGCTACCTGATCTGCTCTCTCATTGCTTAAGATACCAGAATGCCCTGGGAATCCAGCAGAATTTCACTGAATGATTCCTACTTCGTAGATGGTTTAAACAGCAAATGATTTGTTTTTTGATTGGTTGTGATGTTGAAAATTGATTACCCAAAGCAGACACTGCACTCAATGAATCAGTGTATTTATACTGCTAGCATTGTGGAGGGCATTAATATTCTGTAAGGCTAGTTTGATTGCATATAACTCAGCAGTATAACTGCTACATTCAACTAGTAGTGATATGGAGGCTATAAAAGAACAGAAAGAAAACTGCGGCACCAACAGCAGAACCTGTTTTGATAAAATTTTTGATAAAATTTGGCCGTTTTGTATATTGTTGAGGGCATGTTCTTTATGTAGTTGTTTGATATTTTCATCTGCCAGGGATTTCTTTCCCCATTGCCTAAAGTGGGTATCACAGTGATTGAGATTTACAGACCAGGGTGGATCAGGAACATCGCTCTTTTGAAGTATGTTATCAAAATCAATATTCCAAGTGTGAAGCAAATCTTTTAGCAAATCTAATGCCAGTTGGTCTATTTTCAGTTGGTTTACTGTTATAGAATGCTGTCCATTCAGGGTTGGAAAGCAACAGTCAAACAGGATGGACTGGAAAGCTTTGAATTGTAGCTGCATAATTTAGAAGCAGCATTTTCCTTCTAAGGTGAAGTGGAGTGGAGTGGAGGTTCATGTGCCACTACATGCAGACTCTGAACAGGAGATGTTCTAAATGCGCTCAGAGCAGTACAAAGGGCACTGTGTTGTGTTGGATGGTATTAAGTCTGATTAATGCACTTTTCCAACTGAATCATATACAATAGCACCATAGTCTAAATGAGACCTGATAATAGCATGATACAAATGTAATAGATATGGGGAGCTGATAGATACATTCTGTATCTATCAGCCCCCCATATCATAGCAGAAATGGACCTAAGTATATTAAGTTCCGGGTACTATTCGGGTTTTCTGCTCATTTTAGTTTTGATGTTGACAAGCGCAGAAAACCCGAATTTGCACAAGTACGAGGTAGAAAATTGTACCAAAACTTGAAGCGCTCTGGCTCCTATGTTGGGATATTCCTTCTTAATTAATATCCAAAAGGATTCGAGTGAAATTCCAGAGTATTCTAATCGCAACGTATGGTCATTGAGAATTTGTATTAATTCCTCTTCTTCTTTAAGGCTTAACTCCATTTTATTAGATGTCAATTCCACAAACAGATTTTGTATCCAGTCAAAACTGTCGATAGATATATCACGAAAATAATGACAAATCTGTTCTTCTAGTGATGTTAAGTGTTCAGAAATTAACTTCTTTATATTTTTTGTTGCAGCTATCTTTTAAAAATTTCCATGTTGGTTTCGTTAACTTTAATTTTCCAAAATTTTACTCTGTTTTTAAAAGTGGTAATTTTATCAGAAAATTTTAATAAATTTTCATATCTTCCTTGCATACTGGAATTTACATTATTCAATTGTTCAAATATATCTGTTATATAAGCGAATTTTGTACACCAAAAATCATTTCTCAACAATTGACAAAATTCATGCTTGTTTTCTTGTTAAAAAAAAAGTGAGTAGTTCTACTTTTAATTCATAAACACGACTCAATACTCGTCCTTTGGACAACCATCTGACATCAGTATGAAGAAGGTTCAAATGTGCAGATCCAAGTTCTTTATACAGTTTTGCAAACAATCATGATTTGAGAGGCCTGCTCTTAATATAATTAACCATCTTAATTATTTCATTCAGGAGAGTTAGTGATTCCTTTCCTAGTGTTTTTGCGATTAAAGTTTGTCAATGTTAAAAAACAATGAGTAGATATGATATTCTTATTTTCTTTTTTGGCTAGTGATAGAAAACCCTTTAATGACCCAACCATGGACGGTGCCCCATCTGTGCATATTCCCAAACATGATTCCCATGATACATCTACAAATTTTAAATATTCATTCAAAACATTTAAAACAACTTTACCTGTTGTGGTTTGTTCTAATTCTTTGCAACATAAAAATTGTTCTAATATTTTATCATTTTCAATAATATGAACAAATGCCAGTAGTTGGGCTTTACCTCAAATATCTGTAGATTCGTCTACTTGTAATGCAAATATAGAAGATTCTTTAATTTTAGAAGAAACAATTTTTTCATTATCGACATATCGCAAATACGTCTGTGAATCGTATCATCAGACAAAGGAATTTTCTTCAATCCCAAACATTGTTTTACAAATTTCTGCACAGTTGAGGAGAATTAGTTTCTCTGAAATAGTATGTGGTTTCATTTATTTGGCTATTATTTCTGCCACTAAATAACTGGTTTCTTGTGCTCGCTCAGCAACTTTAATTTTTTTTATAAAACTAGCACTTTGTTTTTCTTGCAATTTTAATAATTTTTTGAAGTAATCTGGTGTTTGATTAGGAAGGTTACTATGTTTTGTAGTGAAATGTCGCGATAATTTGCTTATATTATAGCATTATTTGATAATATTACTGCAAAAACAATACACATAGGATTAGGTACAAACCTATCACCACATCATGTGAACCCCATTTCTAAGTAACTGTGTTGATAAATATGAGTTTTTTTTTCTTTTTTATAGTTGAACTTGTACTTCAGTTTTTCTGCTACTCTGCGAAGTATCTTCATTGTATGCCACTATTTCTTGATTGAAATGTTCATTACTATCTTGATTTTTTTATCTTTTTAATAATAGTTTTCCGTGGCCACTGTTGTAAAGTATTTGAAATAGAAATATTAACTAAAACTTTATTGTGCAAAACATGCTCGACTATGTGCACAACTAGGCACACTGATACGCCAAAGGAGGAATGCAAGCTAAGGGCTAAGATCCGCTAAGCGAGTATGAGCATTCGCAGCAGCGCTGTGCTGTTTCAAATACAGTGTATATGACGGATGGCCCGGCTGTTCCATATATGCAGACGTACATAAACACTGCAATGCAGTCAGCAATTATTTCATGACAACTTCTAATTTACACAGTTGCATGAAAATCAACGACCTTTGGTAGAGATGGCCACGATATAAGCCAATGCTAAATTTGACATAGCTGCACCCCTATAAAGAATAAGAGGCACCCTAAGGTGCTGTGCCACCCACTTTGAGAACCACTGCTCTAGAAGGAGAGGGATGAATCAGATTGGATCACTTAACACAGACAGGATGACTACTGATGATCAAATTCAGGTATCTGATAAACTGAATGAGTATTCTGCATCTACATTCACACGAGGAGTTATTCAATGAGGGGAATGCCAGATGTTTTTCAAACTGTAACAGGGTGCTAAAGGATTTTGTAATAACTGAGAATAAAGTAGAGGAGAAATTGTTGAAAAGAAACATAAAAAAGACACCTGGGATAGATGGGATCTATTCAGTTATATTAATCGTTATTTGGTTTTTAGGAGCATTAGCAACTAAGGCCATATTGCTCCGGGATATGCGGTGGTCATTCCTTGACCTTTCCGCATACTCCGTATTTGGTGGTGACGGGCTCGAACCCCGGTCTAATCAAGAAGCATGTGCTACGCACTGCTGCTCCTTCCCACCTGGCTACGGAGGCGCCCTCAGTTATATTAAAGGAGGCAGCAAAGGAAGTAAGTAAACCCTTAGCCATAATTATGAGAGCATCCTTGGACTCAGAGTAGGTCCCCATGGACTGGAGGAGTGCAAATGTATCACCAATTCACAAAAGGGGTTTCAAAAGGTGACAAGTAACTACAGACCTGTTAGTTTAACTTGTGTTCCGGAGAAATTAATGGAATCACCAGTTAAAGAAGCATTGCAGGATCATCTAGACAAGACTGCAGTAATAGTTAACATACACACAGCATGGGTTTGTTAAAGGGAGGTCTTGTCAGACCAATTTAGCATTAGCATTAGTAGAGGCATTTGATGCAAGAAAGCAAGCTTATGCAGCATCAGCCAAAAAAAAAAAAAAAAAAAAAAAACCACTTCCACTTCACCCCTCTGTTCGTTCAAAATACCTGTCCAGCTGAGCCTTAAACTTATTTAGGCTATCAACCTCCACCACAAGGGATGGCAGTCTGTTCCACCAACCAACCACCCGCTGGCTAAAGGCAAATTTCCGCACGTCTATCCTACATCTGTCTTTCCTCAATTTGAATTTATGCCCTCTCAGGTGATTTTTCTGAGCTAGAGGAAGAATCCCATCAGCATTGAGCATACTTAAACCATTCAAGGCTTTATACACCTCTATCAGATCACCTCGCTGGTGCCTAGTCTCCAGACACTGTAATTTGCAAAACTTAAGCCTTTCTTCGTAAGAGCACCCCTTTGTTCCATTCACTAATCTTGTTGCCCTTCTCTGTACTCGTTCCAGCAGCTCTACATCCTTCTTGAAATGTGGCCTCCAGACCTGTATACAGTACTCTAGGTGTGGCCTGACCATTGCCTTATACAATGGAATAATCACCTCCCTATCCCTGCTGGAAAAATTCCTGTATATCTTTGACAATACTCCATGAGCTACTCTTGCAGCCCGTCTGCACTGCTCAGAGAACTTCATATCTGCCTGCACAATCACCCCCAAGTCCCTTTCATTCTCTACCACTGTCAGTGTAGTACCACAGAATTGATACGTTGCTCTGGGGTTGCTGTTTCCCATGTGTAGGACTTTACATTTGTCAATGTTAAACTTCATTTGCCACCTCTCAGCCCACCTGCTCAACCTTTCCAGATCCTGATGCAGCAGCATAGTGTCAGTAGTGTCCTTGACAACCCTGCCAACCTTTGTATCATCTGCAAACTTGGACATTAAGCTTGATATACCATCATCGATATCATTTATAAATACAGAAAACAATAATGGACCCAACACTGAGCCCTGAGGGACTCCACTAATAACATTAGTCCACGATGAGCAGTGTCCATTGATTACCACTCTCTGTCTTCTCCCCCTCAACCACCCCTTTATCCATAGCAGCAATTTGCCTCCAATGTCACACTGCTCCAATTTGTGTAGCAGTCTTCCATGTGCAACAGTATCAAAAGCCTTTCTAAGATCCAAGTATATAATATCAAAGTTATTCCCTGCATCCAGTTCTTTTGTGACTGCATCATAGTATCCAATCAAGTTGGTCAGGCAAGACTTCCCCTTAACAAAACCATGCTGTGTCTGAGCTATAACTGAAGTCTTGTCTAAATGATCCTGCAGTGCTTCTTTAACCAGTGCCTCCATTAATTTTCCTGGAACAGAAGTTAAGCTCACAGGTCTATAATTACTTGTGTCAGCCTTTGATCCTCCTTTGTGAATTGGGGTCACATTTGCACATTTCCAGTCTATGGGTACCTCCCCTGAGTCCAAGGAAGCTCTCATAATTATGGCTAAGGGTTTGCTTACTTCCTTTGCTGCCTCCTTTAATATAACTGGATAGATCCCATCCACCCCAGATGCCTTTCTTGTGTTTATCTTCAACAGTTTCTCCTCCACTTTACTCCCAGTTATTTCAAGATTCTGTAGCTTACTGCTAGAGTTGAATACACCTCTGGCATTCCCCTTGCTGAATAACTCCTCATGTGTGAATGTCGATGCAAAATATTCATTTAGTTTGTTAGCTACCTGAGCAGGATCATCAACAGTTGACCCATCAATATCAAGTGGACCAATCTGATTCATCCCCTTCCTGCTAGAGTTTACATAAGTAAAGAACTCTTTGCTGTTTTTCTTTGCATCCCTTGCCAAGGATTTCTCGTAATCTGCCTTCGCCTGCCTAACCTCCTTTGTTACTTGGTTGCATATCAACTTGTATCTATCATAGGCTTCTGTGTCATGTGTTAATTTGTAAGTATCCCATGCATTTTTCTTCTCTGCCATATGCCTCATGAGTTCATCTGACATCCATTTTGGCCTAAACCTTGAACAATATTTCTTAGTTGGTATGTAAAGCCTAGTAGCTTCCAAGATAAGTTCTTTGAATGCTTCCCATTTTGAATTTGCTGTTGGTAACATCATCAGTTGGTCCCACTGTATAGAATTTAAATACAGTCTCAGTCCATCGTAGTCGCCTTTACGGAAGCAATAACCCTTCCCTTTACCCCTAATGGTAGTTACCTCTTTCAGTAACTCCCACTTCAGCACACTGTGATCACTGCCACCTAGTGGTTCATTTATCTGCAGATTCTTAATGCATGAAGAATCACTGCTGATAATCAAATCAAGAGTATTACTCCCTCTAGTTGCCTCCCGAACATGCTGATGTAGAAAACAATCATCCAATAAATCCACAAAAGCCCTGCTAGTGTGTGAGTAACCAGCCCCCAAATTCCAGTCAATATCTGGGAAATTAAAATCTCCCATTATAAGACTCTCTGATTTACTGGCCCACTCTATTTCCCTGTACAGTTCCTTATTATACTCATCAGAGTCATTAGGCCTATAGCACACTCCTACTCTCAATTTTGATCTCCCAATGCTTATGTCACACCAAACTGACTCAACACTGCACTGTCCAGCGATGTCGACTGGCTTCACTTCCTTGGTTTTTATGTGTTTCTTAACTAATAGCATAACCCCTCCCCCCTTCCTATCCTGTCTATCCTTTCTGTAGACGTTGTACTCCCCAAATTGCAGTTCTGCATCCCTTATATCTGTGTGACACCACGTCTCTGATATCCCAACAATATCTGCCTTTGATGTTTTGAGCAATACCTCAAATTCATCAAATTTATTTACTAAACTCCTAGCATTGGTGTACACGCAAGTATACCTGCACCTGTTTCTATTCTTAGCTACCCTAACACAACCCATGTGTTTACTTGTACCGCAATGGCTCCCAGCAGTCTCTGAAATACCATGCATCTTGTTTTTCAGGCTTCTGCTCATTCTAATAGAAGCAGTGCAAGAATCTCTTTCACCTCTGCCAGTGGCTACTGTCAATCTATTGGTCTTTGTCTCCCCCCAAGCTAGCAGTTTTCCGACGCACATAATTTGATTGGATATTATGATGTGGTCACAAAGGAACTGAATGTCAAAAATAATTTTGATATCATATACTTGGATTTCGGCAAAGCTTTTGATACTGTTGCACATGGAAGACCGCTGTACAAATTGGAGAGGTATGTATTAAGGGTAAGTTGCTACAATGGATAAAGGGATGGTTGAGTGGGAGACGACAGAGAGTGGTAATTGATGAACACCGCTCTTCGTGGACAAATGTTATTAGTAGAGTTCCCCAGGGTTCGGTGTTGGGCCCATTCTTGTTTTGTATATTTATCAATGATATTGATGAAGGTATATCAGGTTTAATGTCCATGTTTGCAGATGATACAAAGGTTAGCTGGGTTGTTGATGATAGTAAAGACAGTATGCTGATCTAGACAAGGTGGGCAAATGTGCTGAGAAGTGGCAACTGAAGTTTAACATTGACAAATGCAAAGTACTGCATATGGGTAGCAATAACTGAAGAGAAATGTACCAAATATTTGGTAATACACTCAGGAAAGTGGAAAGTGCAGTCAAATGTGCAATCAAATATGAAGTTCACTGAGCAGTGCAGACGAGCTGCCAGGGCAGGTCATGGAGTCTTGTCAATGATATATAGGAATTTTGCTAGCAGGGACAGGGAGGTGATTATCCCGTTGCACAAGGCAATGGTCAGGCCACACCTAGAGCACTGTGTACAGGTCTGGAGGCCTCATTTTAGGAAGGATGTAGAGTTTCTAGAACGAGTACAAAGAAGAGCAGCAAGATTGGTGAGAGGAACAAAGGGGTGCTCTTACCAAGAAAGGCTTAAGTTCTGCAAATTGCAGTGCCTGGAGAGTAGGCACCTGCAAGGTGATCTGATTGAGGTATATAAGGCCTTGAATGGATTGAGCAAGCCGAATGCTGATGTGATTCTTTCTCTTGCTCAGACTAAGAACCTGAGGGGGCATAGATTAAAATTGAGGAAAGACAGTTGTAGAATAGTTGTGTGGAAATTTGCCTTTAGCCAGCGGGTGGTTTATTGGTGGAAGTTTATAGCCTAAATAAATTTAAGGCTGAGCTGGACAAGCATTTGCAACGAATGGAGGGGTGAAATGGGAGTTTTTTTTTTTTTTTTTTGGCTGATGCTGCATAAGCTTGCTTTATTGCATCGTATGCCTCTACTAATGCTAATTAGTTAATAGTCAAATATTTCCTTAATGTAAGTATAAAAGCTCCATTTCCGTTCAAAACACAGCTTTTCGAAAGGAAAAGAAAACTACTTTATAAGCCAAAAACCCACCAAAATGCTATAAAGATCATCTAAAAGACCTTTTATAAAGGCCTCATCTTCATGAACAGGCCAGCTACGTTGCTGTTCATCATTTTTACAGTACCACAGCAATTCAAATATACGCTGAAGTTTTCGTTTGTCTTCACTAGAAACTCCTGCCTCTTCTCCCTAGTGTAAATAAATAAACAGGTTTAATTAATTACAATTACTAGATTCCGTAATATAATTTAGAAATTCATTACTGCAAATAATTCTTATAATTTATGGTCTAATTTAGATAACCAAAATCATATACATATTACTGCCATGTAATAATCACTAACTGTCAGACATCATTTAGCTAAGGATATAACTAATTTAACATTGTGATCGTTAAGGTATAGCATAAGTGAGCATAAATATAACGTAAAACTAGTTAGCATAATAAGTATCACTGCATTAGCACAGTATTTTCAATTAAATTTATTAACCTCATTCATTTTCATTGTTAATTAATTAAATTGTATTTAAATGGAAATCATTACCCAGACTATAGCAGAAAAGCAATGGGTACAAATTAGTAGGAGTGCTGTGGCTTTATGGAGAACCAAAGGGGGCGATTCACCAACACATCACAACTGAAAAAAATGTGCAACTTGTGAAATGTTTCCAGACCTTTCTGGAACAGGACATGATCTAGCCAAGGAGGATGTCTTTGTGTGTGCTAGGTGCAGAGAGCGGGAAGGAATTAGGTGTCAACTCAGCATTCTGATGGGCATCTATGAGAGTTTGAAGAGTAGGGTAGATGCCCTCTAAGGAATTAAAATGGGGCCAATCAAATTCTCAAATTCCCAACTCGACGCCAGATCTCACTATTGTGCATCAAGCAACGCAGCAGCAATCTTCAAGGCAGAATGCCTTGTGATTCTTGTGATTCTCAGTAGTGATTCTTCATGCATTAAGAATCTGCAGATAAATGAACCACTTGGTGGCAGTGATCACAGTGTGCTGAAGTGGGAGTTACTCAAAGAGGTAACTACCATTAGGGGTAAAGGGAAGGGGTATTGCTTTCGTAAAGGCGACTACAATGGACTGAGACAGTATTTAAATTCTATACAGTGGGATCAACTGATGATATTGCCAACAGCAAATTCAAAATGGGAAGCATTCAAAGAACTTATCGTGGAAGCTACTAGGCTTTACATACCAACTAAGAAATATTGTTCAAGGTTTAGGCCTAAATGGTTGTCAGATGAACTAATGAGGCATATGGCAGAGAAGAAAAATGCATGGGATACATACAAATTAACACGTGACACGGACGCCTATGATAGATACAAGTTGATCTGTAACCAAGTTACAAAGGAGGTTAGGCAGGCGAAGGCAGATTACGAGAGATCCTTGGCAAGGGATGCGAAGAAAAACAGCAAAGAGTTCTTTACTTATGTAAACTCTAGAAGGAAGGGGATGAATCAGATTGGTCCACTTGAGATCGATGGGTCAACTGTTGATGACCCTGCTCGGGTAGCTAACAAACTAAATGAATATTTTGCATCGACATTCACACATGAGGAGTTATTCAGCGAGGGGAATGCCAGAGGTGTATTCAATTCTAGCAGTAAGCTAGAGAATCTTGTAATAACTGAGAGCAAAGTGGAGGAGAAATTGTTGAAGATAACCACAAGAAAGGCACCTGGGGTGGATGGGATCTATCCAGTTATATTAAAGGAGGCAGCAAAGGAGGTAAGCAAACCTTTAGCCATAATTATGAGAGTTTCCTTGGACTCAGGGGAGGTACCCATTGACTGGAGATGTGCAAATGTGACCCCAATTCACAAAGGGGGATCAAAGGCTGACACAAGTAATTATAGACCTGTGAGTTTAACTTCTGTTCCCGGAAAATTAATGGAGGCACTGGTGAAAGAAGCACTGCAGGATCATCTAGACAAGACTTCAGTTATAGCTAGGACACAGCATGGTTTTGTTAAGGGGAAGTCTTGCCTGACCAATTTGATTGGATACTATGATGCAGTCACAAAAGAACTGGATGCAGGGAATAACTTTGATATTATATACTTGGATCTTAGAAAGGCTTTTGATACTGTTGCACATGGAAGACTGCTGCACAAATTGGAGCAGTGTGGCATTGGAGGCAAGTTGCTGCTATGGATAAAGGGGTGGTTGAGGGGGAGAAGACAGAGAGTGGTAATCAATGGACACTGCTCATCATGGACTAATGTTATTAGTGGAGTCCCTCAGGGTTCAGTATTGGGACCTTTATTGTTTTCTGTATTTATAAATGATATTGATGATGGTATATCAGGCTTAATGTCCAAGTTTGCAGACGATACGAAGGTTGGCAGGGTTGTCAAGGACACTACTGACACTATGCTGCTGCAACAGGATTTGGAAAGGTTGAGCAGATGGGCTTCGAGGTGGCAAATGAAGTTTAACATTGACAAATGTAAAGTACTACATATGGGAAACAGCAACCCCAGAGCAGCGTATCAACTCTGTGGTACTACACTGACAGTGTTAGAGAATGAAAGGGACCTGGGGGTGGTGGTGCAGGCAGATATGAAGTTCTCTGAGCAGTGCAGACGAGCTGCAAGAGTAGCTCATGGTGTATTGTCAATGATATATAGGAATTTTTCTAGCAGGGATAAGGAGGTGATTATTCCCTTGTATAAGGCAATGGTCAGGCCACACCTAGAGTACTGTATACAGGCCTGGAGGCCTCATTTCAGGAAGGATGTAGAGCTGCTGGAAAGAGTACAGAGAAGGGCAACTAGATTGGTGAATGGGACAAAGGGGTTCTCTTACGAAGAAAGGCTTAAGTTTTGCAAATTACAGTGTCTGGAAACTAGGCACCAGCGGGGTGATCTGATAGAGGTGTACAAAGCCTTGAATGGTTTGAGCATGCTCAATGCTGATGGGATTCTTCCTCTAGCTCAGAAAAATCACCTGAGGGGGCATAAATTCAAATTGAGGAAAGACAGATGTAGGATAGATGTGCGGAAATTTGCCTTTAGCCAGCGGGTGGTTGGTGGGTGGAACAGACTTCCATCCCTTGTCGTGGAAGTTGATAGCCTAAATAAGTTTAAGGCTCAGCTGGACAGGTATTTCGAACGAACAGAGGGGTGAAGTGGAAGTGGTTATTTTTATTTATTTATGTTACTTTTTTTTTTTTTTTTTTTTTTTTGGCTGATGCTGCATAAGCTTGCTTTCTTGCATCAAATGCCTCTACTAATGCTAATGCTAATGCACTGGTCCCACAGGAGCTAGTTATTGTCAGTGACTCAATTGTCGGGAAGACGGGAAATATATTGTGCAAAAAAGGATATGTGGAACAGGCCGGAGCAAGGTATGTCTGCCAGGGGCAAAGGCTGATGATGTTGTAGAGCAGATATCTTTTAAGGGCACAAAAGGTGATATTGTTGTACATGTTGGCACTAATGACATCAAGAGTAAGAGATCTGCAGACTCATTTAGCAAGTACAGGTCAATGTCGAAAAAAAGTCGCAAGTTATGGTTAAATTTGAAAATGCCTGCAATTCTACCCAGACATGATAGAGGGGAATATATGATGAGAGCCTAGTCAATCAATTCAGCTCTGGAGAAATTGTGCAAGGTTCACAGGATAGAATTTTCTCAGTGTGGTCTCTGCTTGTTAATAGGAGAGACTGCTTTTACAAGGATGGGATACACTTAAATAGAAAGTGTGCAAGAATATTTGCTGATGCTATAGAGACAGTGTTAGTTGGATCAGAAAACTGCTAGCTTGGGGGGGGGAGGAAGGAAGGTTCACAAACTAATAGAATAACAGTAACCACAGGCAGAGGTGAAAGTGATTCTTGCACTGCTTGTATTGGAATGAGCAACAGACTGGAACTGGGGATTTTAAGGACTGCTGGGTGTCATGGTTGAGGATGTCAAATTTGTTGTTTGTTGTTTGGTTTTTAGGAGCATTAGCAACTAAGGCCATATCGCTCAGGGATATGCGGTGGTCATTCCCTGACCTTTCCGCATCCTCCGTATTTGGTGGTGACAGGCTTGAACCCCGGTCTAATCAAGAAGCGTGTGGTACAAACTGCTGCTCCTTTGCACCTGGCTATGGAGGCACCTGAGGATGTCATGGTAGGGTCACAAAGAGTAAGAACAGGTGTGTATACTTGCATGTACACCAATACTAGGAGTATAATAAATAAATGTGAGGGATTTGAGGTGCTGGCAAAGACATCGAAGACAGATGTTGTTGGGATATCAGAGTGTGGAGTCACACAGATATAAGGAATGCACAATTGTAATTTCGGGATTACAATATGTACAAAAAGGATAGAAAGCAGGGAGAGGTTATGCTGTTAGTTAAGAAACACACAAAATCTAAAAAGGTGCATCCAGTTGACATGGATGGGCAGTGCAATGCTGTCAGTTTGGTATGACATAAGCAATAGAAAAGCAAAATTGAGCGCAGGAGTGTGTTATAGGCCTAATGACACTGATGAGTACAACAAATAACTGTACAGAGAAATAGTGCACACCAGTAAATCAGCAGTGCGTAGCACACGCTTCTTGATTAGACCGGGGTTCGAGCCCGTCACCACCAAATACGGAGGTTACGGAAAGGTCATGGAATGACCACCGCATATCCCGGAGCAATATGGCCTTAGTTGCTAATGCTCCTAAAAACCAAACAACAAACAAACAACCAGTAAATCAGATGTCTTATAATGGGGGATTTGAACTTCCCAGATACTGACTGGAACTTGTGGGTTGGTCACACACACAACTAGCAAGACTTTTGTAGATTTATTGGATGATTGTTTTCTATTTTCTACAGCAGCAGCATGTTCAAGGGGAATCAGAGGAAGTAATATTCTTGATTTGATCATCATCAGTGATTATTCATTCATTCATTAAGAATTTGCAGATAACGGAATCACTAGGTGATAGTGATCATTGTGCTGAAGTGGGATTTACTCAAAGATGTAAACTACCATCGGGGATAAAGGGAAGGGTTTTTGCTTTCATAAAAGTGACCACAGTGGTCTCTCAGACTGTTTTTAAATTCTATACAGTTGGACCAACTGATGACGTTACCAACAGAAAATTCAAAATGGGAAGCATTCAAGGAATTAATCTTGGATGCTACTAAGCTTTTCATATCAACTAAGAAATACTGTTCGAGGTTTAGGACTAAATGGATATCAGATAAACTAACAAGACTTGTGGCAGAGATGAAAAATGCATGGGATGCATGTAAATTATTGGGAGACACAGAAGCCTATGTTAGATACAAACTACTCTGTAACTGAGCCTTAAAGGAGGTCAGGCAAGCAAAGGTAGATTATGAGAAATCTTTGGCAAAGCATGCAAAGAGGAACAGCAAGGACTTCTTTGCTTATGTAAACTATAGAAGGAAAGCAATGAATCAGATTGTTCCACTTGATATTGATGATATTGATGGTTTGATCGTTGATAATCCTGCTCAGGTAGCCAACAAACTGAATACATATTTTGCATCTACATTCACACATGAAGAGGAATTATTTAGGGAGAATGCCAGATGTTTTTCAAACTGTAACAGGGTGCTAAAGGATTTTGTAATAACTGAGAATAAAGTGGAGGAGAAATTGTTGAAAAGAAACATAAGAAAGACACCTGGGGTGGATGGTATATATCCAGTTACATTAAAGGAGGCAGCAAAGGAAGTAAGCAAACCCTTAGCCATTATTATGAGAGAGAATCCTTGGTCTCAGTGGAGAGGTCCCCAAGGACTGGAGATGTGTTAATGTATCCCCAATTCACAAATGGGGATCAAAGCATGACATGAGTAAGACCTGTTAGTTTAACTTCTGTTCCAGGAAAAATAATGGCATCAATGGTTAAAGAGGCACTGCAGGATCATCTACACAAGACCGCAGCTATAGTTCAGATGAAGCATAGGTTTGTTTAGGGGAAGTATTGTCTGACTAATTTGATTGGATACTATGATGTAGTCACAAAAGAACTGGATGCAAAAAATAATTTTGATATCATATACTTGGATTTGAAGAAAGGTTTTGATATAGTTGCACATGGAAGACTGGTGCAATATGTCCAAAGTAACTCTTGCGCCAAAAATAACCCAACAACAACAACAACAACAACATGGAAGACTACTGTACAAATTGGGGCAGTATGGCATTAAGGGCAAATTGCTGCTATGGATAAATGGTGGTTGAGTGGGAGAAGATAGAGAGTGGTAATCAGTGGACACTGCTTTTTTGTGGACTAATGTTATTAGTGGAGGCCCCTGGGGTTCAGTGTTGGGCCCATTATTATTTTCTGTATTTATTAATGATATTGATGAAGGCATATCAAACTTAATGTCCAAGTTTGCAGATGATATGAAGGTTGGCATGGTTGTCAATGACACTAATGTGAGTGCGCTACTGCAACAGGATACAGAAAAGTTGGGAAGATGGGCTGAGAGATGGCAACTGAAGTTTAACATTGACAAATATCAAGTATTATAGGTAGCAGTAACCCCCAGAGTAACATCAACTCTGAGGTACTACACTCAGGGCAGTGGAGAATGAAGGATTGGGGGTAATTGTGCAATCAAATTTGAAGTTTTCTGAGAAGTGGAGACAATCTGCAAGGGTAGCTCATGGTGTCTTGTCAATGATATACAGGAATTTTCAAGCAGTGATAAGGAGGTGATATTCCCCTTTTATATAAGCATTGATAATAAGTTTACATTAATTAGTAACTTTAAAAAATCAAATAGATAACCTTCTAAGAACACTTAGAACTAAAAAAGAGATTGATTTGCACACCTTACATCATCAGAAATAACATAATGCCACATATTTTCAGAATCATAAAATTACATAAATTAGGACATCCACTACATTCTATGATATCGGACAGGAAATCTGCATTTGCAAATTTATCTTCCTTTAGTTAAAATCATCTCACCGTTAATAAGATATTTAACGTTTAGTCATAATACTAATCAGACCTTTGACTTAATCAATAGTATTGACATTACTGATAATCATGTATTAGCATCATATGATGTCATCTCACTATATACTAATGCAGATGTAGATTACGAGAGCTACTTTTAATTAACTTTATGTATAAATATAGTGCAAATGCATCAGAAGTTAAAATGCATCAGAAAATATGTTAAAAGAACGTACATCCCTTAGCATATAGCATTTTAGAAATAACCATTACCCCTATAAAAGCGAGGCACTTTAGGTTTAATAATAACATCTATAAACAAACACAAGGGTCCCATATGGAATTAGGTTTATTGGCCCTGCTTTCTGAAATTTATTTAGCTGCCACTGAAAATCAAATTTTAGATCCTTTCCTCACTGGACATCAAATTATTCATACATTATGCTGATAACATTTTGTTGGTTGCTGACTGAACTACCATTATAATCTCTTACAGAAATTTAATTCCATACATGATAGATTGAAATATACTTTAGAACTAGAAGAAAATCAGAATATTAAGTTCCTTAATCTTAACATTTACAAATGTAATCAAAACTTAAAATATGTATTTATAGGAAAAAATACACACACAAATTCCTACATTTTTATTCACATCATCCCTACAGTATGAAAAAATCAGTATTGTACAATCAATTTTAGAAACAGAATTACAATATTTAATTAATGCCTTTACGAAAAGGATATAATCAATTCAGTTAATATATAATACCATTTCAAATAAATAAAAAAAATAATAATTCTTTCACTTCAAAGCAGTTAAATAATAATGACAAACAATGCATCAAAGTCATACTCGCATACCACAGTCAGTTAGCCCAACAGCTTCGTGATATTTTCTGGTACTGATATAATTCTAATTTTTCCTTCACATAATAGACTAGGCACATTATTTAATAAATATAAAAATATACATATAATATTCAGGATATAAACAATATAATATATCTTATTAAATGTCAACATAATGGTAACGCATGCTATATAGGCAGCACAATTGTAAAATTTGGATCAATCAAGACGGCAAATACTACACCTATCATCATAGAAATAGTCTTCAATCTAATTATTCTGCAACAGAACTTAGCCAATGTACACAATCACATAACCACAACCCTCAAATAGACTCAGCAATAACCTTAATGAAATTAAATTCAACTTCAAGTCATAAATTATTATTATATGAAGCTTTATAACTTTTTTTTCACTAGTTGATTAAAAAAGTGTAAGCTATTGAATGGTTCTATCAGAGCTCACAGAATGTGATTCTCAATACCAAACTACCAGCCAACCTTTCGTCAATATGGAGTTTAATATATAAAATTTCCAACACGTGCTTTAGCTATGCATCCTGGGAGTTAAGTTTCATCTATGAAAACACACACACACAACTTTCTTTTCTTGAAATAACCAACTGATGACATTTTTCCAAAGTCTCCCATCAAGACTCTTGATTATTCAGTTCATTACGGTTTTAATTATGTAAATAAGTTTATATAATTAAGAGAAGTGCACTCCTTTTTCCTTGGGGCATTTTTAACTTAACTTTTACTTTTTAAAATTCACATCTTAAAACCATATGGATTCAGTGGTGAGTACAGTAAAAAATATAAGCTCTTGCTAAAAACTTAATGACAAAATAAGCTGTACTATAAGCCCTTTCTATAAATAATTCACAGAAGGTAATTAACATGTTGACTGCCAAGGCTTATTTGGGTAAACTGGTCTCCGATGCCAATTTGACTTAGGCACGTTAAATTATTCAAAACCCAAATTCTAATATATGTATTCATCACCAAAACTCATAAAAAAAGCCTCACGAATTAACTCGTAGTTGGCATATGTAACAGAAAATTCTTCGCGGCAGCCAACTACGAGTTAACTCAATTAAATCAGATATGTTGTAACTTGCAGAATTCGCTGTATATGAGTCAGTGCTGTGCATAAATCCGCTGCAGTGGCACAGACTTTGTCGTGTATTTAGTACTTTGTTACGTGTTTTTTTTTTAATAAAAAAAAAAAACCTAAAACATGGATAAGAAGAGACCATTGAATGAAGAAGAGCTTTTTGACAAGTCATATGGTTCTGGTTCATAGATCAATCGGATCAAATGCTCTTGTATTATTCAGCCCTAAGAAAAACCATCAGATGGCTGAAAATTATTGCATTACACATTACAGAAATATATATGCATACATCCTTTTCCATCAAGTTACAGGTTTCTCTGAATTTCGGACATTTTATGGTGGAGCCCGTAACTCAACGGAAAAGTTACATTGAATCTTTGATTAGAGAAAAAAGTCTAAACATTCCAAAGAAGATTAGGTCTGAACGTAAAATTCATTATTTAGAATTTCAGTTGGCTATACCGCCAACTGATAAAAAAAACCACACCCGACTAAGCCGTATCGAGTATGTACAAGAAATAACAAACGGCGTGGAACACGCCGTTTGTTGTTATTATTGTTTAGTGTGCCAAGAGAAGTTAGCTCTTTGTGAATAAATTCTGTTTTCTGACATTGTGGTTGATTTTTCATTCTTATCCTAGAAGCCCACTATCCATTAGTTGCACGTATTCGCTACAAATATACTCGTAGCTGAGCCTGAAAGGCAAGTCATACCAGTCCGAGTTAACTTGTATGTGGCGTCCTGGGCCAGATCGCCAAATACGAATTAACTCATAGTCGGCAGTAACTGTGTTAAGAACCTGAGGGATTACTTCCAGGAAAATACAGCCCCACTCACACAGACAGAAGAAACAAAGAAAGATGGATAAAGAAGGCCCTCCATAGCAAACACTACCTCCATCAAGACTACATTCACTATAACTACATCAAGACCAGATCTACAATGACCTCCATCAAGACCAGATAGATAAGATGGCTTTGAACACATAGCTCATGAGCAGGACGCTCTTCCATGAGACCAAAGGATTCATGCTTGCCATAACAAGACCAGGTAATGAACACCAGAAACTGCAAGAAATACATTGCCAAGGGTAAAGATGACATATGTTGACACCTGGCCTCAGAAACAACCCAGTACATCACTGTGGGATGCTATAAGTGTACTCCGTCCGGAGTTATCCCCAGTACACTTAGACATAACCACCAGGATAACAGGACATCAGAAACTAATACAAAATCACTAGTTGATTAAAAAAAGTGACATATTACAAGCAACTCCCAGGCTGTACTAGAGACCCCAACTCACAAACTATATTGGGACTACACCATAATAACAAACAAGATGATCCCATACACAACAGACCAGACATGGCTCTCATCGATAAGAACAAAATGGCTACCTACCTGATCAACATAGCAGTGGCCAACATCAGCAACCTCCAGAAAACCCATGAGGAATAGATCAGGAAGTACACGGACCTAAAACAGGAAGTCAAAGCAATGGCTTCCTGTTTTTGTCAGCCATCAGCATGGTGACAAAAAGCTTCCATAACAGCCACAGGCAACAGGCCCCACAGAGAACACTTACAAGGAATTCCAGAAAACCACGATCTAGATTACCTGCAGGACAGTCAGAGAGTAACTCAACCAATAATAGTAGCCAGACATAACAACTGAACCTCAAGAATACGTACCAGTACTGATCACGGGATGGGAAACAACCTATTATGAGAAGGAAGAGACAATAATAATAACTTCCACTTCTGTTAGGTTCTGGGGCATCATAGGTTTGTTACACGTTACAATTTTATTGCTTTCTTGAATTATTTCATGTAAAATTATAAGAACAATGTATTTCCCTCTGTTCTTTTGTTCTTTTTTGCCATATATTTCCCTCTGAGAACCTCAAAGAACAGAGGGAAATAATGTATTTCCCTCTGTTATTTGTTGCATAAACATTTATTGAACTACATATTAAACTATGTTCCCTTTGAGAAACATTGTAAACTATAATGACAGATAAGCAAATTATGAAAAGAATAAGAAATTTTGGATTGTGCCAGTTTCATCATCACATATTGCATCCATACTAAGAAAAGAAAGACAGCAAGACTTTTGACCTAATCCTAGATGATGGTGAAAACTCTGGAGTGATGCTGAGACCATAAGAAGGTAACGAGATGGTATCAGGTTTCCTGAAAATAGGCAGCTGGCTTCCCATCCACTTCAAGCACTGTTTGTAATATAATAATGTAGCTGAATAATCAATTGCTTACTTTGGTCATATAAGCTGAATTTTTTTTAATTTTATTAAATTAAAATCCTCAACGGGATCAAGATACAGGGACTGGGCTGGCCAGAGCAGGAGTCTTCATCACATTTCTCAAACCACTGCACCTTGTGTAGTTTTCTCTATATGTGTACTCTTTCAAAGTGCAAAGTATTTTTCAAAGCTGAAAAGTATAAATAGTGAAACATAAGATCATGATTTGCTTTCCTACTCAATCCATTCTTTGCATTCCTAGTATCAGTGCAGCCAAATTTTCTAGTTGATATTGGAGATCACTGATTCTGTGAAGGTTTTTTCCTCCCTTAGTGCACTTTTTGCATGGTACTGATGACTTCCAATGTTCCTGCGTTAAATGCAGATGTTAACTGCTCTATTGTTTTGTGACAGTTACATCTGATAATCTGCTCCAGATGTCAAACACCTCATGTTGTCATCTTAAATACAAATGAATTGGAAAGGCACATTTATTCATTAGCACAAGGTTACACTCAATATCACTTCCAGGAATTAGGACAGTTATAGTAAATGGATGGTATTCCAGTAACACTTATCAACACCTTGAGGACTCTATAACCAGTTACATTGTTAACAGCTGTTTTCTAAGAATTTATCCATCTAGTCTCTGAATGATCAACAAGTGAAGCCATCCTTACTGCTGCAGTACCTACTAAACGTGCAGCATCAATCACACCTCTGTTGAAGACCATAGGATTCTGTCCATTCCCCAGTGAATGATTTGAGCACCTGCTTGGTCATGTTGCTTTATAGCACTTTCCTGCACGCGTGCACACACACCATACGACCTCTTCGATTTGCATCTTTTTGCAATATAACCCATACTTCCATGGTTTGGACTATATATAACAATCAGTGGTCAGGCAGCACATTATATTTTAATTTACAAACCTATATGTAAGTATGGATTCTGTCAGTTCCACTCAATTAGTGATATCTTGGTTTGTTATTCATCTGAGGAAAAATTGCAGAAACTCAACTTACTATACAAACTGTGTTCCAATTTTCTAAGGATTTTGAACGGGATTAGCATAAAGGTTTTTTAAGCAAGGCTTCCATGATATGGTCTACTTTTTTTCAACTTTTGCAATTTGGCAGGCAGTTTTCTTTTTGACCATACAGAATACTGCATGTTAGATGGCTTTGTTTTCCAGCTTTTCAACTAATGATGAATTTACCCATGGTGCTATTCTTTGCAAACTACAATTTCACAAATAACCCTAGAGTTCCTTAAGTGCTGATCTGCAAGTAATTCTCCAATGAGGGGGGCAAGAGAACTTTCCCTTTTCCAAGAGTGCTTCCCCAGACTTGTTTTACTTCTTCCAAGAAGGAATATGCTGTTCCTATGATTATTTTTAATATCCATATCTATAAGACAAGAACACATATATTTTTCAGAGACAGAATACAACAAAGGAGGTGCAAGAGTCTTTGCAAATACCACTGAGGAGAGCAGACCTAAAAGGGTTCAGGAAAACTGCTGAACCTTTATGGTCTCAGTTTGGGGAGGGACAGGTGATACCGGCATGCATTTATCTAATGAGATAGCCAAGTATATGCTTGTCCAAATCTCAAGAATTCTTGTTTGCAGTCAAAAAATCTGATAGCAACATGATGTGCCAAGGGTAAGTATGTTTTAAATTAACAGAAGACTAATGCTAGGTAGATAAGTTTAAATAACCTTAAGGGGCTGTAAACTATACAAGACACTTAAACTTAGCTGAAATAGGATATAATAGGCAAGCTTCACTATGATTTGTATATTAGGAAGGTTAGCAAGATAGAAGGGGGGTTGGTTGGTTGTTGTTGAATTTTTTTTTTTTGGAGCAAATCCAACTTTGGCCATATTGTGCCTATCTATTAGTATTGTGTGACAATGAAGTTTCTTAATTATGGTGGCTAAAATATCCTATTAGTTTTAAATAAGTAAATATATTTTCAATGTTGGAATTATCACCTAAGATTTGTGATAAAGTCAGGGAATCCTGAATATTTACAGGGATATGGATTGTTTGTTAGTTTGTTATTTGGTTTTTAGGAGCATTAGCAACTAAGGCCATATTGCTCAGGGGATATGTGGTGGTCATTCCCTGACCTTTCCGCATCCTCTGTATTTGGTGGTGACGGGCTTGAACCCCGGTCTAATCAAGAAGCATGTGCTACGCACTGCTGCTCCTTCCCACCTGGCTACGGAGGCGCCATCAGGGATATGGAAGGCTGATTGTCACGCCATGTGGTGTTGTGGACATTCTATAAGGAAATGTTTTACAGTGAGTTGACAAGAACAGTGAAGACATTCTGGAGGATTTTCTTTTGTGAGTAAGTACAAGTGTGTGAGATGTGCATGTCCAATGCGCAGTCTGGTTAAAATGACTTCTTCATGCTGTTTCTTACAAAGACTCGAATTCCATGGCTGAAGTTCATGTTTTATTTGAAACAGTTTTTTTTTTGGTTCATTGTTGAAAGTGCTCGATCAGCACTTTCAAGCCAAGCATGGGGGCTACAAATCAACAAAAAGAAAACAAAGGTGATGAAGGTCAGCAGGACTGCAAGCAAAATCACGATCAAACTAAACAACGAAAAATTAGAACAAATACACCGCTTCAAGTATCTCGGAGTACTCATTGATGACCAGCTGAACCATGAGGCTGAAATTAAAAGCAGAATTGAACAAGCCAGGCAGGCATTCACCAAATGGAAAACACTCCTCACCGACAGAAGCTTGAACATCATGGTCAAATTACGCACATTGAAATGCTACATCTGGCCAATACTGCTCTACGGTGTAGAAACCTGGACTCTAACATCAGCCACTACAAAAAAGCTCCAGGCCTTCGAAATGTGGCTCTACCGAAGAATGCTGAAAATTCCGTGGACAGCCAAGATAACCAATGCACAGGTCCTGCAGGACATGCACACGGAACGGGACCTGCTCAAAACCATCATCAGCAGGAAATGCAAATACCTAGGTCACATCGCTAGGAACCAACAAAAATATCACCTACTACCACTCATCCTGGAGGGGAAAGATCGAAGGCAAGAAACGCCCAGGCAGACCGAAAATGGCATGGCTAGATAACATCAACACCTGGTTTCACATGACAACAGCACAAATTCTACACGCAGCGCTAGACAGAGAACAATATCAAAACGAAGTCGCAAACGCCATTCGGCAGCATTAAAGAAGAAGAAGATTGTTGAGAATCTGTTTTATGATAGGTCTGTAATCGGAATGTGGAACTTTGTAAAGCCTTAGGTTTGTATTTGTAGGATTCTTTGCTGCTCGATCAGCACTTTCATTACCTTCAATGCCTGCATGTCCTGGGATCCAACAGAAATTTACTTGCCTTCTTTTGAGCTTCACAAGATGAGCTTGTAACTGGTGAAGAATGGGATGCGATGGAGTATGCTTTTGTTGGAGAGCATGTATTGCACTCAATGAATCTGTGTATATGAGATGTTTCAGAAGAGGAGAGGAGAGGATGCAATGTATTTTAAGGCCATTAGTAGAGCGAATAGCTCAGCAGAATAGCTACTGCATTGGTTTGAGAGTTGCTGTGAGATAACAGTGTGGAAGGACCACTGGAGCACCAACTTGGGTATCTGTTTTAGAGCCATCTGTATATATTTGAAGATATTCAGAGAACTGTAATGAACGGGCTGCATGCATCTGTTTTATGTTGACATTTGCCAGAGTGCTTTTTCCCCACTGTTTAAAATAAGTGTCACAGTTAGGCGTCAAAGTGTGCCATGGTGGAATACTTATGCCATTATCCTCATGTACATTGTCAAAGCTTAGGCCCCATTTTGAAACTATTTCTTTTAGTCGTATTCCAGCTGGTTTATTTACTTTGGGTTTATTGCAAACTATAACTGTGGATTGAAGAAATGCTGCCAAGTAGGATGATGAGGAAGACTGCGGATTTTAATAGCATAGTTTAATAGCAGCATTTGCCTCCGGAGATATAGTGAAGGCTCATAGGTCTCTGCATATAAGCTTTATACAGGCGATGTTCTGTATGCCCCTAAGGAAATTCGTAAGGCACTATAATGTATGGAAACAAGCCATTTGATGACACTTGGTTTACACGAGCTATACACAGGGGCCCATAGTCTAGTCTTGATCTGATTATAGGTGAAGTAGTGTGAACCGATCAGCTCCCCACTTCATTGCAGAAAGAACCCTGAGAACATTTAGTTTTTTTTGACAGGTTGTTCGGAGGCATTTGATATGTTCCAAAAAGTTAAGTTTTTTATCGAGAATCAGGCCAAGAAAACGTATACTATTTGCTAGTGGTATCAGCTGGTTTTCTAGTCTTATTTCTGGATCTGGGTGCATTTTTCGCTTTCTACAGAAATGTATGGCCATTGTTTTTTGTTGTGATATTCTGTAGCCATTGTTTTTAGTCCACAATTCTATTTTTATCACTGTGCTTTGTAACTGCCTTTCAATCATGTTCATGATTTATGAATGGCATGAAATAGTAATGTCATCTGCATAAAGGAATGTTTCAACTGTTTTTGGCAGGTCTTTTAGAGCTATTGGTCAATAATTTGTGAGGATCGTATAATCTTTGCCAGGTTTAGGAAAGGCAATTACGAGGGAGCGATGCCAGGAGTTTGGATAGTAGTTTTCCGTATAAATTCTATTCTATAGTATAAGTAATGCCTTTAGAGATTTTTTATTAAGTTGCTGGATCATTTCATAGTGAATGCCATCGGATCATGCTGCACGCTTCCTAGACTTAGCCAGGGCTTTTTGCAATTCTTCTATGTTGAAAGGCTGGTTATATGGGAGTTGTTGGCTGATATTAAAGTTTAGTCTGTATTTTTCAGTTACAGTTTTTGTTTCCTGAAAGGATGGGATATATGCTGATATATTTGCAAAAGTAGTTGTAAGTACGTTTGCGATTTCCTTGGAGTTAGTGATCTCCTGTCCATTCCAGATTGTTAGTGGAGTTGGAACGGAAAGAAATTTCCCATTAAGTTTTCTGATTTTGTTCCATATAACATGGGTATCTGTATTTTTGTTAATTGTGGAAGCAAAACGTATCCATGATTCCTTTTTACTTCTACATTGGATATATCTGGCTCTAGATTTTTTAAAATTTACAAGGTTGATGGGGATGGGATATTTTTGGAAGAGATTCCAAGCCTTATTCTTCTCTCTCTCTCTCTCTCTCTCTCTTGGCTATACTGCATTCTTCATCCCACCATGCTGTGGCATGTTTATATTTTCCGAGGTACTGTAGCTTCAGCTGCTATTAACATGAGCTATAGCATTGTCTATAGGCTGAGTGGTGATTATTTGTTCATCTATTGCCACAAATGTTCTATATTTTGTCCAGTCAGCTTTATGGAATCTCCATCTTTTTTGGCCGTCGTGATGTGTAACATCATTTGTTAATATTTTGCAGACCACAGGGAAATGATTGCCATTAAGAGGATTATTCAAGATTGTCCATTCAATAAGTGGATATAGGACAGGTGAACATATGGAAATATCAGTTGCAGAGGCTGTTCCAGTGGGCAAATGGATGTAAGTCTCAATTCCAGTATTAAGGAGTGAGAGATTTTGCTCTTCCAATAATTTTTAAATCGATTTACCATGCTTGTCTTGGATGGTGCCCATTAAAATCTTCCATGATACAGACCAAAGGTGGTAGCTGGGTTACTAATGCTTCTAGATCTAAATATGCATACTCTTGATTTGGGGGAATGGTAAAGTGAGACCAGTGAGAATGTAAACTGAATTGAGACTCGTACTGCAACTGCTTCCAAAGATGTTTGTAGTTGGAGGCGTTTACATGGAATTCTGGAGTCAATTAAAATAGCCACTCCACCATGAGCTCCACTGGAAGGGAATCGGTCTTGTCTATAGGTACCATAATGGTTCACTGCTGTGTTTACTTGTGGAGTTAGGTTAGTTTCTTGAAGACAGACACCCACCAGATAATATTTAACAATTAGGTCGCGAATGTCATCAATGTTACTGCGAAAACCTCGACAATTCCACTGTATTATTGTGTGCATTATATTGGCTTTGTATTTGTATCTGCCTTTTTACAAATAGGGGTCTGTTTGGATTGCTCAGGCTTTTCTCTTTTCTGGGGAAAAATGGATGAACTTCCATCTCTTTCTCGGTATGTATCTCTAAGATTGGTTCCTTTGAGACTTCTTTTTCATATGTATCCATAAGATTATGGACAGAGAGTTTGTCATCTGTATCTATGTCTTTAGTATTTGTGGTTGGCTGCGATGTGGAAGACGTGTTTGGCAGAATTGTAACGGGTATATTGATGGCTTGATTGGAAGTTGGTGTTGAGAGTGATTTTTCTGATGCTAGGATTGAGCGAGCCCACTCAGATATAGAGATGTTGAGCAGAACTGTTAATTAGTTTGAACCACAGTGGTAGTGGTAGTAACAGCAGTTATTTGTTTATGCTGTTGGACAGTTGCTGCATATGAGCATGTTACTGTAATTGGTGATATTTGTTTCTTTGCTTCAAGATAGGAAACTTTATGCTCGGTTTTGTACTTCTGAATCACTTTTTCTCTTTTCTATGTTTCACAGTCTTTGGAGTAAGCAGAATGAGTGCCTCTACAGTTTGGACACTGTAAAGATTGTGCAGAACATTCAGTATGGATATGATCTTTAGATCCACATGAAGCACATACAGCAGTCCCTCGACATACTGCCTGTGAATGCCCAAATTTCTAACATTTATAGCATCTGATAGGGTTTGGTATATACAGACGGACATGACAGTTCAAGTATCTGGCCTTAACAGAAGTCAGTGGATTTGGCAAGTTGAACGTTAGTATGATGTTTCTGGTTGGAAGTAATGAACCATCCTTTTTAATTAGGATTCTCATAACCTGAATAACATTTTGGTCTGAGATTTCTTGTTTAATTTCTTCCTCAGATACATGTAGAAGATCCCATTCTGTTATAACTCCTTTTGAGTAATTTAAGGTGGCATGAGGTGACACTTCTATGGAAGTTCCTCCAAGTGTTTTTCAATTTCAGTAACTTGTCAGTGCTTGGGTTGTGTTGTTTCAACAAGCAGGTCACCTGATTTTAGTCTGCGAACCATTTTTGGTGAGCCAGCAGCATTCTCTAAACATTTCTGGATCAGAAAAGGAGAAAGCTTGCTGACTGGCTGGTCAGTCAAGGAATGTATTATAAGGAAGTGAGGCCAGATATTCTGGTCTGTATCCTTCTTTTGTCTCTTAGCATAGAAGGGTTGTGATCTTCCTGCTCTCTAGAATGTGATGGGGCACTGATCCCACAAGAATCAGTATTGGTACAGTCCATCTTTGCTCCTTTCAGCCCTTGGCAGATTAACTTTTCTGCCAAGGTTTCCACAGGGAGGCAGGAGCAGTGCCTGGTGTGACCAAGCAAAAAGTAGTAGGGGGTTAGTAATAAACTATGAGAAATAAAGAAAGGCTTGCTCTGTACAGGTACTTTTGTTACAAGAGCTGTTATGAAATAAATAGATTTCTTAATGACAGGAACATAAAAGAACAGTAAATTGCTTTTTGGAAATCGCACTGGAATCACAGAGAAATCGTAGTCACAATCGCTTGACACCCAGGGCCTAAAAGGGGGAGATAATGCTTCTTATCTGTAGCCTGAGTATGACAAAGCTTTCCAAGATTCAGAACTAATGCATAAGAGAATTTGTGTAGTTTGTTTTTGTTAGATGTTGGCGCATCGGCTACTGTGGCCATAATGCACCTCCCAAAATTTTTGAACTTTCTACTCTGATCCAAGCCCGAGGCGGGAATTTGTGTAGTAGTTGTTATTTGGTTTTTATGAGCATTAGCAACTAAGGCCATATTACTCCAGGGATATGCGGTGGTCATTCCCTGACCTTTCCGCATCCTCCGTATTTGGTGGTCACGAGCTCGAACACCGGTCTAATCAAGAAGTGTGTGCTACGCACTGCTACTGCTCCTGCCCACCAGGCTACGGAGGTGCCAAATTGTGTAGTGTGGAGTACTTGAAAGCAAAGATAAAATCAAAGACTGAGTGTATGCTATCAACAAGAGAATTAGGACGAGAACTATATGCAGATGGAATAGGTGAGCAAGTGTGAATGTCTTATTAAGGGTGATTTCAACTTGTCCCTTACTGGTTGAAGCAAGTGGGAGGAAACTCACTATGGGGGTTAACAAAATGTTTATATATATTAGATGATTATTATTATTTGTATCTCTATATTAAGGAAAACACTAGAAGTAAGAATATGCAAGATCTAATTGTAACTAAGAAAACTGACATCACAGCTGACAGAATAGGAATCATTAGCAGGGAGTGATTATAGAGTTCAAAGTTGGATCAGGAGAGAGAGAGAGAGAGAGAGAGAGAGAGAGAGAGAGAGAGAGAGAGAGAGAGAGAGAGAGAGAGAGAGAGAGAGAGGGGGGTCATGGTTTTTAGGGGTGAACGTATAGGTTTTAATTTCAGGAAGGAGATTATGGCAGTTTTAAGATACTACATGACCTCTATAAATAAACTGGGCAATTAGCACAAGTAGAGAAATACAATAAAATTATGGAATATCTTTAAAACAAGCCACAGAAGCCACAAATGCATATATGTGCATAATCGAATGATTTCCATAATAAAAATATGGAAAAACTAATTATGAAATCGAAAACAAAAAGGTTAAGAAAAGAGGGGAAAAAAAAAAAAAAAAAAAGGGTGAAAGATTCAATCTTATGTTATAAAAACTAATGATAAAGTCCTGCTACCACTCAAGCAATATCTTCCAATCCCTCACTTCAGTGTCTTTTTTGCTTCTTTTTTTCCTTTTTAGGTTTTGTTGTTTTTGATTTGATAATTGATTTAAATAATTGATTATTAGCATTAGTAGAGGCATATGATACAAGAAAGCAAGCTTATGCAGCATCAGCCAAAAAAAAAAAAACCCTTCCACTTCACCCCTCCGTTCATTCGAAATACCTGCCAGCTGAGCCTTAAATTTATTTAGGCTATCAACTTCCACAACAAGGGATGGAAGTCTGTTCCACCAACCAACTAACCGCTGGCTAAAGGCAAATTTCCAGACATCTATCCTACATCTGTCTTTCCTCAATTTGAATTTATGCCCTCTCAGGTGATTATTCTGAGCAAGAGGCGGTATCCCATCAGCATTGAGCATGCCCAAAACAATTCAAGGCTTTGTACACCTCTATCAGATCACCTCGCCAGTGCCTAGTCTCCAGACACTGTAATTTGCAAAACTTAAGCCTTTCTTCGTAAGAGCAACCCTTCGTTCCGTTCACTAACTGTGTTGCCCTTCTCTGTACTCATTCCAGAACTCTACATCCTTCTTGAAATGAGGCCTCCAGACCTGTATACAGTACTCAAGGTGCGGCCTGACCATTGCCTTATACAAGGGAATAATCACCTCCCTATCCCTGCTAGAAAAATTCCTGTATATCATTGACAATACACCATGAGCTACTCTTGCAGCCCGTCTGCACTGCTCAGAGAACTTCATATCCGCCTGCACAATTACCCCCAGATCCTTCTCATTCTCTACCACTGTCAGTGTAGTACCACAGAGTTGATACATTGCTCTTGGGTTGCTGTTTCCCATATGTAGTACTTTACATTTGTCAATGTTAAACTTCATTTGCCACCTCTCAGCCCATCTGCTCAACCTTTCCAGATCCAGTTGCAGCAGCATACAGTCAGTAGCATCCTTAACAACCCTGCCAACCTTTGTATCGTCTGCAAACTTGGACATTAAGCTTGATATACCATCATCAATATTATTTATAAATACAGAAAACAACAATGGACCCAACACTGAACCCTGAGGGACTCCACTAATAACATTAGTCCACGATGAGCAGTGTCCATTAATTACCACTCTCTGTCTTCTGCCACTCAACCATCCCTTTATCCATAACAACAATTTGCCACCAATGCCACACTGCTCCAATTTGTGCAGCAGTCTTCCAGGTGCAACAGTATCAAAAGTCTTTCAAAGATCCAAATATATAATATCAAAGTTATTCCCTGCATCCAATTCTTTTGTGACTACATCATAGTATCCAATCAGATTGGTCAGGCAAGACCTTACCTTAACAAAACCATGCTGTGTCTGAGCTATAACTGAATTCTTGTCAAGATGATCCTGTAGTGCTTCTTTAACCAGTGCTTCCATTAATTTTCCTGAACAAAAATTAAACTCACAGTTCTATAATTACTTGTGTTAGCCTTTGATCCTCCTTTGTGAATTGGGGTTACATTTTCACATCTCCAGTCTGTGGGTACCTCCCCTGAGTCCAAGGACGCTCTCATAATTATGGCTAACGGATTGCTTACTTCCTTTGCTGCCTCCTTTAATATAACTGGATAGATCCCATCCACCCCAGCTGCCTTTCTTGTATTTATCTTCAACAATTTCTGTTCCACTTTACTCTCAATTATTACAAGATCATCTAGCTCACTGCCAGTGTTTACTTCATCTATGGCATTCCCCTTCCTGAATAACTCCTCATGTGTGAATGTAGATGCAAAATATTGATTTAGTTTGTTAGCTACCTGAGCAGGATCGTGAACAGTTGAACCATCGATATCAAGTGGACCAATCTGATTCATCCCCTTCCTTCTAGAGTTTACATAAGTAAAGAACTCCTTGCTGTTTTTCTTTGCATCCCTTGCCAAAGATTTCTTGTAATCTGCCTTCGCCTGCCTAACCTCCTTTGTAACTCGGTTACAGATCAACTTACATCTATCATAGGCTTCTGTGTCACATCTTAATTTATATGTATCCCATGCATTTTTCTTCTCCGCCATATGTCTCATTAGTTCATCTGACATCCATTTAGGCCTGAACCTTGAACAATATTTCTTAGTTGGTATGTAAAGCCTAGTAGCTTCCAAGATAAGTTCTTTGAATACTTCCTATTTTGAGTTTGCTGTTGGTAACATCATCAGTTGGTCCCACTGTATAGAATTTAAATACTGTCTCAGACCATCGTAGTCGCCTTTACGAAAGCAATAACCCTTCCCTTTACCCCTGATGGTAGTTACCTCCTTGAGTAAATCCCACTTCAGCACACTGTGATCACTGCCACCTAGTGGTTCCTGTATCTGCAGATTCTTAATGCATGAAGAATCACTACTGATAATCAAATCAGGAGTATTGCTCCCTCTAGTTGCCTCCCAAGCATGCTGATTTAGAAAACAATCATCCAATAAATCCACAAAAGCCTTGCTAGTGTGTGAGTGACCAAACCACAAATTCCAGTCAATATCTGTGAAATTAAAATACCCCATTATAAGACTCTCTGATTTACTGGCCCACTCTATTTCCCTGTATAGTTTCTTATTATACTCATCAGAGTCATTAGGCCTATAGCACACTCCTACTCTCAATTTTGATCTCCCAATGCTTATGTGACACCAAACTGACTCGACACTGCACTGTCCAGCGATGTCAACTGGCTTCACTTCCTTGGATTTTATGTGTTTCTTAACTAATAGCATAACCCCTCCTCCCTTCCTATCCTGTCTATCCTTTCTGTAGACGTTGTACTCCCCAAATTCCAGTTCTGCATTTCTTATATCTGTGTGACACCACGTCTCTGATATCCCAACAATATCCACTTTGATGCTTTGAGTAATACCTCAAATTCATCAAATTTATTTACCAAACTCCTAGCATTGGTGTACACACAAGTATACATGCACCTGTTCTTTTTCTTAGCTACACTAACACAATCCATGTGTTTACTTGTACCCCAATGACTCCCAGCAGTCTCTGAAATATCCTGCATCTTATTTTCCAAGCTGCTGCTCATTCCAATAGAAGCAGTGCAAGAATCACTTTCACCTCTGCCAGTGGCTACTGTTAATCTATTAGTCTTTGTATCCCCCCCCAATCTAGCAGTTTTCCGACCCACCTAACACTGCCTCAATAGCATCAGCAAACATTCTTGCACCCTTTCTATTTTAGTGTATCCCATCCCTGTAGAAGCAGTCTCTCCTGTTAACAAGTACAGACCAGGCTGAAAAAAATTTTACCCCTTGAGCCCTGCTCAATCTTTCCAGGGCAGAATTGATCGACAGGGCTCTCATCATATACTCCCTCCTATCGTGTCTGGGCAGAATTGCAGCCACGATAGGACATAAATTGCACACACGATAGACACTATGCATAAACCATAATCATCAATTATGGATTATGAACATCCATAATTGATTATATCTGTTATTGACCATAACTGATTATTTCTATTATGACTCCCAGTTATGCCCACCACCACCATCACTAATATATGCCATTAAGAAAGTACAACATCAGGAGAATGCCAAGATGGATGAATATGGAGCTGAATAGTTTAATAAAGCAGAAGAAGATGGAATGGGAAAGTTACAGAGTGATGAAAAGTACTGAAGCCTCAAACAGTTACAACTTTATCTATAATATTACCACAAAAAAGGTTATGTTGGAAAAGGCCAACCACGGGAAATCGTTGGATAAGGAGCAAAGTATGAGAACAGGTTTTCACTTGTGTGAATAAGGAGAGGCAAGAACAAATCAGATCTGACCCTTGCATAATAGGTGAGAAAGTCTTAGATAACACAGCCGATATTGCTAATAAACCAAACAGATACTTCACACCAATCTTCACAGATGAAACACTCTTCATAATGAATGAGGCTGAGAAGAATTTCCTGTCCAGAAAACTGTTAGGTGCATTAAAATTCAAACTTACATGTGTTAATATGTTTTGTCAAATATATACATATATATCAATGAAACCACAAATGTAGCTGTCTAGTGTAACATTCTGAACAATCCTGCCATAACTACATTGTGGCAACTATTTGAGAGCAAGCGGTGTTTGTATCATCATGCCAATGTTCCATGTGAAAAAAAAAAAAAAAAAAAACAACAATCATCAGAAGAATGTGTATTCAACTTTATGTTGGCAAAAGTCATATGACTCACGTTCAGGAGAAAAGGTATTAAATCTTGATGTACTAAATGTTTTCATCTCATAGAAGCTGTAGATGCATTATACACATTGAATATAAGGATGTAAAGATACTTGGATAACCTTATATAACACAAATCTCTGAATGAGGACACCAAAAGTGAAGGAAAAAAGTATTTCTGAAAAAAATAAATACAGTTTAGTAATTTATTTTAAACATGGGAAATCCAATCCACTGAAACTTTTAATAATTTCTCACTGGTATTAATATTGACATCATAGAAAAAACATTATGGGAATCCTATTGCCTCGAAACTTGATACTACGACATGCTGGACAGACAACTTGTGTAACCGAGAAGATCCGCTAATATTCATAAAATTGGATAAATGCCAACTTATTGTGATTTTCTGTTGTTGTATAGGATCCCTGTCCTAAATTTTTAGATCAATTTGAATTAAATTAAATTGAATTAAATTTTTAGATCAATCTAAGATCTCAAGCGGAAATTTCAAACAGATTCTTTTTTTTCCCTCCAAAATATTATAAATATAGATGTTTTAGAAATTCTCTTATCTAAGATTTTCAAGTTTTTTTCTCAGTTCTTCAGGCATAACATCCAGGAATGGTATAATTAGAATAGATGGAATAAGTATTGAAAGACCTGCAAAAAGAATGATGAACCTTGTAACAGGACAAAAGAATGAAAAGAATGTTTTGACCTTAAATCCATGCATAGTGAATAACTGGAGGTATAAAGGGAGTTGTTGTTATGTTGTTATTTGGTTTTTTAGGAGCATTAGCAACTAAGGCCATATTGCTCCGGTGCGGTGGTCATTCCCTGACCTTTCCGCATGTTCCGTATTTGGTGGTGACGGGCTCGAACCCCGGTCTAATCAAGAAGGGTGTGCTACGCACTGCTGCTCCTTCCCACCTGGCTACGGAGGCGCCTAATATAAAGGGAGATAACCATCTGAAGCCTGTGAGGGCTTTTCGCTTATACCATCTTCAAAGGGAAGCAAACATGTGTCGAAGGCCATATTTATATGGTCCAGGCATGTTCCATTGCAATATTTCAAAAGCACGGGGGATAAAGTGCAGTAGGTGAAAGAAAGAGAAGGAGGATAGAAGGAAAATTTCCGCCCCTTCATATTTAACTAATAGTTTGGGAATTTGAAAATCTAGAAGCTGTTCAAAACTCTAGAAATTCCCAAAGTATTAGTTAAATATGAAGGGTGGGAACTTTTCTTCTATCTCCTTCTCTTCCTTTCACCTACTTAGCCTTCCCCCCCCCCTGCTTTTGAAATACTGCAATGGAACATGCCTCGATCATATAAATACGGCCTTCAACACGTGTTCACTTGGATTATAATACCATTCCTGCATCCAGGAATAGTATTCTAATTACACCATTCCTGGATGCAGTTATGCCTGAAGGATTGGAAAAAAGATATGAAAATCTCAGGTAAGAGAATTTCTGGCTTAAAATATCTATATTTATAATATTTTGGGGGGAAAAAAAATCTGTTTGAAATTTCTGCTTGAGATCTTAGATTGATTTAAATATTTAATTGAAAATGAGGACACAGATCCTATACAACAGAAAATCACAATAAGTTAGCATTTGTCCAATTTTACAAATATTAGTGGGTCTCAGTTACACAAGTCTGTCCAACATGTCATGATATTAATATTTTGATGATTAATCATTAAAATCTTAGCATTACCTGAATCACTTCGTGTTCAGCAAGGCTACACTCCAATTTGTTCCAAATGTTGAACAAGTCAGGAAAAGCTTCTTTCATACAGCTTACCATAGTAGATACTGCTAATTTACAATTCTGATGGCTAAGCTGTGTTTGATTCCTTAGCCTTTCAACCAAAGTTGGCACTAACCACATGGGAACTTCAAAAGTTGTATATTTGTTGCATGCTTCCTGGTTTTCTGTCTCTATGGCAGCATCACATAAATTTACAGAAACTTGAGTAGCTGATACTGCCGTACTTGTACACTGAATGTCATTTGCCAAAGATGATGATGTTTCGCAGAAAGAAAACAGACTACCAGATTTCTCAAGTTCTAGCTTTTTATGATTATTTGGCTGCTTGGTACCTTTGAAGTCATATATATTTACATTTTCACATTCAGTGAATACTTCTGAAACATGTGTTGCAGCACTATTGATATTTTTATCTACTTCATGATATGCTGATGCTAAAAAACAAAAAATAAAAATAAATATGAAGAACAAAAATAAAGTACTTGTATTGTATGTAAATTATATGCTAAACTCTCAAAATTGTTTCAACATAGTACTTCCTAAGAAATTGATGTGAGGGCTCTCTTTCACCTTTATCACAACTACAAAACTGAAATTATCAGCTAATTTACATTAGTAAGTAGCTGATATTTTGTTCCAGTTCTCCTTCAATGCAGTTAAAAAGTGATGTGTTAGTCACTATTTGTTTTGATGTCCCATCCCAACTCAACGATGTTCCATGGGATTCAGGTCAGGATTTTGTGTTTGCTAAGACAATTGTTTAATTGTTTGGCCCAAGTCAGAAGAATAATAATGCCTGGCTTTGCAGTTCAGAACATTATCAGGGTAGTAAATGCATGATCCATTTCTGCAGAATTGACACAGCAAAAGTAGTATGACATTGTTCAAAATAACAATTTAGGATGTGGCTAGTGAACTAGGAACCACAACCAACAGTTTCAAATCAAAACCATGAGAAACAGTTCCACTATATGACACCCCCTCTAAACCTCTCTATTGGCTCATAAGCAATATTCTCTGGGAATTCTCAGAATTTACACAGCATTCCAATCTGAATAGTGTTTAGTGCAATTACACGAGTTGGACCTATCATCATGTTTTTTCAGAGTCCAATCAGCTGTGGTCATTTTTTCAATGATAATAAATAAGGAGGCCTGAGAACATTGTAATACCTAACCAGGTTGTCACACGAAGGCAAAATTCTGATGAAACTGATATTCTGACCGGACAGACACAAAAACCATTTGCTTACAATTTTGGCAAAGTCCAGTCATTTTTCAGCAATCAAATCTGTTTAAACCTTCATGATGACAGGGCTGCTAGTAACCCTGGAATCTCCCACACATGAAAAGTTCCAAAGGTAAAATAATAGCCTATCATACCAAAGATAGGCCATTAAAATGTATGCAATACAGACAGGGATCAATGTGTAGTGTCCACACTCTACAGAGGAATGATAAGATCCTGTGGCACTAGAATACCAACCCTAAGAAATAAATCTATAAACTTTTAACCTATAAGTAGTGCACAGGGATGTGCATATATATTTGTAGCAATTTTAAATACAGAAATAATAGTCTTAGCTTCTGGAGATTATCAGTCCTTCAAGTTCAACTATTAATTGTATTAATTGTTTTTACTAACAATACCAGATTTTTACCCGAAATGCAACCAAAAGTGAAATGACCCTTTACAGTTATAAAAATATGTTTATATAAGTGCACAAATTATGAAATGATGGTAATATTCCATTATTTTGCAGGCCACACAGAGATGCCACCACTGTAGCATCCTCTTAGTTATAATGAAAGTTCACGTGATCATGGGAAGTGAATATTTACTCCAAGTTGAATCTCCTTCACATGGAGCATGAATTACTCAAAACAAGCAAGGAAAACTGTTTTTATTTGTTTGTTTATGTTAGCAACTCAGCTCAAGGTCAAAATTATGTCGAAGTATGATAAACATTTATATGAAAAAAAAAAAAAAAGGATGATTTTACAAAGAAAATTTTTTAAAAACTGAAGCTATGGAACATGAAATTTTATATTTTAAATTTTTGAGCAATTTTTTGGAAAAAATTACTCAAAAACTCCTTTAAAAAACTATTAATAATAATAATAATATACTACTATTATAATTAAAAAATTGCACATTCATGCACTTCACAGCAATGATAATAAATAAATAAATAAAATAAAAATTAAAAAAAAAATCAATGAAAAATATTTACCTCTGACCACACTGCAGTGATAAAATCCCCACTCAGCATTAGTGGCAAATGATGCAAGGAAGCAAGCCTCAAACAACCCACTACTACAATACCAGCTGGTAGTTTGTTCCAACAATCAATTACCCTGGCTGAAAGCAAATTTCTGCACATTCATCCTGCAACCATCCTTTTTCAGTTTAAGTTTATATCCCTTTATGTGTGTTTTCCAAGAAAGAGTAAGGACCTACTTAAGTTTAAACTCTTGATTTTAAAAAAATTGCTAAGAGTACAAAAATGATTATTTCACTGATAGAATCCTCACACTTTTATTAAACAATTAAAAAAAAAAAAACTTATTGGGATACGAGTTTTTTAACTGTTTCATAAAACTGAACAGTTGATGCATTTCATTGCTTAAGCACATGGAATTACCTGACAGTCCCATGCAACTACTTTAAGGTATAAATTTCAAATGAAAGGGGGAAGTTAATGTGAAGGAAACAAGTTTAAATAACTTCAAGGGTGTGCAAACTATACAAGAACACTTAGTCTTAACTGTATGTACAATGATGACAGAAGTGTTGTCAATAAAATAAGTGAAACTCAAACTCCTCATTAGAACAACTAATGTTGGCATAACAGAGGCAACGGATATGTGATATTACACTATAGTACGTATAATGTATTTAGGAAGGGTGGAGGGAAAACATGACCAAGGAAAACATGAAAAGCACCACAAGTGCAACAAAAGCTTTTCTCTGATTCTGAACTTACATAAGTCAGCACAGATATTGTGTGGTGTTGATGTTTTGAGAACAAGTGGAGAAATACCATCAAGACCTGTCACTTTTCAAAATTCTTCTTACACTCTTTTGATAGAAGAACACAGGAGGCACTGAATTGAGTGTACTGAGAATGGTAGGAGGTGGTTTACCATGATCATCAATACACAAGTTAGAAGATAAGTAGGATGCTAGCATGTCAGCTTTATCTTTAGCTGAGGTGGCAATAGAACCATCTGATTTTGACAGGGTTGGGCAAAAGTTGTGGCCAACAGCTTTAGCAAGAGGTAAACCATTTGGACAAGAAGCAAGTTTTCTATCTCAGCCTGTTCGAAATCTAGTTTGGACTGATTAATAACTGCTTTACAATTGTTGTGTGATTTCGTGTAAGCAAAAAATGAATGTGGAGATTTGGATGCAAACCAATTACAATATGCAATATTCTTCTTTTTCCAATAAATGTGCCTTAGCACATTTATTGGAAAACCCAGGTTTAGATAAAGGATGAGATTTTAAGGTGAAGTGTGGAATAAAGGATTTTATCTCTAGAAGACATGATCTGAGCAAATGTTGAGATCAGAAGATTTGAAATGGTAATCTGACCAAGGAAAACAAGAAAAGAAATCTCACAGATCACCCCATTTTGCATTCTTGTGATGCCAAATAACACAAGGTTGGAAATAGCCAAGAGAGAAAGGCTCCATTGGAGAAAAGACCATCACCAAGTTGTGATCTGACCTCAACTCTGTACTTAGAAGGGTTGTTTGTGAGAAAAAGATCAAGCATGTAGGCTGTATATTTAGGATTTTATTGTATTCTGGTAGGTAAAGGAACAATCTGGGCAAGGTAATTAGTAATTGCAAAAGCCTCAGCATCTCGACCAGCTGGGTCCGTGTGACTAGAAAATGGAAGCCAGCTGGAATTGTTAACATTAAAATCAGCAAGGAAAATTACCTATTAATGACCTTCTTCCATTGACCGGAAATCCTATCCATAGTTTTGCTGATGATAGCACATTGCATTCCACTTTCCAGTTTGAGAAACCTCACCCTGCTCAATCAGCTTCAACTTCTCAAATATCCATTACCAATTCCTTAAATTCCGATATCCAGGTAATTATACAGTGGGGCAAAGACAACTCAGCTGATTTCAATCCTTCTAAAACTCAGTCCTGTCTTATATCTTCCAAAAAGGATTCATCTGCTCCTATGCTTATCTTTGGTGATACTCCGATTTCTAGGCGAGATGATTAGCATTAGCATTAGTAGAGGCATATGATGCAAGAAAGCAAGCTTATTCAGCATCAGCCAAAAAAAAAAAAAAAAAAAAACCCTCTCCCATTTCACCCCTCCGTTCGTTCGAAATACCTGTCCAGTTGAGTTTTAAATTTGTTTAGGCTATCAACTTCAACAACAAGTGATGGAAGTCGGTTCCACCAACCAACCACCCGCTGGCCAAAGGCAAATTTCCGCACATCTATCCGACATCCGTCCTTCCTCAATTTGAATTTATGCCCTCTGAGGTGATTATTCTGAGAAAGATGAAGAATCCCATTGGCACTGAGCATGCTCAAACCATTCAAAGCCTTATACACCTCTATCAGATCACCTCGCTGGTGCCTAGTCTCCAGACTCTGTAATTTGCAAAACTTAAGCCTTTCTTCGTAAGAGCAACCCTTTGTTCCATTTACTAACCTTGTTGCCCTTCTCTGTACCCGTTCCAGCAGCTCTACATCCTTCTTGAAATGAGGCCTCCAGACCTGTATACAGTACTCAAGATGTGGCCTAACCATTGCCTTATACAAGGGAATAATCACCTCCTTATCCCTGCTAGAAAAATTCCTGTATATCATTGACAAGACACCATGAGCTACTCTTGCAGCTCGTCTGCACTGCTCAGAGAACTTCATATCTGCCTGCACAATTACCCCCAGGTCCTTTTCATTCTCCACCACTGTCAGTGTAGTACCGCAGAGTTGATACATTGCTCTGGGGTTACTGTTACCCATATGTAGTACTTTACATTTGTCAATGTTAAACTTCATTTGCCACCTCTCAGCCCATCTGTTCAACCTTTCCAGATCCTGTTGCAGCAGCATAGCGTCAGTAGTGTCCTTAACGACCCTGCCAACCTTTGTATCATCTGCAAACTTAGACATTAAACTTGATATCCCATCATCAATATCATTCATAAACACCGAAAACAACAATGGACCCAACACTGAACCTTGAGGAACTCCACTAATAACATTAGTCCACGTTGAGCAGTGTCCATTGATTACCACTCTCTGTCTTCTGCCACTCAACCATCCCCTTATCCATAGCAGCAATTTGCCTCCAATGCCACACTGCTCCAATTTGTGCAGCAGTCTTCCATGTGCAACAGTATCAAAAGCCTTTCTAAGATCCAAATATATAATATCAAAGTTATTCCCTGCATCCAGTTCTTTTGTGACTACATCATAGTATCCAATCAAATTGGTCAGGCAAGACCTGCCCTTAACAAAACCATGCTTAACAAAACCATGATATATCTCTTTTGAGGATTGCCCTTACTTCTAATCTCTCTTGGCACAAGCACATTACAAATATTGCTTACTCTGCATCTAAAAAAAACTTTGTTTTCTCTTTCGCTCAATCTAGGCATTACTTTTCTTCCAAACAGCTGTTTACTCTGTACAAATCACAAATCTACCCTACTATGGAATATTGTTCCCACATCAGGGGCAGTGCCCCCAAGACCTCTCTCAGGCTTCTAGATTCCATTCAGAAATGGGCAGTTAAGTTAATTAATAACTCATCTCTAACAGAATCTCTCCACTCTGTCTCATAGATGTTCTGTTTCTGCTGCATTGCTTTTCTACAGATACTTCCATGGCACTGTTCTTCTGAATTGGCTCCTACAATTCCCAATCTCGCTCTCTCTCTCTCTCTCTCTTTCAAAGCAGTCCAAACATATTCTGCCACCAGCTAACATCCATTTACTGTCCAACTTCAAACTCACAGAACCAACTTTTCATCTTCCTCATTTATTCATTCAACTGCCGTTTTTCTGGAACAACCTTCCTTCATATGTATTTTCTGAAAATTACAGTCTACAGAAGCTCAAGTCTAATGTCAAATATCTTCTTTCATCTTCTCAATCCATGCACGGTACTAAGTACTATAGGTTCTAATACCTCTCGTGTTTGGGGTTTTCATAAAAAAAAAAAAAAAAAAAATCAGAAATAGAGTATGTGCAGCACTAAAAGCATTTCGTGAAAGTACAACATCTTAGTCTGATAAATATTTGTGACGCTGATAATTTCTCCAAGCAACATTTCTCTCTTCTTCTAAGCTCTGAAAGTTGGGAAGTCCACCAGGGAGTGGAAACTGATTTTCTAATCTTTCTTTTAGCAGAATATTCCAAAGCTCTAAAAAGGATATTTTGTAGGTAGTTGGCAAATTCAAGAGCAGAGTCCATTCAAACGAAACATTTTTTCTTCAGAAAGGTCACTATTTAAAAATTCCTTAAATTTTTACCAATTAATAGTTTTGCTAGAGAATCTTCTTAAGTCTTGAAGAATATTAATGTTTGTCTGTCCCTGAACAACTATGGTAATTTTAAACGAAATGGCTCTGTGATCACTAGTACAGATTTCAGGATTCACATCCCAATCCTCAAATATGAGGTGTCATGTTAGGAGAAACGACAAAGCGAGATCTATATTCGATTATGTATCGTCCATCACTGGACGATACATAACAAACCTAATTCAAATTCCTCAACGACCAAACCTCTAACATCATTTCCTCCACTGTGCCACAGTAGACTTAGAATTAGTCAGTCGATAACACAATTTTAGAGGATGAAAAAGTATTCTGGATTTCATTCAATAGATGAACTGGAATTCCAATATCTACATGTGGAGCACAGTATAAAGAGATCAGATAAAAATCTAATTGCTTTGTTGACACATAAATATATGTAGAAAAGACAGCACAAAATCGAAACAACAGTTATTGTTGTATTACTATTGAAAACTACAACAGCACTTTTTGGTTGTTTAAGGTTATAAGTGATAACTCTGGCAGACAAAGGATATCCAACAATTTTGTATGTGTTATCAGCTTTACTGTTGTATGCTATAGGGTTCTTGTAAAGTCAAAATGTCATTAGCATTAGTAGAGGCATTTGATGCAAGAAAGCAAGCTTATGCAGCATCAGCCAAAAAAAAAAAAAAAAAAAACCACTTCCACTTCACCCCTCTGTTCATTCAAAATACCTGCCCAGCTGAGCCTTAAACTTATTTAGGCTATCAACCTCCACGACAAGGGATGGAAGTCTGTTCCACCAACCAACCACCCGCTGGCTAAAGGCAAATTTCCGCACGTCTATCCTACATCTGTCTTTCCTCAATTTGAATTTATGCCCTCTCAGGTGATTATTCTGAGCTAGAGGAAGAATCCCATCAGCATTGAGCATGTTCAAACCATTCAAGGCTTTATACACCTCTATCAGATCACCTCGCTGGTGCCAAGTCTCCAGACACAGTAATTTGCAAAACTTAAGCCTTTCTTCGTAAGAGCACCCATTTGTTCCATTCACTAATCTTGTTGCTCTTCTCTGTACTCGTTCCAGCAGCTCTACATCCTTCTTGAAATGAGGCCTCCAGACCTGTATACAGGACTCTAGGTGTGGCCTGACCATTGCCTTATACAAGGGAATAATCACCTCCTTATCCCTGCTGGAAAAATTCCTGTATATCATTGACAATGCTCCATGAGCTACTCTTGCAGCCCGTCTGCACTGCTCAGAGAACTTCATATCTGCCTGCACAACCACCCCCAAGTCCCTTTCATTCTCTACCACTGTCAGTGTAGTACCACAGAGTTGATACGTTGCTCTGGGGTTGCTGTTTCCCATGTGTAGTACTTTACATTTGTCAATGTTAAACTTCATTTGCCACCTCTCAGCCCATCTGCTCAACCTTTCCAGATCCTGTTGCAGCAGCATAGTGTCAGTAGTGTCCTTGATAACCCTGCCAACCTTTGTATCGTCTGCAAACTTGGACATTAAGCTTGATATACCATCATCAATATCATTTATAAATACAGAAAACAATAATGGACGCAACACTGAGCTTTGAGGGACTCCACTAATAACATTAGTCCACAATGAGCAGTGTCCATTGATTACCACTCTCTGTCTTCTCCCCCTCAACCACCCCTTTATCCATAGCAGCAATTTGCCTCCAATGTCACACTGCTCCAATTTGTGTAGCAGTCTTCCATGTGCAACAGTATCAAAAGCCTTTCTAAGATCCAAGTATATAATATCAAAGCTATTCCCTGCATTCAGTTCTTTTGTGACTGCATCATAGTATCCAATCAAATTGGTCAGGCAAGACTTCCCCTTAACAAAACCATGCTGTGTCTGAGCTATAACTGAAGTCTTGTCTAAATGATCCTGCAGTGCTTCTTTAACCAGTGCCTCCATTAATTTTCCTGGAACAGAAGTTAAGCTCACAGGTCTATAATTACTTGTGTCAGCCTTTGATCCTCCTTTGTGAACTGGGGTCACATTTTCACATTTCCAGTCTATGGGTACCTCCCCTGAGTCCAAGGAAGCTCTCATAATTATGGCTAAGGGTTTGCTTACTTCCTTTGCTGCCTCTTTTAATATAACTGGATAGATCCCATCCATCCCGGGTGCCTTTCTTGTGTTTATCTTCAACAATTTCTCCTCCACTTTACTCCAGTTATTTCAAGATTCTGTAGCTTACTGCTAGAGTTGAATACACCTCTGGCATTCCCCTTGCTGAATAACTCCTCATGTGTGAATGTCGATGCAAAATATTCATTCAGTTTGTTAGCTACCTGAGCAGGATCATCAACAGTTGACCCATCAATATCAAGTGGACCAATCTGATTCATCCCCTTCCTTCTAGAGTTTACATAAGTAAAGAACTCTGCTGTTTTTCTTTGCATCCCTTGCCAAGGATTTCTCTTAATCTGCCTTCGTCTGCCTAACCTCCTTTGTAACTTGGTTGCATATCAACTTGTATCTATCATAGGCTTCTGTGTCATGTGTTAATTTGTAAGTATCCCATGCATTTTTCTTCTCTGCCATATGCCTCATTAATTCATCTGACATCCATTTTGGCCTAAACCTTGAACAATATTTCTTAGTTGGTATGTAAAGCCTAGTAGCTTCCAAGATAAGTTCTTTGAATGCTTCCCATTTTGAATTTGCTGTTGGTAACAACATGTTGGTCCCACTGTATAAAATTGAAATACTGTCTCAGTCCATCGTAGTCGCCTTTACGGAAGCAATAACCCTTCCCTTTATCCCTAATGGTAGTTACCTCTTTGAGTAAATCCCACTTCAGCACACTGTGATCACTGCCACCTAGTGGTTCATTTATCTGCAGATTCTTAATGCATGAAGAATCACTGCTGATAATCAAATCAAGAGTATTACTCCCTCTAGTTGCCTCCCAAACATGCTGATGTAGAAAACAATCATCCAATAAATTCACAAAAGCCCTGCTAGTGTGTGAGTGACCAACCCACAAATTCCAGTCAATATCTGGGAAATTAAAATCTCCCATTATAAGACTCTCTGATTTACTGGCCCACTCTATTTCTCTGTACAGTTTCTTATTATACTCATCAGAGTCATTAGGCCTATAGCACACTCCTACTCTCAATTTTGATCTCCCAATGCTTATGTCACACCAAACTGACTCAACACTGCACTGTCCAGCAATGTCGATTGGCTTCACTTCCTTGTTTTTTATGTGTTTCTTAACTAATAGCATAACCCCTCCCCCCTTCCTATCCTGTCTATCCTTTCTGTAGACGTTGTACTCCCCAAATTCCAGTTCTGCATCCCTTATATCTGTGTGACACCACGTCTCTGATATCCCAACAATATCTGCCTTTGATGTTTTTAGCAATACCTCAAATTCATCAAATTTATTTACTAAACTCCTAGCATTGGTGTACACGCAAGTATACCTGCACCTGTTTCTATTCTTAGCTACCCTAACACAACCCATGTGTTTACTTGTACCGCAATGGCTCCCAGCAGTCTCTGAAATATCATGCATCTTGTTTTTCAGGCTTCTGCTCATTCTAATAGAAGCAGTGCAAGAATCTCTTTCACCTCTACCAGTGGCTTCTGTCAATCTATTGGTCTTTGTCTCCCCCCAAGCTAGCAGTTTTCCGACCCACCTAACACTGCCTCGATAGCATCAGCAAATATTCTTGCACCCTTTCTATTTAAGTGTATCCCATCCCTGTAGAAGCAATCTCTCCTGTTAACAAGTACAGTCCAGGCTGAAAAAAATTCTACCCCTTGAGCCTTGCACAATCTTTCCAGGGCCGAATTGATCGACAAGGCTCTCATCATATACTCCCTCCTATCGTGTCTGGGCAGAATTGCAGACACTTTCAAATTCAACCCTAATTCTCGGCTTTTGTTCAACAGTGACCTGTACTTGTTAAGTAATTCTGCCGGTCAAGATGCCACATATAAACTCATCTGGTATGGATCTGGATCATTGTGCATTCACTTGCAGAATTTTAAGATAATATTGATGTATCAACCTCTGTACTTAAGCTGGTTTATGACTGTGTTATTCATTAGGGATTTTTTTTTGCAAGATCAGCTGTTCTTAAATTCTGGAAAAGGGTCACATACCAAATGGTCAAAAGCTCTGTTTCTACACGTACAATTTATGCATTTAGGGGATTCCTCATTAAGGCAGTCAGCATACATGGGCTCCCCATTAGCACAATGCCTGCATGAAACTGTCTTGTGCGTTCAGTACTGTCTGATGCCCAAAGGCCAGACACCCAAACCACTTTGTTACAATAGTAAAACTCCTGAATTTCTATGATGAAAATCCCAAATACAGTCTGTCTTTTTCCTTGATATGTTTAAGAGTTCTAGGTGAGAAACCGATGATCCAATTTATAACTTGCATTTTATTTCCAGAACTAAATCTCAAATTAAGCTCTTCTTCAACCTCTTCCATAGTGAAACCACAGACTCTTAAGTTTTTATTGAAACTATTAGCATTAGTTGAGGAAAATGATGCAAGAAAGCAAGCTTATACAGCATCAGCCAAAAAAAAAAAAAAAACTTCCCATTTCACCCATCCCGTCACTGCAAATGTTTGTCTAGTTCAGTCTTAAATTTATTTAAACAATCAACTTCCACAATAACAGATGGAAGTCCGTTCCAGCAAACAACCACCTGCTGACTAAAGGCAAACTTTCACACACACACACATCTAATCTACAACTGACTTTCCTCAATTTTAATCTATGCCCTCCTCCAGGTTCTTAATCTGAGCAAACGGAATTATCCAATCAGCATTGAGCCTGCTCAAACTGTTCAAGGCCTTATACAACTCAATCAGATCATCTTGCAGGTGCCTAGTCTCCAAATGCTGCAACTTGTAGAACTTAAGCCTCTATTGGTAAGAGCACCCACCTTTGTTCCTCTCACCAATCTTGTTGCCCTTCTCTGTAGTCATTTTGGCAACTCTAAATCTTCCTAAAATGAGGCCTCCAGACCTATACACAGTACTCAAGGTGTGGTCTGACCATTGCCTTATACAAAGGGATAATTACCTTCTTGTCTCTGCTAGCAAAATTCCTATATATCATTGACAAAACTCCATCACCTGCCCTGGCAGCCCGATTGCACTGCTCAGAGAACTTCATATCTGATTGCACAATTATCCCCAGGTCGTTTTCACTGTTCAACTCCCTGAGTGTAGTACCACACAGTTGGTACGTTTCTCTTGGGTTACTGCTACCAATATGCAGTAAATACATAAAACAACAATGGTCCCAGCACCGAACCCTGGGGGACTCCACTAATAAAATTAGTCCACGTAGAGTAGTGTCCATTTATTACTGCTCTCTACTGCCTCCCACTCAACCATCCCTTTATCCATTGCAGTAACTTTCCCTTAATCCCACACCACTTCAATCTGTACAGCAGTCTTTCATGTGCAACAGAATCAAAAGCATTCCTGAAATCCAAGTATATGATATACATCTACAGAAATATACAAAATATACGTCTACAGAAAGGATAGACAGGATAGGAAGGGAGGAGGGGTTATGCTATTAGTTAAGAAACACATAAAATCCAAGGAAGTGAAGCCAGTCGACATCGCCAGACAGTGCAATGTCGTGTCAGTTTGGTGTGACATAGGCACTGGGAGATCAAAATTGAGAGTATGAGTGTGCTATAGGCCTAATGACTCTGAGGAGTATAATAAGAAACTGTACAGGGAAATAGAGTGGGCCAGTAAATCAGAGAGTCTTATAATGGGAGATTTTAATTTCCCAAATATTGACTGGAATTTGTGGGTTGGTCACTCACACACTAGCAAGACTTTTGTGGATTTATTGGATGATTATTTTCTAAATCAGCATGTTCGGGAGGCAACTAGAGGGAGTAATACTCTTGATTTGATTATCAGTAGTGATTCTGCATACGTTAAGAATCTGCAGAAAGAGGAACCAATAGGTGGCAGTGATCACAGTGTGCTGAAGTGGGATTTACTCAAAGAGGTAACTACCATCAGGGGTAAAGGGAAAGGTTATTGCTTTCGTAAAGGCGACTACGATGGATTTATTGGATGATTATTTTCTAAATCAGCATGTTCGGGAGGCAACTAGAGGGAGTAATACTCTTGATTTGATTATCAGTAGTGATTCTTCATACGTTAAGAATCTGCAGAAAGAGGAACCAATAGGTGGCAGTGATCACAGTGTGCTGAAGTGGGATTTACTCAAAGAGGTAACTACCATCAGGGGTAAAGGGAAAGGTTATTGCTTTCGTAAAGGCGACTACGATGGTCTGAGACAGTATTTAAATTCTATACAGTGGGACCAACTGATGATGTTACCAACAGCAAATTCAAAATGGGAAGCATTCAAAGAATTTATCTTGGAAGCTACTAGACTTACATACCAACTAAGAAATATTGTTCAAGGTTTAGGCCTAAATCGATGTCGGATGAACTAATGAGACATATGGCAGAGAAGAAAAATGCTTGCAATACATATAAATTAACACGTTACACAGAAGCCTATGATAGATATAAGTTCATCTGTAACCAAGTTACAAAGGAGGTTAGGCAGACGAAGGCAGAATACGAGAAAACTTTGGCAAGAGATGCAAAGAAAAACAGCAAAGAGTTCTTTACCTATGTAAACTCTAGAAGGAAGGGGATGAATCAGATTGGTCCACTTGATATCGATGGTTCAACTGTTGATGAACCTGCTCAGGTAGCTAACAAACTAAATGAATATTTTGCATTGACATTCACACGAGGAGTTATTCAGCAAGGGGAATGCCAGAGGTGTAATCAACAGTGGCAGTAAGCTAGATAATCTTGTAATAACTGAGAGTAAAGTTGAGGAGAAATTGTTGACGATAAACACAAGAAAGGCAATGGTGTGGGTGAGATCTATCAAGTTATTTTAAAGGAAGCAGCAAAGGAAGTCAGCAAACCCTTAGCCATAATTATGAGAGCGTCCTTGGACTCAGGGAAGGTACCCATAGAATGGAGATGTGCAAATGTGACCCCAATTCACAAAGGAGGATCAAAGGCTGACACAAGTAATTATAGACCTGTGAGTTTAACTTCTGTTTCAGGAAAATTAACGGAGGCACTGGTTAAAGAAGCACTGCAGGATCATCTAGACAAGACTTCAGTTATAGCTTGGACACAGCATGGTTTTGTTAAAGGGAAGTCTTGCCTGACCAATTTGATTGGATACTATGATGCAGTCACAAAAGAACGGGATGCAGGGAATAACTTTGACATTATATACTTGGATCTTAGAAAGGTTTTTGATACTGTTGCACACGGAAGACTGCTGCACAAACTGGAGCAGTGTGGCATTGGAGGCAAATTGCTGCTATGGATAAAGGGGTGGTTGAGGGGGAGAAGATAGAGAGTGGTAATCAATGGACACTGCTCAGTTATCAGTGGAGTCCCTCAGGGTTCAGTGTTAGGTTCATTATTGTTTTCTCTATTTATAAATAATATTGATGATAGTATATCAAGCTTAATGTCCAAGTTTGCAGATGCTACAAAAGTTGGCAGGGTTGTTAAGGACACTACTGACGCTATGCTGCTGCAACAGGATCTGGAAAGGTTGAGCAGATGGGCTGAGAGGTGGCAAATGAAGTTTAACATTGACAAATGTAAAGTACTACATATGGGAAACAGCAACCCCAGAGCAACGTATCAACTCGTGGTACTACACTGACAGTGGTAGAGAATGAGAAGGACCTTGGGGTAATTGTGCAGGCAGATATGAAGTTCTTTGAGCAGTGCAGACGGGCTGCAAGAGTAGCTCATGGTGTCTTATCAATGATATACATGAATTTTTCTAGCAGGGATAAGGAGGTGATTATTCCCTTGTATAAGGCAATGGTCAGGCCACACCTTGAGTACTGTATACAGGTCTGGAGGCCTCATTTCAAGAAAGATGTAGAACTGCTGGAATGAGTACAGAGAAAGTAACAAGGTTAGTGAATGGAACAAAGGGTAGCTCTTATGAAGGAAGGCTTAAGTTTTGCAAATTACAGTGTCTGGAGACTAGGCACCGGCGAGGTGATCTGATAGAGGTGTATAAAGCCTTGAATAGTTTGAGCATGCTCAATGCTGATGGGATTGTGCCTCTTGCTCAGAATAATCACCTGAGAGGGCATAAATTCAAATTGAGGAAAGACAGATGTAGGATAGATGTCTGGAAATTTGCCTTTAGCCAGCAGGTAGTTGGTTGGTGGAACAGACTTCCATCCCTAGTTCTGGAAGTTGATAGCCTAAATAAGGCTCAGCTGGACAGGTATTTTGAACGAATGGAGGGATGAAGTGGAAGTTTTTTTTTTTTTTTTTTCTGGTTGATGCTGCATAAACTTGCTTTCTTGCATCATATGCCTCTACTAATGCTAATATCAAAATTATATTTTGAATCTGTTCCTTTGTGACCATATTGTAATATCCAATCAAATTGGTCAGAGAAGACTTCCCCTTAACAAACCCATGCTGTGTCTGAACTACTACTGCAGTCTTGTGTAGGTGATCCTGCGTCACTTCTTTAACCAGTGACTCCATTATTGTCCCTCAGTACAGAAGTTAAACCAAGAGGTCTATAATTATTTGTGTCACCCTTTGAACTCCCTTTGTGAATTGTGGATACAATTGCACATCTCTAGCCCATGGAGACTTCCCCTGAATCTAAGGATGCTCTCATAATTATGGCTAAGGGTTTGTTACTTCCCTCGCTGCCTCCTTCAATATAACTGGATAGATTCCATCTGCCCCAGGTGCCTTTTTTATGTTTAACTTCATCAATTTCTCCTCCACTTTGTGCTCAGTTATTACAAAATCATTTAGCTCCATGTTAGAGTTTAGTAAACTTCTGTTCTCCCCTTCCTTACAGAATACCTCATGTGTGAATGTACAGACAAAATATTCATTCGGTTTGTCAGCTAACTGAGCAGGATTATCAACGGTCGAACCACCAACATCAAATGAACCAATCTGATTCATTCCCTTCCTTCTAGAGCCTACAAAAGTAAAGAAGTCTTTGTTGTTTTTCTTTGCGTCCTTTGCAAGGATTTCTCGTAATCAGTCTTCACTTGCCTAACCTCCTTTGTGACTTGATTACAGACTGGCTTATATCTGCCATAGCCTTCTGTGAAACCTGATAATTTATATGCATCCCATGCATTTTTCTTCTCTGCTACGAGACTCATTAGTTCATCTGACATCCATTTAGGTATAAAACTTGAACAGAATTTCATAGTTGGTATGAAAAGCCTCAAAGATTAATTCTTGAAGGCTTCTCATTTAGAATTCGCCGTTTTTAACATCATCAGTTGATCCCACCGTATTTTAAAAACTGTCTGGGACTACTGTAGTGACCGTTATGAAAACAAAAAACCCTTCCCTTTACCCTTGATGGTAGTTACATCTTTAAATAAATCCCACATCGGTACACTGTGTTCATTGTCACCTAGTGGTTCCTTTATTTGCAAATTCTTAATGCATGAATAATCACTGCTGATAATCAGATCAAGAGTATTACTCCCTCTGGTTGCTCCTTAAACACATTGCTATAGAAAACAATTCTCCAATAAATCCACAAAAGCCTTGCTAGTGTGTGTGTGTGAGTGACCAACCCACAAGTTCCAGTCAATATCTGGAAAGTTAAAATCCTCCAATAAAAGACATTCTGATTTACTGGCCCACTCTATTTCTCTGCATCATTAGGCCTATAACACACTCCTACCCTCATTTTCCCTTTCCCAGGGTTTATGTCATACCAAACAGACTCAACATTGACTGTCCACCCATGTCAACTGGATGCATTTCCTTGGAATTTATGTGTTTCTTAACTAACATCATAACCTCTCTTCCCTTCCAACCCTGTATATCCTTTCTGTATACATTGTACTCCCCAAAATCCAATTCTGCACTGCTTATATCTGTGTGACACCATGTCTCTGACATCCCAACAATATCTGCCTTTGATGTCTTGATCAGCACTTCAAATTCTCAAATATCCTCAAGAATCGCTTCTTTTGCATTTCTTTTGGTACATCATATACTAGTATTGTAGGGTATGGTAATTTGTGTGTCAGAATGCAGTCCCTCAACAGAGATAGTAGAAGACTGTCTAATCCTCTCCAAATCTTCTTTATTTATAGTTTCAAATAGAACCCCTTTGTTCCTAACAATCCTAAAGTTTTTAATTTTAACATCTTTATACAGTTGTGCCCCCGTATCCGCTGATTCAGTTAGCAGTTTTTTCAGTTAGGAAAAAAACTTAACACGTACTATTCATGTGTCTAATATGATGCTTCCCCTTATTTTTTAAAATTTCACGTATGGTTTGGTCACCAACATTATAATGGTTCTTTAGAGATTTAATGGATGCACAGTTTTCAAACTTGAATAAGTTCAAGTTTTGTTTTAATTTGAAAGCACAACTCTTGCATTTGCCTATCATTTTCATGATTTCTAAAATAAAAAAAAAAGTTACTACAAAAAAAAAATTCCAACATCCCTGACATAAATAACAAAACAAAATTTGTCCTTTCTTTTTTTTTCTTTTTGTTTTGAGTGGTAGGTGTGAAGACAATGGGGGTTGAAAGAGAATAGGTACACTAATCTCCCAATGACGACTTATAACGCCGGTTCTTGTCTCTCATTCACGACTTGCAAAATATCTGTTTATACCTATTCTAGTTATTACTTGAATTTTAAGATTTCTGGTCGATTTTTTTTTTTTTAATTTGGAGTCTTGAAGTGGTTCTGGTTAATAAACCAATCCCGGTAAATCGAGAGTCTGCTGTACAGTCAGTCCTCGTATAGCACGATAGTTGTGTTCCTAGAAACCCTCGTGCAATGCAAAATTGTGCAATATAAACAACAGGCCCTATGGGAAAAATAGGGTAGGTGCCGACCACCCAAGATTGAACACACATCGGTAACCAAAACATTACCAAACACAATAAATAATTGTAATAAAATACTTACGTATTTTATAACGATTAAAATACATAGTAAAAAATAATATTATAATTTTTATAATATTTTTTATTACTATATTATATTTTATTATAATATAATAAATAATAAAAAATATGTATTTTATTATGACTAGTAATAAAATATTGCTAATGCTTTTGCTTCTATCGTAAGCAAACTGTTTTTTGTTTGATTTTCTATCCAAACAGATGACAGCCGTTCCATCTCTTCCAATTCTTTGTGTCTTAATCTAATGGATTTTAATTACACTTTGAGTTCTTCCTGCTATGAAATTTGTTTTTATTTTCTCTGCATTCTTTGTAATTCTCGGCGTTGCCTCATTTAGGCCTGTAGCACGTGCAATATCACATGGTCTTTCATTTTGCTCAAAGCGTTTCACAGTTTCATATTTTTTCGCTATCGACAGTGGCGGACTGGCCACAAGCCTTACCAGGGAAACCCCGGTGGCCGGTGTGATTTTGGCCATAAACACTAGTGTGAGGCCACTACAAATTTTCCCGGGTAAGAATTTTTGACCCAGTCCGCCTATGTTTATCGATATTGCTTTTTTTTTTTTCTGTCTGAATCTGCAGTGTCTTCACCAGGACGCTTCCTTTTCACACCTTTTAAGTATTTTACTCATTTTTAGGGAATAAAGCACAATTACAAAACAAGGAGGCATGCTTGATACACATAAACAAGCTGCGCACGTCTAGCAACTGAATAAACAACGTAAAGGCAGAGATACACTATTAACCCACCGTAAAGATACACTATTAACACCTCACATTTTACTAAAGCACATTTCTAGGGGTTACTACCATAAAACAATAAAAACAATTTCCAGTTGCATTTCTACTAGTGGAATCTGTTATAAACTGGTAGTAAACTCCATCTAATTGCATTCGCGATAATACCGATAGCTGGAATTTTATGTTATTATGGTGAAATGTGTTTCTCCTTCACTGATATAAAACACATAAATACATTTTCAGAATCTCCTCTTCATTTGTATCGTGTTGTGTTCAGTTGGGGTGATTCCGCGTTCAACTGCTATTCCTTGTAAACACAAAGGCAAATCGTGCATAAGCGAATTCGGTTCGTGTTATAAGATATCGTTCCCCGATTTATAAATCGTCTATGATCGAATTCGTGTAATGTAAACACGTTATATGAGGACTGATTGTACTTTATTATTACCATATTTAATGTTGGTAATGTCTTACTGTGTGTTTAATTTATCAATTAAACTTTATTATATGTATGTATGTACAAGAAAATCATGCTATATGTGGGGTCAGCAGGTGCTCGCTTATATCCGCGGTTTCAGCCATCCATCGTAGGTCTTGGAACGTATTCTCTGCGGATACAGGGGTCTTACTGTACTCTTGTCATAAGGATTTAGTGATTGCATACTCGACTTCTGAACCAGAAGTTAATTTAGAATTATCAGTTGGTCTGAATATAGCAATATTCTGTTGAGTGTTCAGAGTTTGAGAAATATCCCTATCCGGCTCTGAAACTTTACTATCACCCAAGTCAGACTGGTATGATCTTATACTGGGGTAATGTCTATCCTCATAGCTCCATATTTAACTCATGGAGCTATGAGGAAGGACAGATGGGGGTATGATCTAACAAGCATTGAAGTCCTGCAGTAGTTGATGCTGCCAGAATGAGATCATCAGTGTCCAATGGAGCAAAGGAAACTGAACTTCAACCCTTCTAATAGGCTTATCTTAATTCTTGTAAAAGTGTTTACTGCTCCATTCTCATTGTCGACAGATTTTTAAACAAGATCACCTATTTCTATTATGGATTACCTCTAATCTCTCTGAGCATAAGCACATCATAAATACTGCTTCCTCACCATCAAAAAAACTGGATTTCCTTTTTTTTTTGCTCTGCGATTTATTCTAAACAACTATTCATTCAATACAAATCTCAAATCTTCCATACTATGGAATACTGTTGATCTTGGCGGGTCTTTAAATAATGTATCCAATAATAAGTTGAAGAATAGAGGTGATATCACCCCACCTTACACCATCAGATGAGTGTACGACCTCACACTGGCCCTTTGCAAACTCAAGGTTTAAAGACTTAGCACCTCAAATGCCTGCCTTGCTATAGGGTGTTGCCTGTATGCCTTGGTGTATACCAAGACATGCAGGCAACACCCTATAGCAATATATATATATATATTTAAAATAGACAAAAAGGTAAATATCAGTGTATTTGTGTATTTGGTAGGGGAGTTGGGCTATCAGGTGTAATAACCATGGAAGAATTGAGAGAACCTTTATGCTAAAAAACAAATTACCTGAAATAAAATGCAAATATAAGCATAATTATTGTAAGTACCTAAAGCTGTGGGTCCTAGGACTTTAACTACTTCGACTGGGGGTCAGGAGTGCAAATCGTAGGAGCCACTGCAATAAGCCAGGTCTCTGTTTCTGTTATGATGTACACATAAAAAGTATACGTATACATCATAGCCAACCCAACAGAGACCAGAAGGAAGAATAAAAGAATAAATAAACTTAAAAATATATATATAAATAAAAAATAATAATAATAAATAAATAAGTTTATGCCGATGGAATCCTGTGTGAAAAGAAGAATGAAATATAAAATCAAAGAAATCAAAGAGATGGGGATCAAAACAAGAAAACTTACTGTCTGTATGGACCGGAAGACGTTGAAAGACAATGGTGACCAAAGGAGAGAGCCGAGTGTTCACGTGCAGTGTATATATGTCAGTTGAAGAGGCCCTGTGGGGAAGGGAAGGTGTGAATTCATAAACAGGAACTGTACCCATGTGACGGGGAAGTGAGCAATTAAACAGATGAGGCAAAAAGCCAGCAGAGGGAGAAACAAAAACTAACAAGAGTGATAGTAGAGAAATAGCATCTCGATATTGCTTTCGGCCAACCTAATTGATCACAAGAAATAAAATGTAGTAAAAAGAACAGCAAAAAGTAATTGGAATGGAGGTGAATAAAGTAGTGCTTGAGCTGTTCAGGGTTGCAAACCTGTACCACAGTTGGTCTCTGGACGGATGACTGGACAATTACCTCGTATTTTTGTCTCGTGTGTTTTTGTCTATATATATATATATATATATATATACAGGGTGATTCATTACCAGTGCGACAAACTTGCAGGAGGTGTAGGGGGCACAAAGACGAATCGGAATCACATAGCATTGCAGGGTCTGAAATGCCTTCGTCATACGGTAGAGGATGTTGAACGGGAGGTCGCGATCCCGCTGGAAGTCAGCATTTGCGAACTGTTTCTGTTGAAGAAACCAAGTAGCAAAAGTCCTCGGAGTGGATAATCCGCAGGCTCCAATGATTGGACGCGTTGCAGATGGTATGAAATCATTTGGTCCTCCATACAGTGGATTGGGAAATACCCAATCGTTGGCCTATCGCTCGAGTACTCGTACTCGGATTGCCTTCTGCAAGACGCAGGACATTCTCCTCATTGTCTGGCATCCTAGTCATTCGCTCTCGATTCATGGTACTTCTCCAGAAACAACCAGTCTCACGTAACCTTCTGTGCACACGTGTGAAAATCATATGATGAGCAGCACGCCTGTGCGGGAAACGTTCCTTGTACAAGCGCAGAGCGGAAAGCCTGTTACAGTCCACAGCTCCATACGCGAGGTGCACGTCGGCCAGTTCAACGTTTGAATACTCGTCCATCCTACTGCCTCGGGAACCGGTTCACAAATGTTGACTTCCAGCGGGATCGCTGTTCACGCGACCTCCCGTTCAACGTCTTCTACAGCATGACGAAAGCATTTCGGACCCTGCAATGCTATGTGATTCCGATTCGTCTTTGTGCCCCTACACCTCCTGCAAGTTTGTCGCACTGGTAGTGAATCACCCTGTGTGTGTGTGTATATATATATATATATATATATATATATATATATATATATATTTTTTTTTTTTTTTTTTAAATAAATAAGAAAAGAAACACTTTTTTAAATGTACAATGTGATTACTACAATCAAACTGTGAGTGTTATCAAATATAAATGAGATGAAAGTGACGAGAGAGAGCATCGGTAGACGTATGGAAAACTGGAGTTATTGCTGGAACCACTAAATAACATTAAAATTACTATTTTTTTTTATGAATTTTTCCTTCTACATTTGAAACACAAAAGATATGAAACGTATGGATAAATTGGATGGGGGGACTTCAGTACACCTGTTGTTATAGCCACAAATTTGTGGGGTGCTAGGGGTTGCCCTTCTCTCTGGAAATATTATATACTCCCAGAGGGGAGAATTATGCATCTATTATTACTAAATTTTGGGAAGAGAAAAAAAAAAAAAAAAAAAAAGATGATGAATGCCAAAAAAAAGCTGTGCTGTTGCATCAGGCATCACTAAACACATTCCAGCTTGGGTGCATGCCCAAGGTGGGATATATCACGATGCAAGCTTTGAAATCATACCCTCAATCTTAACCACCATATTAACCTGATGTAGCTCTGAATGATTTCTATCCTTTCCCAAATCTAAAAACTCTGAAAGATTTACATTTCCCTTGATGACTATGTGGTTATAAGTGCCATGTATAGGGTAAAATATAATGGCTTCTTTAGGAAAGGAACTTCAAGCCTTGAATACCATTTGAATAAATATATAACATTGGGGTGACTATACTGAAAAACAAAGTACCTTACAGCTGGTTATAGTTATATTTTTGTGTCATGTATTATTTCCCAGGTAATGAACAGTGATATGAAAACAAATCACTAAAAAAAAAAAAAATGCACATCAAGACCCCCATTAAAATACAACATTAAATCCCTAAAAGAACATTAAAAAAATTTCATAAACAAATTTAAAACGAACAGTTACCTTTTTTTTTTATTGAAACTTTCTCAAAACTAACAAATACATTTTTAATGAAGAATATAAAATGCATATATAAAATAACATAATATAATATATTAAAACAGTATAATACATTAAACTTAAATAAATACCTCCAACATCTCCTTCTTTGTATGAAGAAGTAGGATTATCAGTATGTAGACCACCACTGGAGGAATCTGGTGGCAATTCCTTTGAAATCTTGGAATGCTTTTCTGCTAACTGCCTATGAATGAAATTTGATTTTTATTTTAATGAATCACTTTGTTAAAGCACATAGTTCAAATAAAATTTAATAAAACAGGAGATTCAAAGTCCATTATTTCAGTGAACCATGATTTTGTAAAACGAAGGCACTTCAAATGTGAGATATCATATTCCAAGACAAGGTAAGAAACAAATATTTTTCCTGACTTTTCATAATTTTAGGAGCCATTTTATCAAATATTATATCAAGCCTCAACAAATAAGTTCAAGATCCAGTCACTACCTCATGCTTGATATTGGCCAGTTTGTTAAATAAAATGAAAATTAAAGCTTTTAGATTTTTTCACGAGACTAACTTCTATCTATATGTTAAATTCATTATAAATGATATATTAACCTACCAACAAACTGAAGCAACACAAATCAAATGTTAGGCTGACCTGGAAAATACTAATCTCCCAAGCTGGATTTCTTAGTTGCCATGGCAACCATGTTTGTTAAACTCTGTCATAATAACTGGTTGCACCCTTACCAAGTGAGGGTGGCACTCCCGACAAATGGGAAACCATTGCAATAGAATGGAAAAGGATGTTCCATCTTACATTATTAGTACTGGTAAATGACAAGTTAGTAAGCTTATACAGACCAGCCAAAAATAACCACTATTCACCTTATCTGTCCATCCTTTCTAATTCTTCTCACACATCTAATTTTTTCTTAAATTTATTCGAACTACATACTTCCACACCAGATGGCAGTTTGTTCCAACAATCAATTACTCTCAGGCTGAAAGCAAATTTTCTTACATCTATCCTGCAGTTATTCATTTTCAATTAAAGTTTATATCTCCTTATATGCTTGTCTGAGAAAAAGTAAGAATAGCATCATTATTAAGTTTAATCAAACCATTTTAACACCTTAAACACTTCATTCAGGTCTCCTAGCAAGTTTTTAGTTTGAAAGTGGTACAATTTTTTTGTATATATAAAAAAAAAATTTCCCTCTCTTTTTTTTTTTTATGATGGCATTTCTCCACCCATTCTAAAAGATCTACATTTTTATTAAAATGAGGCTTCCAGACCTGTATATATTCAGATGTGACCTAATCATTGCCTTATACAATTGGATAATCAATTCCTCTTCCCTGCTGGCAAAATTCTGGTATGTGATTCACAGAAACTCTATCAGCTGTACCGGCATTCAAGCAAACTGTCAGAACTGCTCAGAGAACTTCATGTCAGACACTACTAATCCCTAGGTTTCTTTCATTCTTCAATACTTCAAGGATAGCATACCACCTAGGTGGTATGCTATTCTGGGATTACTGCTGCTCATATGCAGTATCTTGCATTCACCAAACCTATTAAACCTCACTGCCACTTCACAACCTGTCTGCCTAATTAATCTAGGGTTTGCTGCAATAGTATGACTTGATTCCTGCCATTAACCATTCTAACAACTTTTGCAAACTTAGACAATAAGCTTGATATGCTTTCACCAATATCTTTAATAAATACTGTAAACAATAAAGGTTCTACCACTAAGTCCAAGAAGAGCAGTGTCCATTTATAAAACTCCCTCTGTTTTCTGCCAACCATTTATCCATAACAGTAACTTACCCTTAATGCCACACACTCCATTTTGTACAGCAGTCTTTTGTGAAGTACAGTGTCAAAATCTAAGATTTCAAAATATAAGAGCAATGAAGCTCAATCCTTCCTACTTAAGTACTATTTGAAAATTATAAAGATTTTACTCATACCTTTTGATAGGAAAATTTTTCAGCCTGACGCTCACATCAAATTGCTCCAATTAATAGATTATGTGAAAGGGCTAAATTTATAACACAATATATTATGCTTTAAAACCATTGTTAATATATACGAGTTTCTTAAAAACTAATCTTGTATTCAATTTCCATTATCTACTGACTGCCAAAAGGAAGAGCAAAGCATAGCAGATGTACATCAACTCATCCAAAACTAAACCAACTAGCAATATCAGACTGGAAACCGAAGACAATTGTCAAAATTACTTAAAAATTACTTAAAATATTTTTGACTAAACTTCTTTATAAGGGACTAGGTTATTTTGGTATGATCCATGCTCACAAGAAGTAAAGTGACACACTTAACAATATCCACTCGCTTATATAATAAGATTCAATTAAAATTATCACTCTGTGATGAGATTATTTTTGTTAACCAATGTAAATAGTGCTATTTACACATGTGCGTCCACGAGTCCGAAATAGTGTATGGTCTATGTACTTTTATAGAGTTAGGGTTTAACTTCATCGAGTGTTTCGGCTATTAAGAGCTTTGTATATTCATGTTGTGTATTAATTACTCTTGCCTCATTAAAAAGAAAAACATGGTTCTCATGGATGGCATGAAAGGAAAGTTCAGATGCACCTGTTTATATAAGTTTTATATAACTTGGTTTTATTCAACATTATGGAATCACAGTTAATCAAATCCCATGATATATAGAGCGAATAATTATCATCTGCATTAGAGATGTAGATGTTAATTATTATTAACATACGAGACTTAAATTCACTTTAGAGTAAACAAGATAAATACTAGACACAGAAACAAAATACACTGTTTATTTCTGGCTAATAATAGATATGTTGCATGAACGGAGGGTAAAACACACTTCTATAGTAGAGATGAAATGATACATTATCTAGGAGGGGAGGGAGATAGTAGTAGAAACACTCAAAATTATGTAATGGAATTAACTATACCACATAATGACATTATATTTAATAATACAGATAGGCAGGGTAATAATTCAAACCTCAGTGTCGTAAATTTATCCTCATACAATTTATCCACGGTTCAAACAAATCTCCTTAAATTCAATTACTGTTTGTTTTTTCGGAAGTCGTGACCCTAATATACCCAAACTATCTAAAGAAAAAAGGATCAGTTTACAAAAATTAAGAAAAAATGATAATATTGTAATACAAAGAGTAGATAAAGAGGACACTGTGGTTGTCTTAAACAGGAAGGATTATATTGAGAAATTAAATGATATCATATCCGATAACTCAGTGGTTTTCAACCAGGGTGCCGCAACAACATTCCAGGGGTGCCACGTAATTTGGGTTTAAGTTACTTAAACTTATTATTTTTTAATTTATGTTTATTTCATTATAAAAAGGTATACAGTATCTTTTTCATTTTGTGGTGATCTATAATTGATGTTTACTTAGTACCTCTCTGTAAAGAATAAAATTATATACTGTATATATATATATATAATTTGTATTATGAAAATGTAATTTTTATAATAATATTAATAAATATCATATAACATATATATTTTTTAATATTGTACACACACACACACACACACACACACACACACACACACACACACACACACACACACACACACACACACACACAGAGAATTGGATCTAACAGGCAGAAAATTGAGTAGGGTGCCGCAAAATAAAATAAATTACTTAGGGGTACCGTTATTTAAAAAAGGTTGAAAACCACTGCCACAACTCAACCTCAAATGGAAAATAGAAGTACGTTCGACAACTTGATAAAACAGTATAATAACACTCTAATTGAATACAGGAAGAAAGACTATATTACAATGGCTACATTAAAGAATCTAAAAGCTAGAACCAATAATGTACCTACCCTGTTTGGACAAATCAAGTTGCATAAAACAGGTTATCCGAATAGACCTACTGTCTCCTACAAAAATTCGGCCTTTGCATCTCTTGCATCATATTTATATAATATTATAAAACTTTTACATCTTATTTTAAAATTCAGTCACTTTTTAATAAATTAAAAGACAAAAAGTTAGATAATGATGATAAACTGTTTTCCCCAGATGTTGTCTCATTATAGATGTTAATTATTTGCTCGATACATTATGGGATTTGATTAACTGTGATTCCATAATGTTGAATAAAACCAAGTTACCAAAAACTGAAATATTTTATTTAATCAGATTTCTCATTTAAACCAATTACATTGATTTTCAATCGAACATCTACAGACAAATTTTTGGACTTCCGATGGGACTTAGCTTGAGTGGCCTTGTCGCAGAAATTTATCTTAACAATATTGAATAATTACATTTAAATCCTTATATATATTCCCAGTTTAACATTTTATGGTCGGTATCTAGATGATATCCTTGTTACTTTTCATAAAGATATTGTAATTAATCTCATGGATTCTTTAAACAAAATTCACGTGAGACTTAAATTCACTTTAGAGGAGGAGAAACTGGGAGAGAAATCTATAAATTTTCTTAACTTTAAGCTAACAAGAGTAACAATAATATACATTTAAAAATATATTGCAAACCAACAAACACAGGAAAATTTTTACTTTATTCAAGTTATCAAAACTTGAATAATGTTGAGATTATTGAGATTACTGCAGACAAGTTAGTACTTGCTGTAGAATCCAATCTCCCATGCTAACTTATAATCATCCCGTGGATTTTTCTTCTTTGTCAATAGTCTCATCAGTTCATCTGACATCCTAAATCTTGAACCACATCCCTCAGTTGGTATAATTTTTTATGATGGCATTCTACATAATATTTTGAATAAATTCAAGGAAGAACTGCACATATTATTTTGTTCTTCTTTGAATTTATTCAAACTACTCACTTCCACAATAATAAATGAATGTTTGTTCCAAAAATCAACCTGCTTGCTGACGGAAAATATCTATCCATTCCAAACTATTCCTTCCTCAATTTAAATTTATATCCTGTTGTGTGTAATCTGAGCACAAGGAAGGATACTATCAGCATTTAGCTGAATAAATTCATTCAAAGATTTTAACAAACAGATCTCCTCAGCATCTAGTCTCCAGATGTTGCAATTTTTAGAACCAAATATTTTTCTGGTAACAGCACCTTTCTGTTCCCCCTCACCAATCTCATTGCTCTTCTCTGCACCCATTCCAACAGCTCTACATCCTTCCTAAAATGAGGCATCCAGACCTGTAGGCAGTACTCAAGATGAGGCCTAACAATTGCCCTGTACAACAGGATAACTATCTTCATATTCCTGCTGGCAAAATTCCTGTATGTCATTGACAAAACCCCATGAGCTGTCTATCAGCCCATTTACACTGCTCAGAGAACTCCAGAATTACCCCATCTTTTTCATTCTCCACTAGCCTCCCCTATAGTACCCCCCCACACACACACACTGCTGCTTCCTATTCTTGAACTGCAACATTGAACCCTGAAAGCTCCACTAATAACATTAGTCTACAAAGAGCAATATCCATTAATAACCACTCTCCTTTCCCTTAATGCCACACCTGCTCCAATTTGTACAGTGTATAGGCTTGGCACCTGAAAATATATTCATGGTTGCAATAAACATTCCTTACACAATTAATGAAATATACATAGATAATATATCTACATAGGTTTTTATACTATGTATATTACCACCTTATCACAATTATACAGAATTTTTTTTAAAGGTTGATGCCACGTAAGTTTCCTCTCATTTTATTAATATTAATAATAATAATGACTAGTTTCTCAGATAAAAGGAATGCTCTGTAAGCAAGAAAAAAAGACTCACCGAACAACCCGCTTCTGGTGATGAGAATAGTTTCCATCACTTTTATTACGCAATGCTTCTAATATTTGCTCAATTAGACTTAAATATGCAACTGGTGTCATCTGAAATAGATAAAATAAGGGAAAAAGAAATAAAATAATTGCCAATGCTAAAATAATTAAAATTTTTCTTTAACTTTTTAAAGTGTATTTAAAGCCAAAAAAAAACATATATATATAAAATAATCAGAATCTCAGATATGTTAAAAAATGTAGGGAACATTTCAAACCAATGGTAAACTTCTAGTGCAGCTACAACAACGTCTCAATTTTAAACTTGAGAAAAGAGACCTAGTATGTTACCTGAAATTTATTAGAGAACATCTTCTAGTCTGGAAGAATAAATATAATGATAATTATGATTCATAATACATATATAATGGTAAAGGTAAGAAAAACTATTAAAGAAAAAAAAATTTGAAATATTATTTAAAAAAAGTGGTGCTATTCTTTTTCATCTATTCCTGGTATGAAATATTTCTGTGCTATTCTAACAACAAGATGAGCTTCACTAAAGTTTTCATCATGTATATTTCTTTATTTGCAAATTATTAAAACTATTAATTTTGATATTTACAAAAAATGAAAGCAACTTAGAAAACATGTTAGTTAAATTTAATTTCCACTTTGAGCACTAAATAGAAGAAAAAATTCAAAGAAATACAGAAATTTTGTATTGCAGTTCTTAATTCTTTAGGAATTAATTACAATACCAGACAAAAGTTTTTTTCATCGTACCTCTGGAATGAAAGTTGGTTATTCTGAACAAAATTAATGTCCTGATTATGAAATTATCAATCTTTTACTTCTGTCACGTCGACATCAAAAAAACACAAGCATTTTTTAAATTCCTTATTTTTATACAATATCAGCATACATGGCTGTAATTATTACACACAATATATGTTACTTAGACATGTTTCCCACTCAATGATTTCCTTTTATACTCCAGATTGCTTTCCCATTTAAGGATCCAACAGTAATCTCCCATCATGGCAGAGTCCCAGCAACCTTGGTATTGTTTTTTCCATTGCAGATACGTCCCGGTGGAAGCACTCTCCCTGTTCATCACTGACATCTGCTAAGTTTTCAGGAAAGAAATCCAGATGGGAATGAAAGAAATGCATTTTCAATGACATTCGGCACCCCACATTCTTGTAACATTTCAGAAACTTTGTCACCAGTTGCTCATAGTTCTCTTCTTCTCTCTTTCCAAGGAATCCATGTACCACAGCCTTGAAGGATCTCCATGCAGCCAGTTCAACATCATTCAGGTTTCTTTGAAATTCTTCATCTTTTAGGAGCTTTCTTATTTAAGGGCCTATGAAAATTCCTTACTTCAGCCTTGCATGAGATAAATTTGGAAATATTTTCAGTAAATATGCGAATCCTCTGCTTTCTTTATCCAATGCCTTATTGAAATTCTTAATCAGTCAAAGCTTGATATGTAAAGGGAGAAGAAAAACCTTTTGTGGTTCAACCAATAGAAAATACTTTACATTGCTTTTACTGGGAATATATTCATCTCTCTTGTTGTACGACGTAGTGTTTGGCTGTTACACGACTATCCCACAAACACAAGAAACAACAGTATTTAGTAAAACCACCTTGCAACCCAACAAGCAGTCCAATCACTTTGAGTTCACCACAAATATTCCAACCATAGTAATTGTAATGTATAGTAGCAAGAATCTGGGACATCCAATCATAAGTTTCTTTCAGGGCAACAGCATGAACAAGAGGAATTTGAATTGATGGTAAAGTATTTCCATTATGAAGCAATACTGCTTTCAAACTTAGCTTTGACGCATCAATGAACAAATGCCATTCAGAGGTATTGTGATCAATATTCAGTTCATACATAAGACCAACGACGTCTTTGCAGACACACATGTTGTTTTCCATTGCAAAATATCTTGAAAACTCTTCATTTTGCTTACAGTATATTGCAATGTTTGTACCTTTGCTGAGTTAAGTTCCACTTTTGTAGTCTGGATCCGAGTAATTCAGCCTTCTCTTTGGATAAGCCCAAGTCTCTGATCAAGTCACTTAATTCTTCTTGTTCAATGTTGTAGTAGTAGTAGTAGTGGCATGTGATGCAAGAAAGCAACTGAATGAACTTATGCAGCATCAGCCAAAAAAAAAAAAAAAAAAAAAAAATCACACCATTCCCTCCAAATGCCTGTCCAGTTCCTCCTCAAATTTATTTAACCTATCAACTTCCACAACGACAGATGGAAGTTTGTTCCAGCAATTAACCACCCGCTGGCTAATGGCAAATTTCCGCACATCTATTCTACATCTGTCTTTTCTTAATTTGAATTTATGCCCCTTAGGTTGGTAATCTGAACAAGTGGAAGTATCTCATCAGAATTCAGCGTGCTCAACCCATTCAAGGCCTTATATACCTCGATCAGATCACCGCGCAGGTGCCTAGTCTCCAGCCACTGCAATTTGCAGAACTTAAGCCTCTCTTGGTAAGAGGATCCCTTCATTCCCCTCAGCCTTGGAGTTCGAGAACGAGCTTAGCCTGTGCGGACGTACATTTCTGCCGCTCCTGGAACAGAGAAGTTTTTTCTGATTTATTTTCGGTTTTATTAGCTTAAATTGGCATATTAACTTATTTTCTAGAGTAGTTTTATGTTCTTATTTACGATACTTAGATTAAAGTAACTTAGATAGAGATTTTGTAGGTATTACTTAGTATCGGAAAGGGTATATCAAATCCACGCGTTTACCGTTCGTAAATTGCCGCCATTGTCACGCGATACAAAATATCTCGAAATACATAGCATAAGCTTAATATAGTACATAATATTGTCAATTAATCAGATAATTAATCTTGTTGAACTTCATTTTCAATTAAATTGTACTTTTAACTATACATATAACAACTTGGGTTATGTAACATAAATAATTAGTAAAAAATAAATAATTAATACTTAACTTGATATGGAAGTTATATAAAGGGATTTCATAGATAACACTCGATACTGAAACATAAATATAGCATTATAACTGTGTTGAGATATAAGTTTAGGGTTTTAATTTTGTACTGAAATTGAAATTTTATTGAAATTAAATTGAAATCATGACTCTGACCAGAGCAGCAAAGCAAAAGGCTCAAGCTAATGGGAGTGCTTTGGCTCAGGGGAGAACTGAGGGGGGCAGTTTCCCTCTGAATCACAGCCTATTAAAATGCACAACTTGCTTGATGTTTGTGGAGCACTCAGGTATGGGACATGATACTGCCATGGGGGATGTTTTTGTGTGTGCGCGATGCAAGGAGTGTAAGGAAATCAGGTGACAACTCAGCATTGTTATGGGCCTATATGAGAGCTTGAAGGACAGGGTGGATGCCCTCAAAGGATTAAAAGTGAGGAGCCCATCAAGCTCTCAGCTGCCCACACCAATGCCAGAGCTTGCACTTGGTCATCGCGCAACACAGCGGCAGCCCCCAAGGCAGAATGCGCTGGTCCCAAAGGAACTAGTAGTTGTTGGTGACTATTGTCAGGGAAACGGGAAACATGCTTTGTAAAAAGGACAGGTGGAACAGGACCAGGGTATGTCTGCCAGGGACAAAGGTTGATGACGTTGTAGAGCGGATATCATCTTTTAAGGGCACAAAAGGTGATATAGTTGTACATGTTGGCACTAATGATATTAAGAGTAGGAGACCGGCGGAATTACTTAACAAGTACAGGTCACTGTTGAAAAAAAAGCCGTGAATGAGGGTTGAATTTGAAAGTGTCTACAATTCTGCCCAGACACGATAGGAGGGAGTATATGATGAGAGCCCTGTCGATCAATTCGGCCCTGGAAGGATTGTGCAAGGCTCAAGGGGTAGAATTTTTTTCAGCCTGGTCTGTACTTGTTAGCAGGAGAGACTGCTTCTACAAGGATGGGATACACTTAAATAGAAAGGGTGCAAGAATGTTTGCTGATGCTATCGAGGCAGTGTTACGTGGGTCGGAAAACTGCTAGATTGGGGGGATACAAGGACTAATAGAGTAACAGTAGCCACTGTTGTTGTTGTTGTTGTTATTTGGTTTTTAGGAGCATTAGCAACTAAGGCCATATTGCTCCGTGAATATGCGGTGGTCATTCCTGACCTTTCCGCATCCTCCGTATTTGGTGGTGACGGGCTCGAACCCCGGTCTAATCAAGAAGCGTGTGCTACGCACTGCTGCTCGTTCCCACCTGGCTACGGAGGCGCCTCAGTAGCCACTGGCAGAGGTGAAAGTGATTCTTGCACTGCTTCTAT